>NC_091282.1:449127447-449436101 GCF_032444005.1 Ranitomeya imitator
TTGTCTATTTGTTTTGCTGGAAGCTCTGGGACGCAAAGGGTGTACCTCCGTGCCGTTAGTTCGGTATGGAGGGTCTTTTTGCCCCCTTTGTGTGGTTTTCTTTAGGGTTTTGTGTAGACCGCAAAGTTATCTTTCCTATCCTCGCTCTGTTAAGAAAGTCGGGCCTCACTTTGCTGAATCTATTTCATCCCTACGTTTGTCTTTTCATCTTAACTCACAGTCATTATATGTGGGGGGCTGCCTTTTCCTTTGGGGTATTTCTTTGAGGCAAGGTAGGCTTATTTTCTATCTTCAGGCTAGTTAGTTTCTCAGGCTGTGCCGAGTTGCATAGGCAGAGTTAGGCGCAATCCACGGCTGCCTCTAGTGTTGTTTGGAGAGGATTAGGGATTGCGGTCTTCAGAGTTCCCACATCTCAGAGCTTGTTCTATTATTTTGGGTTATTGTCAGATCACTGTATGTGCTCTGACCTCCATGTCCATTGTGATACTGAATTGCCTTTCAGAACACATACCGTTGAATAACTTGTCCTTTTTTTCAAATAGTGCAGCCTGTTGAAATTTTTTAAAAAAATTCCTATTAGTGTCTTTCTACCCGTCTCCAGCTAAATAGTGGAAAAACACTACATAGGATAACCTAGAGAAGGGTTTTTGGGCCTTGCAGCGCCGTTTACGGCTGTCTGCACGGTCTCCGTGTGAGCGCAGCTCGCCCTGTAGTCTGTGGGCAGCCACAGCCGGTTGGATTCAGCTCAGGGTTCGTCACTGCCTCACACCGTTGAATAACTTGTCCTTTTTTTCAAATAGTGCAGCCTCTTGAAATTTTTTTTTTTAAATTCCTATTAGTGTCTTTCCACCCGTCTCCAGCTAAATAGTGGAAAAACACTACATAGGATAACCTAGAGGAGGGTTTTTGGGCCTTGCAGCGACGTTTACGGCTGTCTGCACGGTCTCCGTGTGAGCGCAGCTCGCCCTGTAGTCTGTGTGCAGCCACAGCCCATTGTATTCAGCTCAGGGTTCGTCACTGCCTCATACCGTTGAATAACTTGTCCTTTTTTTCAAATAGTGCAGCCTGTTGAAAATTTTTTTAAAAAATTTCCTATTAGTGTCTTTCCACCCGTCTCCAGCAAAATAGTGGAAAAACACTACATAGGATAACCTAGAGGAGGGTTTTTGGGCCTTGCAGCACCGTTTACGGCTGTCTGCACGGTCTCCGTGTGAGCGCAGCTCGCCCTGTAGTCTGTGTGCAGCCACAGCCCGTTGTATTCAGCTCAGGGTTCGTCACTGCCTCATACCGTTGAATAACTTGTCCTTTTTTTCAAATAGTGCAGCCTGATGAAATTTTTTTTAAAAATTTCCTATTAGTGTCTTTCCACCCGTCTCCAGCTAAATAGTGGAAAAACACTACATAGGATAACCTAGAGGAGGGTTTTTGGGCCTTGCAGTGCCGTTTACGGCTGTCTGCACGGTCCCCGTGTGAGTTAAAGTCGCTCTGTAGCTTGATCTGCAGAAAGAAAAAGTAAAGTTCACCAAACACCACTTAACACTTGTGTAGGCCACATTTTATAAATAATAAAGTCTAGTCCACACTTTACAACATTAGTGTTTCTTACACCTGTTAGGAGGAGCATTTCAGGAATAAGCACACTAAGGCCTTAGTACTTTTCTGCTTATCTTTATCTGTCAACCAAGATGAAGAGGGCAGGGAGTAAGGCACGTGGGCGTGGGCACGGAGCAGGGAGAGGAGCAGGGAGAGGACGTGGTGATTCTGTGCCTGCTGCGGGCACCGGTGACTCGTCATCACTCAGTTTCAGCAGGGAACAGTCCTTCATGCGCAGCTTTGTCGGAGAGCGCCGTGCACCGCTGCTGCTTGAAGATCAAATTGAAGCCATTGTCGGATGGATGGCAGCTAACGCATTGGCATCAACTTCAATTAGTGCCACATCCTCTCAGGCACAGACCACTGAGAGCAGCCATCTGTCTCTTCACCACCTGCCAAATTGGCCAGGCAGTCAGAGAGCCCAGGACAGGAGCCGTCTCTACTTCTGTTCTCTGAATCTCTTGGCTTGGAAACAGGGGGCCAGCCAAGCAGTATTGGAGAAATGGAAGAAGAGGCAGTGTGCAGTGATGCCCAACAGCTTTGTCTCTCTGACTCTGAAGAGGCGGGTGGGTCAGTGCCTGCGGTTACCACAGCGCAGTACGCATCTGATGATGAAACTCAGGTGCCGCTTTCTGGTGCGTACTGTGCTGCCGAGACTACCCAGGAGGAGCGGTTGGTGGCAGAGGGTAGTGGAGATGATGAGGTCCTTGACCCATCGTGGCGTGAGGAACAGGAAGGTGGTGGGAGCAGCTCAGAGGAAGAGATTCCCCTAACGGGCCAAAGAGGGAGAGGGAGGGGGAAGACTGCGGAGCCTGTAGCCTCCACTTTGGCACCCGTTAGGAGCCTGTCTCTTTCAAAAGCCAAAAAGGGCGCTCCCAAGACTTGCAGTGCCTGGTCCTTTTTTGACACAGTTGCAGATGACATTTGTTTTGTCAAATGCAAGCTGTGTCATCAGAAAGTCAAAAGAGGTAAAAGTGTCAGCAACCTCAATACCACAAATATGTGGAAACATGTGCGGACCAGGCACGCGGTGGAGTTACAAAAACACACTGAAGACCTAGGCCAACCAACAGCGGCAGCTACCACCTCTTCAGCTCGTGTTGCCTCTTCCTCCAGCTCACGCACAGCTGGTTTGGCGTCCTCCCCAGATCGCCATGGAAGAACCTCTGGCACTGTTGTGCAGAGACCTAGTGTAATTCCACCCACAGCACCACATTCCCAGTCATCCTCACACTCCCAGTCTACTCTACAGCCATCGGTAGTACAGGCATGGGAGAAAAGGCGGGCATTCTCGGCCAACCACCCCCGAGCACAGGCTCTGAATGCAGGCATTGCCAAACTTCTGTCACTGGAAATGCTCTCATTCAGGCTGGTGGAGACTGACAGCTTCCGTGACTTGATGGCATTGGCAGTCTCACAGTACAAGGTGCCCAGCCGCTTTTACTTCAGCAGGCAAGCTGTCCCTGCCCTGCACAAGCATGTGGAGGGACAAATAAAACACGCGCTACTGAACACCGTCAGTAGCAAGGTCCACCTCACCACCGATGCGTGGACCAGTCAACATGGACAGGGGCGATACATTTCCCTCACTGCCCATTGGGTTAATGTTGTTGAGCCCGGTACAGATCGTGCTAGTGGCGCAGGACGTGTCCTGCCCACTCCAAGGATTGCAGGAATCCAGTCTGTACGCATTGACTCCTCCTCATACACAAGTTCCTCAGAATCATCGCTGCAGGAGCCGTCACAGTCCACCTCCACATGGACCCGTGAACGTTTACCTATGACCGACATGAGCACAGCCGTGGCCAAACGTCAACAGGCCGTCTTGAAACTAGTTTCATTGGGGAATCGAAGCCACACAGCGCAGGAGCTCTGGAATGCCATCAAGCACGAGAGCGATGTGTGGTTTGTGCCAGCGAATCTCCAGCCAGGCATGGTAGTGTGTGACAATGGCCGAAATCTGGTGGCAGCTTTGGCCCTTGGCAACCTCACTCACATCCCATGTCTGGCACATGTGCTCAATTTGGTTGTACAGAGTTTTCTGAGGGACTATCCGGATCTTGATGCACTGCTGCACAAGGTCCGCCTAGAGTGTGCTCACTTGCGGCGTTCCAGCTTGGCAAGATCCCGCATTGCTGCTCTGCAGCGCCGATTCCGCCTTCCGGAACACCGCATTATATGTGACCTACCTACCAGGTGGAATTCCACGTTACATATGTTGGAGCGGTTGTGTGAGCAGCAGCAAGCAGTAATGGAGTACCAGCTGCATCAGGCGCTAAAAAGTCGCAGTCAGCGCCGATCAGACTTCACAACCACAGAGTGGGCCACTATGAAGGACGTCTGCCAGGTTTTGCGTCCTTTCGATTATTCCACGCGGATGGCAAGTGCAGATGATGCACTAGTCAGCATGACTGTCCCCCTTATCTGCCTGCTTCAGCAAACTTTGCAAGCGTTAAGGGATGATGTTGTGGAAGAGGTGGAGGATGAGGAGTCACCTTTTCCATCAGCTTCTGGAGAGTCAGCGCCACGTGGTTCCTCACAAAGGGGTACGCAGGGGCCACTTTGTGAGGAGGATGAGGAGGAGTCAATGGAGGAGGAAGAGCTCCGTCCAGAGGAGGGAGTGAGACAATTGTCCAGTGGTCAGTGTGTACAGCGAGGGTGGGGTGATGACGAGCGGGCAGAGATCATGTCTCAAGCAGGGGACAGCGTTTCTGGGCCAGTTGGCACTCTGCAGCACATGGTGGATTTCATGCTGCAGTGCCTGAGAAACGACCGCCGCATCGACCACATTCTAAACATGCCTGATTATTGGGTGTTCACCCTCCTCGATCCTCGCTACCGGGACAACGTACAAAACCTCATCCCAGCGTTGACCCGGGAGCGTAAAATGCGGGAGTACCACGACACACTGGTGAATTCCATCATCTTCTCCAGTCCAACTGAGAGGAGTGCTGCTAGTGCTTTACAAAGCAGCTCAGTGCGTTGAGGCAGTGGGGGAGGCTCTGCACAAAGAGGGAGCAGAAGCAGTGCCTCTGCCCAAGGCAAGCCCAGTATGGCACAACTGTGGAAAACTTTTGAGTGCCCGTCCCAAATGTCTACACCATCACCGGTGGCTCCAGTCAGCAGGAGGCAACGGTTCCGTCAGATGGTGACAGACTACATGGCTTGCCCTCTTACTGTACTCCCAGACGGCTCTTCCCCGTTCAAGTTCTGGGTCTCTAAGCTGGATACATGGCCAGAGCTAAGCCAGTATGCATTGGAGGTGCTGGCTTGCCCTGCGGCTAGTGTCTTATCGGAACGTGTCTTTAGTGCCGCAGGTGGTGTACTAACAGACCGTCGCATGCGACTATCTCCGATAACGTTGACCGGCTTACTTTCCTGAAAATGAACCAGGCCTGGATCTCGCAGGAATTTGCCACTCCTCTGCCTGATTAAGTAATTGGGTGTCATCCAGGTCTCCTGATGTGTTCATCTTTCTACCACCTGAACTGCTATTCCTGGGCTCCAACACCGCCAGTTGCGGCTCAGAAGTGCAGGCTGCCCAGTCAAAACATACGACCCAGTGTTATTGGGTTTCAGTAACGTCAGCTGATCCCCAGCTGTGTAGCCGGCAATGTGTTCTGCGACCGCCACGCTGGCACAACAACCTAAATGTAAGGGAACCTGTCCCCCCCCCCCCCGGCGTTTGTTACTGAAAGAGCCATCTTGTGCAGCAGTAATGTTGCACAAGGAAAAGGTAGCTCTTTTAGTTTAGCTCCTTGCACACGCAGAACTTAACACTTATAAAATGTGTTCACTGATACCGTTATACCGTCCCGGAGCTGGGACTTTCCTTCATAATGTGACGCAGCCCAGCCGTCATTCCTACCCCCTTGGTGCCATGCGCTGCCTCCTCAGCGTTGTTTTAAGCTGTCACGGAGCCTGCGCTGTTCTGTTATCCCTTGGCCATGGCCAATTTGCGCTGCCTGTCTTCTGACATAATTTGGTGTCAGGCTGGCTGCGCCTGTGCGCCCGCGCTGCCCGAGAACCCGCCTCGCAGTGTCTTCTGATTGAATCACATTGCGAGCCTGGGATCCATGGGCAAGCGCAGTGCATATCTTCACCTCGGGCTCTCGCTCCTCTCCCTCCGCCTTCTTTAGACTGTGCGCCGTCAGCTGATCCCTAATAGCATGCCACGGCCGTGACGCCGCACAGTCTGAAGAAGAGGGAAGGAGGGGAGTGAGAGGCGAGGATATGCACTGTGCATGCCCATGGATCCAAGGCCCGCAGTGGGATTACATTAGACGACACTGCGAGGTGAGATCTGGAGCAGCGTGGATGCACAGGCACTGACAGCCTGACACCAAATTATGTCAGAAGACAGGCAGCGCAAATTGGGCATGACCAAGGGATAACAGACCAGCGCAGGCTCCGTGACAGCTTAAAACAACGCTGAGGAGGCAGCGCACGGCACCAAGGGGATAGGAATGACAGCTGTGCTGCGTCCCATTACGAAGGAAATTCCCACCTCCGGGACGGTTTTACGGTATAAGGGGACACATTTTTAGTGTTTACTTCTGTGTTTGCAAGGAGCATAATTAACCCCTTAATGACAGAGCCAATTTGGTACTTAATGACCGAGCCAATTTTTGCAATTCTGACCACTGTCACTTTATGAGGTTATAACTCTGGAACGCTTCAACGGATCCTGCTGATTCTGAGATAGTTTTTTCGTGACATATTGTACTTCATGTTAGTGGTAACATTTCTTCAATATTACTTGCAATTATTTATGAAAAAAACGGAAATATGGCGAAAATTTTTAAAATTTTCCAATTTTCAAACTTTGTATTTTTATGCCCTTAAATCAGAGAGATATGTCACGAAAAATAGTTAATAAATAACATTTCCCACATGTCTACTTTACATCAGCACAATTTTGGAAACAAATTTTTTTTTTGTTAGGGAGTTATAAGGGTTAAAATTTGACCAGCAATTTCTCATTTTTACAACACCATTTTTTTTTAGGGACCACATCACATTTGAAGTAATTTTGAGGGGTCTATATGATAGAAAATACCCAAGTGTGACACCATTCTAAAAACTACACCCCTCAAGGTTCTCAAAACCACATTCAAGAAGTTTATTAACCCTTTACGTGCTTCACAGGAACTGAAACAATGTGGAAGGAAAAAATGAACATTTAACTTTTTTTTGCAAACATCTTAATTCAGAACCATTTTTTTTATTTTCACAAGTGTAAAAACAGAAATGTAACCATAAATTTTGTTATGCAATTTCTCCTGAATACGCCAATACCCCATATGTGGGGGTAAAGCACTTTTTGGGCGCACCGCAGAACTTAGAAGTGAAGAAGCGCCGTTTTACTTTTTCAATGCAGAATTGCCTGGAATTGAGATCGGACGCCATGTCACGTTTAGAGAGCCCCTGATGTGCCTAAACAGTGGAAACCCCTCAAGTGACACCATTTTGGAAACTAGACCCCTTAAGGAACTTATCTAGATGTGTGGTGAGCACTTTGAACCCCCAAGTGCTTCACAGAAGTTTATAACGTAGAGCCGTGAAAATAAAAAATCGCTTTTGTTTACACAAAAATGATCTTTTCGCCCACAAATTCTTATTTTCACAAGGGTAACAGGAGAAATTAGACCACAAAAGTTGTTGTGCGATTTCTCCTGAATACGTCGATACCCCATATGTGAGGGTAAACCACTGTTTGGGCGCACCGCAGAGCTTGGAAGTGAAGGAGCGCCGTTTTACTTTTTCAATGTAGAATTGGCTGGAATTGAGATTGGACGCCATGTCGCGTTTGGAGAGCCTCTGATGTGCCTAAACAGTGGAAACCCCCACAAGTGACCCCATTTTGGAAACTAGACCCCTTAAGGAACATATCTAGATGTGTGGTGAGCACTTTGAACCCCCATGTGCTTCACAGAAGTTTATAATGTAGAGCCGTGAAAAAAAAATCGCATTTTTTCTACAAAAATGATCTTTTTGCCCACAAATTTTTATTTTCACAAGGGTAACAGGAGAAATTAGACCACAAAAGTTGTTGTGCAATTTCTCCTGAGTACGCTGATACCCAATATGTGGGGGTAAACCACTGTTAGGGCGCACCGCAGAGCTTGGAAGAGAAGGAGTGCCGTTTTACTTTTTCAATGTAGAATTGGCTGGAATTGAGATCGGACGCCATGTCGCGTTTGGAGAGCCCCTGATGTGCCTAAACAGTGGAAACCCCCCACAAGTGACACCATTTTGGAAACTAGACCCCTTAAGGAACTTATCTAGATGTGTGGTGAGAACCTTGAATGCCCAAGTGCTTCACAGAAGTTTATAATGCAGAGCCGTGAAAATAAAAAATATTTTTTTTTCCACAAAAAAGATTTTTTAGCCCCCAAGTTTTTATTTTCACAAGGGTAACAAGAGAAATTGGACCCCAAAGGTTGTCCAATTTGTCTTGAGTATGCTGGTACCCCATATGTGGGGGTAAACCACTGTTTGGGCACACGGCAGAGCTCGGAATGGAAGGAGCGCCTTTTTGGAATGCAGACTTTGATAGAATGGTCTGCGGGTATTATGTTGCGATTGCAGAGCCCCTGATGTACCTAACCTGTAGTAACCCCCCACAAGTGACCCCATTTTGGAAACTAGACCCCCCCAAGGAACTTATCTAGATGTCTGGTGAGAACTTTGAATGCCCAAGTGCTTCACAGAAGTTTAGAATGCAGAGTCGTGAAAATAAAAAATATTTTTTTTTCCACAAAAAAGATATTGTAGCCCCCAAGTTTTTATTTTCACAAGGGTAACAGGAGAAATTGGACTGCAATAGTTGTTGTCCAATTTATCCCGAGTACGCTGATGCGCCATATGTGGGGGTAAACCACTGTTTGGGCGCATGGCAGAGCTCGGAAGGGAAGGAGCGCCTTTTTGGAATGCAGACTTTGATAGAATGGTCTGTGGGCATTATGTTGCGATTGCAGAGCCCCTGATGTACCTAAACTGTAGTAACCCCCACAAGTGACCCCATTTTGGAAACTAGACCCCCCAAGGAACTTATCTAGATGTGTGGTGAGAACTTTGAATGCCCAAGTGCTTCACAGAAGTTTAGAAAGCAGAGTCGTGAAAATAAAAAATATTTTTTTTTCCACAAAAAAGATATTGTAGCCCCCAAGTTTTTATTTTCACAAGGGTAACAGGAGAAATTGGACTGCATTAGTTGTTGTCCAATTTATCCCGAGTACGCTAATGCGCCATATGTGGGGGTAAACCACTGTTTGGGCGCACGGCAGAGCTCGGAAGGGAAGGAGCGCCTTTTTGGAATGCAGACTTTGATAGAATGGTCTGTGGGCATTATGTTGCGATTGCAGAGCCCCTGATGTACCTAAACTGTAGTAACCCCCCAAAAGTGACCCCATTTTGGAAACTAGACCCCCCAAGGAACTTATCTAGATGTGTGGTGAGAACTTTGAATGCCCAAGTGCTTCACAGAAGTTTAAAATGCAGAGTCGTGAAAATAAAAAATATTTTTTTTTTCACAAAAAAGATATTGTAGCCCCCAAGTTTTTATTTTCACAAGGGTAACAAGAGAAATTGGACCCCAGAAGTTGTTGTCCAATTTATCCCGAGTATGCTGATTCCCCATATGTGGGGGTAACCCACTGTTTGGGCGCACGGCAGAGCTCAGAAGGGAGGGAGCACCATTTGACTTTTTGAGCGCAAAATTGGCTGTCGTGTTTGGAGACCCCCTGATGTACCTAAACAGTGGAAACCCCCCAATTCTAGCTCCAACCCTAACCCCAACACACCCCTAACCCTAATCCCAACCTGATCCATAATCCTAATCACTAACCCTAACCATAATCACAACCCTTACCCCAAAACAACCCTAATGTCAACCCTAACCATAACCCTAATCAAAACCCTAAATCCAACACACCCCTAATCCTAATCTCAACCCTAACCTCAAACCTAACCCTAATCCCAATACACCCCTAATCACAACCCTAACCTTAACCCTAATCCCAAACCTAACCCTAATCACAAGCGTAACCCTAATGCCAACCCTAACCCTAATACCAACCCTAATCCAAACCCTAACCCTAATCCCAGCTCTAACCCTAACTTTAGCCCCAACCCTAGCCCTAACTTTAGCCCCAACCCTAACCCTAGCCCTAAGGCTACTTTCACACTTGCGTCGTTTGGCATTCCGTCGCAATCCGTCGTTTTGGACAAGAAACGGATCCTGCAAATGTGCCCGCAGGATGCGTTTTTTGCCCATAGACTTGTATTGCCGACGGATCATGACGGATGGCCACACGTCGCGTCCGTCGTGCACTGGATCAGTTGTGTTTTGGCGGAGCGTCGGCACAAAAAAAGTTCAATGAAACGTTTTTTTGTACGTCGCATCCGCCATTTCTGACCGCGCATTCATGGCCGTAACTCCGCCCCCTCCTCCCCAGGACATAGATTGGGCAGCGGATGCGTTGAAAAACTACAGCTGCTGCCCACGTTGTGCACAATTTTCACAACGTGCGTCGGTATGTCGGGCCGACGCATTGCGACGGCCCCGTACCGACGTAAGTGTGAAAGCCTAACCCTAAATTTAGCCCCAACCCTAACCCTAAATTTAGCCCCAACCCTAGCCCTAACCCTACCCCTACCCCTAACCTAACCCTACCCCTACCCCTAACCCTACCCCAACCCCTACCCCTAACCCTACCCCTAACCCTACCTTTAACCCTACCCCTAACCCTAACCTAACCCTACCCCTAACCCTACCCCTAACCCTACCCCTAACCTAACCCTACCCCTAACCCTAACCCTAACCCTACCCCTAACCCTACCCCTAACCCTAACCCTACCCCTAACCCTACCCCTAACCCTACCCCTAACTCTACCCCTAACCCTACCCCTAACCCTACCCCTAATTTTAGCCCCAACTGCTGTTCTCCTGCCGGCCGGCAGATGGAGACAGATGGCGGGCGCACTGGGCATGCGTCCGCCATGTTCTTCTGCCGGCGGCCAGGAGGAGCAGCAAGAGGATCCAGGGACACAGGTGAGTATTGTAGGGTCCCCGAATCCCCCTATTTCTCTGTCCTCTGATGTGCGATCACATCAGAGGACAGAGAATTACACTTTACTTTTTTTTTTGCGGTCGCCGGTAAACAGTTAATTACCGGCGATCGCAAAACAGGGGTCGGTAAAACCGACCCTGATCATGCTCTTTGGGGTCTCGGCTACCCCCGGCAGCCGAGACCCCAAAGATTCTCCCGGTGCCGGCCGGCGGGCGCACTGCGCATGCGCCCGCCATTTTGAAGATGGCGGCGCCCACCGGGATGCACGAGGAGCATCGGGGGAGCTAGGTGAGTATTGGGGGGCCACCTGGGGCCCCTTTTCTCTGTCCTCCGATGTGCGATCACATCGGAGGACAGAGAAATTAAAAAGAGATCGCGTTTTTTTTTTTTTTTGCGATCGCCGGTAAACAGTTAATTACCGGCGATCGCAAATGCGGGGTGTGTTAAAAAACCCCCGAATCATGTTCTCTGGGGTCTCGGCTACCCCCGGCAGCCGAGACCCAGGAGAAAATCGGCCTCTGGGGGGGCGCTATTGACTTTTTCCACAGCGCCGTTAATTAACGGCGCTGTGGTTTAAGTACCATTAGCGGCCGCCGTTAAAAGGCGTATCGGCGGTCGCTAAGGGGTTAAAAGAGCAACCTTTTCCTTTTGCATCCTTAGTGCTGCACAAGATGGCTCTTTCAGCTACAAACGTCTTGGGGGGGGTTAAAGGTTCCCTTTCAACTTGCTCCAATCAGGCTCCGGCCTACACTCTGTTCCTCTGCTCCTCCTGCTGTCCCTGGGCTCTAACACCGCCAGTTGGTGCCTGGAAGTGCTGTCTGCACAGTCAACAGTCGCTCCTCTGTTATTGGGGTTCAGTAACGTCAGCTGATCCCCAGCTGTGTGTGCGGCAATACCTCCAATCTGCTCCTCCTGCTGTCCCTGGGCTCTAACACTGCCAGTTGGTGCCTGGAAGTGCTGTGTGCATAGTCAACAGTCGCTCCTCTGTTATTGGGGTTCAGTAACGTCAGCTGATCCTCAGCTGTGTGTGCGGCAATACCTCCAATCTGCTCCTCCTGCTGTCCCTGGGCTCTAACACCGCCAGTTGGTGCCTGGAAGTGCTGTCTGCACAGTCAACAGTCGCTCCTCTGTTATTGGGGTTCAGTAACGTCAGCTGATCCCCAGCTGTGTGTGTGGCAATACCTCCAATCTGCTCCTCCTGCTGTCCCTGGGCTCTAACACCGCCAGTTGGTGCCTGGAAGTGCTGTGTGCACAGTCAACAGTCGCTCCTCTGTTATTGGGGTTCAGTAACGTCAGCTGATCCCCAGCTGTGTATCCGGCAACGTGTCATGCGACCGCCACGCTGGCACAACAAAAATGTAAGGGAACCTGTCCCCCCCCCTAGGCGTTTGTTACTGAAAGAGCCACCTTGTGCAGCACTAATACTGCACAAGGAAAAGGTCGCTCTTGAAATTATGCTCCTTGGAAACGCTGAACTACACACTCATGTAATGTGTCCCCTCACACCGTCCAACCATCCCGGAGGTGGGACTTTCCTTTGTAATGTGACGCAGCACAGCCGTCAATCCTACCCCCTTGGCTCCGTGTGCTGCCTCCTTAGCGTTGTTTGATTCCGTCATGGACCCTGCGCTGTTATGTTATCCCTTGGCCATGCACAGTTTGCGCTGCCCGTCCTCTGACATCATTTGTTGTCGTCCTGGCTGCGCCTGTGCGTCCATGCTGCCCGAAATCCCACCTCGCAGTGTCGTCTAATGTGATCCCACAGTGGGCCTGGTATCCATGGCCATGCGCAGTGCATATACTAGCCTCTCACTCCCCTTCTTTACGCTTCTTCAGACTAGGCGGCGTCAGCTGATCCCTAATAGCATGCCACGGCCGTGACGCCGCACAGTCTGAAGAAGCAGGAAGGAGGTGAGTGAGAGGCAATGATATGCACAGCGCATGCCCATGGATCCCTGGCCCGCAGTGGGATTACATTAGATGACACTGCGAGGTTGGATCTCGGGAAGCTTTGACACACAGGCACTGCCAGCCTGACACCTAAATGATGTCAGAAGACGGGCACCGCTAACTGTGCATGGCCAAGGGATAACATTACAGCGCGGGCTCCGTGACAGAACCAAACAACGTTGAGGAGGTGGCGCACGGCACCAAGGGGGTTGGAATGACGGCTGTGCTGTGTCACATTACAAAGGAAAGTCCCACTTCCGGGACGGTTTAACGGTGTGAGAGGACACATTATATGAGTGTGTACTTCAGCGTTTGCAAGGAGCATAATTTTAGGAGCCACCATTTTCCATGTGCAGTATTACTGCTGTACAAGATGGCTCTTTCAGCAACAAATGCCTGGGGGGGTTAAAGGTTCCCTTTCAACTTGCTCCACTGCAGGCTTCGGCCTACACTCTGCTCCTCTTTGATTCCCTGGGTTTCAACACTGTCAGTTGCCACCTGGAAGTGTTGGCTACACAGAAAAAACACTAGCTGATGTGTCAGTGGGGTTCAGCACCGCCAGCTGTTCCCCTGCTGTGTAGTCGGCAACATGTCCAGCACAAGCCACGCTGGCACAACAGAACAAAAGCTGCCACCAGTGCAGGCTTCGGCCTACACTCTGCTCCACTCCTCCTCCTGCTGCCCCTGGGCTCTAACACCGCCAGTTTTTGCCCGGACGTGCTAGCTGCACAGAGAAAAACACCAGACAATGTGTTAGTGGGGTTCAGCACCGCCAGCTGTTCCCCTGCTGTGTAGCCGGCAACGTGACGTGCAAATGCCACGCAGGCACCTGAACTGAAATTAAAGGGACCCTGACCCCCACCCCCAGGTGTTTCTATGTATAACAGCCACCTTGTACAGCAGTACTGCTGCATTTGTACAAGGTGGCTGACTTTTTCTCCTTGCCCACGTGGAACTCAACACGTACAAAATGTGTCTCATTAGAGACCATTTCACTGCCCCTGAGGTGTGATTCTCCTTTTTAAATGACACGCAGCACCCCCCTTGGTAGCGCTGCCCGTCTTCTGACATCATTGTTTGGCTGCCTGTGCCTGTGCATCCGCCCTGCCCGACACAACCCCCCTCGTTGTCTCATATATTTTGGCTGCGAGGGTGTGATTGATGGGCATGTGCAGTGCATATGTTCACCTGTCTTAAC
Source organism: Ranitomeya imitator (assembly GCF_032444005.1). NCBI lineage: Eukaryota > Metazoa > Chordata > Amphibia > Anura > Dendrobatidae > Ranitomeya > Ranitomeya imitator. The sequence goes on from NC_091282.1 coordinate 449,141,263, forward strand.
TCATCTCCTTCCGCCTTCTTCAGACTGTGCGGCCTCATGGCCGTGGTAGGCGATAAGGGATCAGCTGAGGCCGCCCAGTCTGAAGCAGGTGTAAGGACATGTGTGAGCGGCAAACATATTTACTGCGCAAGGCCACAAATCCCAGCTCTGCAGTGTGACTTTATTAAAAGACACTGCGGGTCTGGGATTCATGGCCATTGCTTACCGCACCGGCCAACATGAAATGAGGTGAGAAGACAGGCAGCGCTCACAGCGCATGGCCAAGGGATCACAATAGCGCTGACTCCTGTACAGCAAATAACAGCTGCGCCCAGCAACAAGGCGTTATCTATGTGCACCTGTGCTGCGTCTCCTTAAAAAGACAAGTCACGCCTCCAATACAGTTCTACTGTACAATGGGCAAAATTGTGTACGTCTTTCATTCTGCGTGTGCAATGAGCAAAATGTTAAGAGCAACCTTTCACTTGTGGAGCATTACTGCTGCACAAGGTGTGGCTCTTCAACATTGTAACACCTGAGGGTGGGTTAAAGGTTACCTTTGAAATTGGTTCAATTAGGCTTCGGCCTACACTCTGCTCCTCCTGCAGACCCTGGCCTCTAACAACGCCAGTTGGGGCCCGGAAGTGCTGGCTGCACAGAGAAAAACACCCGCCATTGTGTCAGTGGGGTTCAGCAACGCCAGCTTTTCCCCTGCTGTGTAGCCGTCATTGTTTCCAACACAAGCCACGCTGGCACAACAGACCAAAAGATGCCACCAGTGCAGGCTTCGGCCTACACTCTGCTCCTCTCCTCCTCCTGCTGCCCCTGGACTCTAACACCGCCAGTTTTTGCCCGGACGTGCTAGCTGCACAGAGAAAAACACCAGCCAATGTGTTAGTGGGGTTCAGCACCGCCAGCTGTTCCCCTGCTGTGTAGCCGGCAACGTGACCTGCAAACGCCACGCAGGCACAACAGAACAAAAGCTGCCACCAGTGCAGGCTTCGGCCTACACTATGCTCCTCTCCTCCTCCTGCTGACCCTGGGCTCTAACACCGCCAGTTGGGGCCCGGAAGTGCTAGCTGCACAGAGAAAAACACCAGCCAATGTGTTAGTGGGGTTCAGCACCGCCAGCTGTTCCCCTGCTGTGTAGCCGGCAACGTGTCCTGCAAACGCCACGCAGGCACCTGAACTGAAATTAAAGGGACCCTGACCCCCACCCCCAGGTGTTTCTATGTATAACAGCCACCTTGTACAGCAGTACTGCTGCATTTGTACAAGGTGGCTGACTTTTTCTCCTTGCCCACGTTGAATTTAACACGTACAAAATGTGCCTGATTACAGACCATTACAATGTCCCTGAGGTGTGACTTTCCTTTTTAATGACACGCAGCACCCCCCTTGGTAGCGCTGCCCGTTTCTGACATAATTGGTTGGCTGCCTGTGCCTGTGCGTCCGCCCTGCCCGACACAACGCCCCTCGTTGTCTCATATATTTTGACTGTGAGGGTGTGATTGATGAGCATGTGCAGTGCATATGTTCGCCTGTCTTAACTCATCTCCTTCCGCCTTCTTCAGACTGTGCGGCCTCATGGCCGTGGTAGGCGATAAGGGATCAGCTGAGGCTGCCCAGTCTGAAGCAGGTGTAAGGACATGTGTGAGCGGCGAACATATTTACTGCGCAAGGCCACAAATCCCAGCTCTGCAGTGTGACTTTATTAAAAGACACTGCGGGTCTGGGATTCATGGCCATTGCTTACCGCACCAGCCAACATGAAATGAGGTGAGAAGACAGGCAGCGCTCACAGCGCATGGCCAAGGGATCACAATAGCGCAGACTCCTGTACAGCAAATAACAATGCTCAGGAGGCTGCGCCCAGCACCAAGGCGTTATTTATGTGCACCTGTGCCGCGTCTCCTTAAAAAGACAAGTCACGCCTCCAATACAGTTCGGCCGCCGTCACACATGCGAGTTTTACGGACGTAAGAGCGCAGAATCTACGTCCGTAAAACTCGCAAAAAATACGGCACAATTATTCTCTATGCCCCTGCTCCTATTTGCCGTATTTTACTGATCAGTATTATACGGCTTTCTACGGCCGTACAAAATCGCAGCATGCTGCGTTTGTCACCGTACTGCACAAGAAATACGCCAATGAAAGTCTATGGAAGCGTGAAAAATACGGATTACACACGGACAAGCAGTGTGACTTGCGAGAAATACGCAGCGCTGTTAGAGAGAAAAGCCGGTAATTCAGTGCGGTGTACAGTAAAATCACACTGACAGCTTACAGTAGAATAGGTAGAATAAATGTGTACACATAGAATAGGTATATATATATATGTCAGTGAGACACATATATGTATATATATTAATATTTATTCCAGCGCTAGACAGCTTGAAAGCCGGTAATTCAATTACCGGCTTTTTCCTTCTCCTTCCTAAAACCCGACATGATTTGAGACATGGTTTACATACAGTAAACCATGTCTTCTCTCCATTTTTTTGCAGATTCCACACTACTAATGTCAGTAGTGTGTATCTGCAAAATTTGGCCGTTCTAGCTCTTAAAATAAAGGGTTAAATGGCGGAAAAAATTGGCGTGGGCTCCCGCGCAATTTTCTCCGCCAGAGTAGTAAAGCCAGTGACTGAGGGCAGATATTAATAGCCTGGAGAGGGTCCACGGTTATTGGCCCCCCCCTGGCTAAAAATATCTGCCCCCAGCCACCCCAGAAAAGGCACATCTGGAAGATGCGCCTATTCTGGCACTTGGCCACTCTCTTCCCATTCCCGTGTAGCGGTGGGATATGGGGTAATGAAGGGTTAATGCCACCTTGCTATTGTAAGGTGACATTAAGCCTAATTAATAATGGAGAGGCGTCAATTATGACACCTATCCATTATTAATCCAATACTAGTAAAGGGTTAAATAAAACACAAACACATTTTTTAAAATTATTTTAATGAAATAAAAACAATGGTTGTTGCAGTATTTTATTCAACGCCCAATCCAGTCACTGAAGACCCTCGTTCTGTGAGTAAAAAAACATAATAAACCAACAATATACTTACCCTCCGCAGATCTGTAACGTCCAACGATGTAAATCCTTCTGAAGGGGTTAAAACATTTTGCAGCAAGGAGCTGTGCTAATGCAGGCTGCTCCTCGCTGCAAAACCCCAGGGAATGAGGCTAAAAATAGATCAATGATCTATATTTAGCTTCATTTGCGGTGAGGCGCCCTCTGCTGGCTGTTCATAGATCGTGGGAAATTACCTAGAAAGTATTTAGTCAGTCAGCAATAGTGCAAGTTCCACCACTTAAAAAGATGAGAGGCGTCTGTAATTTACATCATAGGTAGACCTCAACTATGGGAGACAAACTGAGAAAAAAAAATCCAGAAAATCACATTGTCTGTTTTTTTAACATTTTATTTGCATATTATGGTGGAAAATAAGTATTTGGTCAGAAACAAAATTTCATCTCAATACTTTGTAATATATCCTTTGTTGGCAATGACAGAGGTCAAACGTTTTCTGTAAGTCTTCACAAGGTTGCCACACACTGTTGTTGGTATGTTGGCCCATTCCTCCATGCAGATCTCCTCTAGAGCAGTGATGTTTTTGGCTTTTCGCTTGGCAACACGGACTTTCAACTCCCTCCAAAGGTTTTCTATAGGGTTGAGATCTGGAGACTAGCTAGGCCACTCCAGGACCTTGAAATGCTTCTTACGAAGCCACTCCTTCGTTGCCCTGGCGGTGTGCTTTGGATCATTGTTATGTTGAAAGACCCAGCCACGTTTCATCTTCAATGCCCTTGCTGATGGAAGGAGGTTTGCACTCAAAATCTCACGATACATGGCCCCATTCATTCTTTCATGTACCCGGATCAGTCGTCCTGGCCCCTTTGCAGAGAAACAGACCCAAAGCATGATGTTTCCACCACCATGCTTTACAGTAGGTATGGTGTTTGATGGATGCAACTCAGTATTCTTTTTCCTCCAAACACGACAAGTTGTGTTTCTACCAAACAGTTCCAGTTTGGTTTCATCAGACCATAGGACATTCTCCCAAAACTCCTCTGGATCATCCAAATGCTCTCTAGCAAACTTCAGACGGGCCCGGACATGTACTGGCTTAAGCAGTGGGACACGTCTGGCACTGCAGGATCTGAGTCCATGGTGGCGTAGTGTGTTACTTATGGTAGGCCTTGTTACATTGGTCCCAGCTCTCTGCAGTTCATTCACTAGGTCCCCCCGCGTGGTTCTGGGATTTTTGCTCACCGTTCTTGTGATCATTCTGACCCCACGGGGTGGGATTTTGCGTGGAGCCCCAGATCGAGGGAGATTATCAGTGGTCTTGTATGTCTTCCATTTTCTAATTATTGCTCCCACTGTTGATTTCTTCACTCCAAGCTGGTTGGCTATTGCAGATTGAGTCTTCCCAGCCTGGTGCAGGGCTACAATTTTGTTTCTGGTGTCCTTTGACAGCTCTTTGGTCTTCACCATAGTGGAGTTTGGAGTCAGACTGTTTGAGGGTGTGCACAGGTGTCTTTTTATACTGATAACAAGTTTAAACAGGTGCCATTACTACAGGTAATGAGTGGAGGAAAGAGGAGACTCTTAAAGAAGAAGTTACAGGTCTGTGAGAGCCAGATATCTTGATTGTTTGTTTCTGACCAAATACTTATTTTCCACCATAAAATGCAAAAAAATTATAAAAAAAACAGACAATGAGATTTTCTGGATTTTTTTTCCTCAGTTTGTCTCCCATAGTTGAGGTCTACCTATGATGTAAATTACAGACGCCTCTCATCTTTTTAAGTGGTGGAACTTGCACTATTGCTGACTGACTAAATACTTTTTTGCCCCACTGTATATATATATATATATATATATATATACATACATATATATATATATATATATATATATAGACAGTATATATATATTTTCTTTTCTTTTTGGGACACATGGATCACTTCTATAGCGGTATGTTGGTTTTGCTAGCCTGCGAGAAAACCACGCAGTACGGATGCCATACGGATTACATACGGAGGATGCCATGCGCAAAAAACGCTGACACACCTTGCCTACGGAGGAGCTACGGACCACTTTTTTCGGGACTTTCCAGCGTATTACGGCCGTAATATACGGACCGTATTGTTTTACGCTGTGTGTGACGCCGGCCTTCTACTGTAAAATGGGCAAAAATAGTGTACATCTTTCATTCTGCGTGTGCAATGAGCAAAATTTAAAGAGCAACCTTTCACTTGTGGAGCATTACTGCTGCACAAGGTGTGGCTCTTCTACATTCTAACACCTGAGGGTGGGTTAAAGGTTACCTTTGAAATTGGTTCAATTAGGCTGCGGCCTACACTCTGCTCCTCCTGCAGACCCTGGGCTCTAACTACGCCAGTTGGTGCCTGGAAGTGCAGTGTGCACAGTCAACAGTCGCTCCTCTGTTATTGGGGTTCAGCACCGCCAGCTGTTCCCCTGCTGTGTAGCCAGCAACGTGTCCAGCACAAGCCACGCTGGCACAACAGAACAAAAGCTGCCACCAGTGCAGGCTGCGGCCTACACTCTGCTCCTCTCCTCCTCCTGCTGACCCTGGGCTCTAACACCGCCAGTTTTTGCCCGGGCGTGCTAGCTATACAGAGAAAAACACCAGCCAATGTGTTAGTGGGGTTCAGCACCGCCAGCTGTTCCCCTGCTGTGTAGCCGGCAACGTGTCCAGCACAAGCCACGCTGGCACAACAGAACAAAAGCTGCCACCAGTGCAGGCTGCGGCCTACACTCTGCTCCTCTCCTCCTCCTGCTGACCCTGGGCTCTAACACCGCCAGTTTTTGCCCGGGCGTGCTAGCTATACAGAGAAAAACACCAGCCAATGTGTTAGTGGGGTTCAGCACCGCCAGCTGTTCCCCTGCTGTGTAGCCGGCAACGTGACCTGCAAACGCCACGCAGTCACCAGAACTGAAATTAAAGGGACCCTGCCCCCCCCCAGGTATTTCTATGTATAACAGCCACCTTGTACAGCAGTACTGCTGCATTTGTACAAGGTGGCTGACTTTTTCTCCTTGCCCACGTGGAACTCAACACGTACAAAATGTGTCTCATTACAGACCATTTCACTGCCCCTGAGGTGTGATTCTCCTTTTTAAATGACACGCAGCACCCCCCTTGGTTGCGCTGCCCGTCTTCTGACATCATTGTTTGGCTGCCTGTGCCTGTGCGCCCGCCCTGACCATCACAACAGCCCTCGTTGTCTCAGTTTTTTTTTACTGCAAGGGTGTGATTGATGGGAACGAGCAGTGCATATCTTCGCCTGTCTTCACTCCCCTCCTTCCGCCTTCTTCAGACTGTGCGGCCTCATGGCCGCGGCATGCGATAAGGGATCAGCTGAGGCCGCCCAGTCTGAAGCAGGTGTAAGGACATGAGTGAGCGGCAAACATATTTACTGCGCAAGGCCATGAATCCCAGCCCTGCAGTGTGACTTTATGAAAAGACACTGCGGGTCAGGGATTCATGGCCATCGCTAACCGCACCGGCCAACATGAAATGAGGTCATAAGACGGGCAGCGCTAACTGGCCATGTCCAAGGGCTAACAAGAGCGCAGACTCCTGTACAGCAAATAACAACGCTCAGGAGGATGCGCCCAGCACCAAGGCGTTATTTTTGACACCTGTGCTGCGTCTCCTTAAAAAGACAAGTCACGCCTCCAATACAGTTTTACTGTACAATGGGCAAAATTGTGTACGTCTTTCATTCTGCATGTGCAATGAGCAAAATTTAAAGAGCAACCTTTCACTTGTGGAGCATTACTGCTGCACAAGGTGTGGCTCTTCTACATTCTAACACCTGAGGGTGGGTTAAAGGTTACCTTTGAAATTGGTTCAATTAGGCTGCGGCCTACACTCTGCTCCTCCTGCAGACCCTGGGCTCTAACTACGCCAGTTGGTGCCTGGAAGTGCAGTGTGCACAGTCAACAGTCGCTCCTCTGTTATTGGGGTTCAGCACCGCCAGCTGTTCCCCTGCTGTGTAGCCGGCAACGTGTCCAGCACAAGCCACGCTGGCACAACAGAACAAAAGCTGCCACCAGTGCAGGCTGCGGCCTACACTCTGCTCCTCTCCTCCTCCTGCTGACCCTGGGCTCTAACACCGCCAGTTTTTGCCCAGACGTGCTAGCTGCACAGAGAAAAACACCAGCCAATGTGTTAGTGGGGTTCAGCACCGCCAGCTGTTCCACTGCTGTGTAGCCGGCAACGTGTCCAGCACAAGCCATGCTGGCACAACAGAACAAAAGCTGCCACCAGTGCAGGCTGCGGCATACACTCTGCTCCTCTCCTCCTCCTGCTGACCCTGGGCTCTAACACCGCCAGTTTTTGCCCGGACGTGCTAGCTGCACAAAGAAAAACACCAGTCAATGTGTCAGTGGGGTTCAGCACCGCCAGCTGTTCCCCTGCTGTGTAGCTGGCAACGTGTCCTGCAAACGCCATGCAGGCACCTGAACTGAAATTAAAGGGAACCTGCCCCCACCCCCCCAGGTGTTTCTATGTATAACAGCCACCTTGTACAGCAGTACTGCTGCATTTGTACAAGGTGGCTGACTTTTTCTCCTTTCCCACGTTGAATTTAACACGTACAAAATGTGTCTCATTACAGACCATTACAGTGTCCCTGAGGTGTGACTTTCCTTTTTAATGACACGCAGCACCCCCCTTGGTAGCGCTGCCCATCTTCTGACATCATTTGTTGGCTGTTTGTGCCTGTGCGTCCGCCCTGCCCAACAAAACGCCCCTCGTTGTCGGATCTATTTTGACTGCGAGGGTGTGATTGATGGGCATGTGCAGTGCATATGTTCGCCTGTCTTCACTCATCTCATTCCGCCTTCTTCAGACTGTGCAGCCTCATGGCCGCGGCATGCGATAAGGGATCAGGTGAGGCCGCCCAGTCTGAAGCAGGTGTAAGGACATTTGTGAGCGGCAAAAATATTTACTGCACAAGGCCATGAATCCCAGCCCCGCAGTGTGAATTATTGAAAACATACTGTGGGTCTGGGATTCATGGCCATCGATAACCGCACCGGCCAACATGAAATGAGGTCATAAGACAGGCAGCGCTCACAGCGCATGGCCAAGGGCTAACAAGAGCGCAGACTCCTGTACAGCAAATACTAACGGTCAGGAGGCTGCGCCCAGCACCAAGGCGTTATTTTTGTACACCTGTGCATCGTCTCCTTAAAAAGACAAGTCACGCCTCCAATACAGTTGTACTGTACAATGGGCAAAATTGGGTACGTCTTTCATTCTGCGTGTGCAATGAGCAAAATTTAAAGAGCAACCTTTCACTTGTGGAGCATTACTGCTGCACAAGGTGTGGCTCTTCAACATTGTAACACCTGAGGGTGGGTTAACGGTTACCTTTGAAATTGGTTCAATTAGGCTTCGGCCTACACTTTGCTCCTCTCCTCCTCCTGCTGACCCTGGGCTCTAACACCGCCAGTTTTTGTCCGGAAGTGCTAGCTGCACAGAGAAAAACACCAGCCAATGTGTCAGTGGGGTCCAGCACCGCCAGCTGTTCCCCTGCTGTGTAGTCGGCAACGTGTCCAGCACAAGCCACGCTGGCACAACAGAACAAAAGCTTCCACCAGTGCAGGCTTCGGCCTACACTCTGCTCCTCTCCTCCTCCTGCTGACCCTGGGCTCTAACAACGCCAGTTTTTGCCCGGACGTGCTAGCTGCACAGTGAAAAACACCAGTCAATGTGTCTGTGGGGTTCAGCACCGCCAGCTGTTCCCCTGCTGTGTAGCTGGCAACGTGTCCTGCAAACGCCATGCAGGCACCTGAACTGAAATTAAAGGGAACATGCCCCCCCCAGGTGTTTCTATGTATAACAGCCACCTTGTACAGCAGTAATGCTGCATTTGTACAAAGTGGCTGACTTTTTCTCCTTGCCCACGTGCAACTAAACACCTACAAAATGTGTCTCATTGGAGACCATTACACTGTCCCAGAGGTGTGACTTTCCTTGTTAAGGATACGCAGCACCCCCCCTTGTTAGCGCTGCCCGTCTTCTGACATCATTGGTTGGCTGCTTGTGCTTGTGCGTCCGCCCTGCCCGACACAACGCCCCTCGTTGTCTCATATATTTTGACTGCAAGGGTGTGATTGATGGGCATATGCAGTGCATATGTTCACCTGTCTTCACTCATCTCCTTCCGCCTTCTTCAGATAAGGGATCAGCTGAGGCCGCCCAGTCTGAAGCAGGTGTAAGGACATGTGTGAGCGGCAAACATATTTACTGCGCAAGGCCACGAATCACGTCCCCGCAGTGTGACTTTATGAAAAGACACTTTGGGTCTGGGATTCATGACCATCGCTAACCGCACCGGCCAAAGTGAAATGAGATGAGAAGACAGTCAGCGCTCACAGCGCATGGCCAAGGGCTAACAAGAGCGCAGACTCCTGTGCAGCAAATAACAACGGTCAGGAGGCTGCGCCCAGCACCAAGGCGTTATTTTTGTACACCTGTGCCGCATCTCCTTAAAAAGACAAGTCACGCCTCCAATACAGTTCTACTGTACAATGGGCAAAATTGTGTACGTCTTTCATTCTGCGTGTGCAGTGAGCAAAATGTTAAGAGCAACCTTTCACTTGTGGAGCATTACTGCTGCACAAGGTGTGGCTCTTCTACATTGTAACACTTGAGGGTGGGTTAAAGGTTACCTTTGAAATTGGTTCAATTAGGCTTCGGCCTACACTCTGCTGCTCTCCTCCTCCTGCTGTCCCTGGGTTCTAACACCGCCAGTTGGGGCCTGGACGTGCTAGCTGCACAGAGAAAAACACCAGTCAATGTGTCAGTGGGGTTCAGCACCGCCAGCTATTCCCCCGCTGTGTAGCCGGCATCGTGTCCTGCAAACGCAACGCAGACACAAAGCTACTTCCAGTGCAGGCTTCGGCCTACACTATGCTCCCCCTGCTTACCCTTTGCTCCAACACCGCTAGTTGGGGCTCTAGGAAGACAATCTTGAGTAGGCAACGCATCCGGGTTCCAGCACCACCAGCTGGTTCCCGGCAGTGTATTTGTCACGGGTACTCCCTCGTGCCCAGCCTGGTTCCAGCACCGTCAGCTGTTTCCGGGTACTGTCAAACTCACTGAGACACCTATGCGTTGCCCCGTCGTGTTGCGGTCGAGTTAGCCAACTCCAGGGTGCCTCCAGTTTAGGAGCTTCCTATGTGGGCTGCGTGAATTGGTAGTCAAGGCTGGTTCTGTAGTGCCAGTAGGCCAAGCTCCCCCTCTAGGACTGTTGGGGTTCGGTAACTGCGGCTGCCTCGCGGCCTAGCTGTTCTCTCCTCTCCTGTGGACCTTCGGGTCCACCACCTGGTTCCAGCACCATCAGCTGGTTCCGGGCAGAGCCTTTGGCTTAGGTGCCTCCTCCTGGGTATCCGAGTTCCACCAACGCCAGGCGGTCCTTGGTAGTGCTTTTAAGCGCGGGCACCTACAGCTTAGTAACCGGGTTCCAGCACCGTCAGCTGGTCCTCGGTGCCATTGGCTCTTGCACACTGGGGCAACGCATCCGGGTTCCAGCACCGCCAGCTGGTTCCCGGCAGTGTTTTTGTCACGGGTACTCCCTCGTGCCCAGCCTGGTTCCAGCACCGTCAGCTGTTTCCGGGTACTGTCAAACTCACTGAGACACCTATGCGTTGCCCCGTCGTGTTGCGTCGGGTTAGCCAACTCCAGGGTGCCTCCAGTTTAGGAGCTTCCTATGTGGGCTGCGTGAATTGGTAGTCAAGGCTGGTTCTGTAGTGCCAGTAGGCCAAGCTCCCCCTGTAGGACTGTTGGGGTTCGGTAACTGCGGCTGCCTCACGGCCTAGCTGTTCTCTCCTCTCCTGTGGACCTTTGGGTCCACCACCTGGTTCCAGCACCGTCAGCTGGTTCCGGGCAGAGCCTTTGGCTTAGGTGCCTCCTCCTGGGTATCCGAGTTCCGCCAACGCCAGGCGGTCCTTGGTAGTGCTTTTAAGCGCGGGCACCTACAGCTTAGTAACCGGGTTCCAGCACCGTCAGCTGGTCCTCGGTGCCATTGGCTCTTGCACACTGGGGCAACGCATCCGGGTTCCAGCACCGCCAGCTGGTTTCCGGCAGTGTTTTTGTCACGGGTACTCCCTCGTGCCCAGCCTAGTTCCAGCACCGTCAGCTGTTTCCGGGTACTGTCAAACTCACTGAGACACCTATGCGTTGCCCCGTCGTGTTGCGTTCGGGTTAGCCAACTCCAGGGTGCCTCCAGTTTAGGAGCTTCCTATGTGGGCTGCGTGAATTGGTAGTCAAGGCTGGTTCTGTAGTGCCAGTAGGCCAAGCTCCCCCTCTAGGACTGTTGGGGTTCGGTAACTGCGGCTGCCTCGCGGCCTAGCTGTTCTCTCCTCTCCTGTGGACCTTCGGGTCCACCACCTGGTTCCAGCACCGTCAGCTGGTTCCGGGCAGAGCCTATGGCTTAGGTGCCTCCTCCTGGGTATCCGAGTTCCGCCAACGGCAGGCGGTCCTTGGTAGTGCTTTTAAGTGCGGGCACCTACAGCTTAGTAACCGGGTTCCAGCACCGTCAGCTGGTCCTCGGTGCCATTGGCTCTTGCACACTGGGGCAACGCATCCGGGTTCCAGCACCGCCAGCTGGTTCCCGGCAGTGTTTTTGTCACGGGTACTCCCTCATGCCCAGCCTGGTTCCAGCACCGTCAGCTGTTTCCGGGTACTGTCAAACTCACTGAGACACCTATGCGTTGCCCCGTCGTGTTGCGGTCGGGTTAGCCAATTCCAGGGTACCTCCAGTTTAGGAGCTTCCTATGTGGGCTGCGTGAATTGGTAGTCAAGGCTGGTTCTGTAGTGCCAGTAGGCCAAGCTCCCCCTGTAGGACTGTTGGGGTTCGGTAACTGCGGCTGCCTCACGGCCTAGCTGTTCTCTCCTTTCCTGTGGACCTTCGGGTCCACCACCTGGTTCCAGCACCATCAGCTGGTTCCGGGCAGAGCCTTTGGCTTAGGTGCCTCCTCCTGGGTATCCGAGTTCCGCCAACGCCAGGCGGTCCTTGGTAGTGCTTTTAAGCGCGGGCACCTACAGCTTAGTAACCGGGTTCCAGCACCGTCAGCTGGTCCTCGGTGCCATTGGCTCTTGCACACTGGGGCAACGCATCCGGGTTCCAGCACCGCCAGCTGGTTCCCGGCAGTGTTTTTGTCACGGGTACTCCCTCGTGCCCAGCCTGGTTCCAGCACCGTCAGCTGTTTCCGGGTACTGTCAAACTCACTGAGACACCTATGCGTTGCCCCGTCGTGTTGCGGTCGGGTTAGCCAACTCCAGGGTGCCTCCAGTTTAGGAGCTTCCTATGTGGGCTGCGTGAATTGGTAGTCAAGGCTGGTTCTGTAGTGCCAGTAGGCCAAGCTCCCCCTGTAGGACTGTTGGGGTTCGGTAACTGCGGCTGCCTCGCGGCCTAGCTGTTCTCTCCTCTCCTGTGGACCTTCGGGTCCACCACCTGGTTCCAGCACCGTCAGCTGGTTCCGGGCAGAGCCTTTGGCTTAGGTGCCTCCTCCTGGGTATCCAAGTTCCACCAACGCCAGGCGGTCCTTGGTAGTGCTTTTAAGCGTGGGCACCTACCGCTTAGTAACCGGGTTCCAGCACCATCAGCTGGTCCTCGGTGCCATTGGCTCTTGCACACTGGGGCAACGCATCCGGGTTCCAGCACCGCCAGCTGGTTCCCGGCAGTGTTTTTGTCACGGGTACTCCCTCGTGCCCAGCCTGGTTCCAGCACCGTCAGCTGTTTCCGGGTACTGTCAAACTCACTGAGACACCTATGCGTTGCCCCGTCTTGTTGCGGTCGGGTTAGCCAACTCCAGGGTGCCTCCAGTTTAGGAGCTTCCTATGTGGGCTGCGTGAATTGGTAGGCAAGGCTGGTTCTGTAGTGCCAGTAGGCCAAGCTCCCCCTGTAGGACTGTTGGGGTTCGGTAACTGCGGCTGCCTTGCGGCCTAGCTGTTCTCTCCTCTCCTGTGGACCTTCGGGTCCACCACCTGGTTCCAGCACCGTCAGCTGGTTCCGGGCAGAGCCTTTGGCTTAGGTGCCTCCTCCTGGGTATCCGAGTTCCACCAACGCCAGGCGGTCCTTGGTAGTGCTTTTAAGCGCGGGCACCTACAGCTTAGTAACCGGGTTCCAGCACCGTCAGCTGATCCTCGGTGCCATTGCCTCTTGCACACTGGGGCAACGCATCCGGGTTCCAGCACCGCCAGCTGGTTCCCGGCAGTGTTTTTGTCACGGGTACTCCCTCGTGCCCAGCCTGGTTCCAGCACCGTCAGCTGTTTCCGGGTACTGTCAAACTCACTGAGACACCTATGCGTTGCCCCGTCGTGTTGCGGTCGGGTTAGCCAACTCCAGGGTGCCTCCAGTTTAGGAGCTTCCTATGTGGGCTGCGTGAATTGGTAGTCAAGGCTGGTTCTGTAGTGCCAGTAGGCCAAGCTCCCCCTGTAGGACTGTTGGGGTTCGGTAACTGCGGCTGCCTCGCGGTCTAGCTGTTCTCTCCTCTCCTGTGGATCTTCTGGTCCACATCCTGGTTCCAGCACCGTCAGCTGGTTCTCGGCAGTGTCTTTTGCTCTTGTACCTTCTGCTCCCCATCCTGGTTCCAGTACCGTCAGCTGGTTCCGGGCAGAGACTTTGGTTTAGGTGCCTCCTTCTGGGTATCCAAGTTCCACCAACGTCAGGTGGTCCTTGGTAGTGCTTTCAGGCACGGGTACCTCCTGCTTAGTAACCGGGTTCCAGTAACGTCAGCTGGTCCTCGGTAGTTCCATTGGCTCTTGGACCTTCGGCTACCCATCCGGGTTCCAGTACCGTCAGCTGGTTCTCGGCAGTGTCTTTTGCTCTTGTACCTTCTGCTCCCCATCCTGGTTCCAGTAACGTCAGCTGGTTTCGGGCAGAGCCTTTGGCTTAGGTGCCTCCTTCTGGGTATCCGAGTTCCGCCAACGTCAGGTGGTCCTTGGTAGTGCTCTTTAGCACGGGTACCTCCTGCTTAGTAACCGGGTTCCAGTAACGTCAGCTGGTCCTCGGTAGTTCCATAGGCTCTTGAACCTTCGGGTAGCCATCCGAGTTCCAGTTCCATCAGCTGGTTCTTGGCATTTTCTCAGCCTTCTTGTACCTTCTGCTACATTTCCAAGTTGAAGACCCTAAAGTCGACGACCCGGAAGACCATCCCTAAGATGACGACGAAACCAGAGACGACAACCAGTGAGATGACGACGACCCTGGAGATGACGACCCTGAAGACCACCCCGATGACGACGACGACGGCAGAGACGACGACGGCGGAGACGACGACCCTGGAGACGACGACATGGAAGACCGAGAAGCAGAAGAACAAGAGGCTGCAGAACAAAGAGCAGAAGAACATTAAGCATAAGACTTAATATCAGAGCAAAAGATATTATCTAAATTATATGCAGAAGAAGACTAAGCAGTGTATGGGGGTGAGTCCGTTACTCCTCGTGGTGCCCCTGGATAAAGCCTGATGCTGCAGGCCAAACTGAACGCGGACAAATGTAACTTTTGTGACAGGCAGAACGGAAGGTGTAATCTTCAAACTTTTATAGATAACAACTAAGGGAATGCCTGTCACAAATGAGAATATGATGAAGAAGTAGAATAGGAAGAATAATAACAGTTGAATAAAATGAATATGTAGAATAGGAAGAATAATAATAGTTGAATAAAATGAATATGAAGAATGTAATAAAAAAAAATAGGTAGAAGATGAAGAAGAAGATGAATAAGGTGAAGAAGCACGGTGGGCAGCACGGTGGCGCAGTGGTTAGCACTACAGCCTTGCAGCGCTGGGGTCCTGGGTTCTAATCCCACCCAGGACAACATCTGCAAAGAGTTTGTATGTTCTCTCTGTGTTTGCGTGGGTTTCCTCCGGGCACTCCGGTTTCCTCCCACATTCCAAAGACATACTGATAGGAATTCTAGATTGTGAGCCCAATCGGGGACAGTGATGATAATGTGTGCAAAACTGTAAAGCGCTGCGGAATATGTTAGCGCTATATAAAAATAAAGATTATTATTATTATTATAAGAAGAAGTTGATGTCAAAGATGCTGATGATGATGAAGATGAAAGTGTGGGAAAAGTAAAAAAAAAACAAGATGAAGGGCGTGGAATAGTGAAACATCAATATCTGACAAAATAAAAAAAATGTTTACATAGTCAATATCTTTGTCACTCCGAACGTCTTAAAAAAAAAATCATGCTATTCTATTTGATTGGGCTAAACCTCTATGACTTTAATGTCTCCGCCACCTCCCCAAATACATCCTGCATTATTCTTAGTTGTTTTCCTTCATGTAGAATGAACCTACAAGGAAAGAAAGGGTTTATTTTAATTCCGATATTTTGGTCCCATTGACTTGCATTGGGATCGGGTATCGGTATTGGCGATATCCGATATTTTTTGAATTGAATCCGATACCGATACTTTCCGATATCGGAAGGTATCGCTCAACACTAGTCAAGACCACAATACGGTGCTTGGCCCCCTCAAGCCAATGTCGCCACTCCTCAAATGTCCACTTCATAGCCAACAACTCCCAATTGCCGACATCATAATTGCGTTCCGCAGGCGAAAACTTTCGAGAAAAGAAGGCACACGGTTTCATCAAGGAACCATCAGAATTCCTCTGAGACAAAACGGCCCCTGCCCCAATCTCAGACGCGTCAACTTCAACCTGAAATGGAAGAGAAACATCCGGCTGACGCAACACAGGGGCAGAAGTAAATCGGCGTTTAAGCTCCTGGTAGGCAGAAACAGCCGCAGAGGACAAATTCGCCACATCAGCACCCTTCTTCGTCAAATCGGTCAGGGGTTTAACCACAATGGAGAAGTTGGCAATGAAACGGCGATAAAAATTAGCAAAGCCCAAAAATTTCTGAAGGCTCTTCACGGATGTGGGCTGAATCCAATCATGAATAGCCTGAACCTTAACCGGATCCATTTCTATAGATGAGGGAGAAAAAATGAAGCCCCAAAAAGAAACCTTCTGCATTCCAAAGAGGCACTTAGACCCCTTCACAAATAAAGCGTTATCACGAAGGATCTGAAATACCATCCTGACCTGTTTCACATGAGACTCCCAATCATCGGAAAAAATCAAAATATCATCCAAATATACAATCATGAATTTATCAAGATAACTCTGAAAAATATCATGCATGAAGGACTGGAACACAGATGGAGCATTAGAGAGCCCGAATGGCATCACAAGATATTCAAAATGGCCTTCGGGCGTATTAAATGCAGTTTTCCATTTGTCGCCCTGCTTAATACGAACAAGATTATATGCCCCTCGAAGGTCAATCTTAGTGAACCAACTAGCCCCCTTAATCCTAGCAAACAAATCAGAAAGTAAAGGCAAAGGGTATTGAAATTTGACCGTGATCTTATTCAAGAGGCGATAATCAATACAGGGTCTCAAGGAGCCATCCTTCTTGGCAACTAAAAAAAAACCTTCTCCCAAAGGTGAAGAAGATGGTCGAATATGCCCTTTCTCCAAAGACTCCTTAATATAGCTCCGCATGGCGGCATGTTGTGGCACAGACAGGTTGAAAAGTCGGCCCTTAGGGAACTTACAACCTGGAATCAAGTCAATAGCACAATCACAGTCCCTATGCGGTGGAAGGGAACTGGACTTGGGCTCCTCGAATACATCCTGGAAATCTGACAAAAACTCAGGAGTTTCAGAAGAGGGGGAAGAGGAAATTGACATCAAAGGAACATCATTATGAACCCCCTGACAACCCCAACTAGTCACAGACATAGATTTCCAATCCAACACCGGATTATGTACCTGTAACCATGGAAAACCCAGCACAATATCATCATGCAAATTATGCAACACCAGAAAACGACAATCTTCCTGATGAGCTGGCGCCATGCACATGGTCAGCTGTGTCCAAAACTGAGGTTTATTTTTTTGCCAACGGTGTAGCATCAATGCCCCTTAAAGGAATAGGGTTCTGCAAAGGCTGCAAGGGAAGACCACAACATCTGGCAAATTCTAAGTCCATTAAGTTCAAAGCGGCGCCTGAATCCACAAATGCCATGACAGAAAATGACGATAATGAGCAGATCAAGGTCACAGATAACAGAAATTTAGGTTGTACAGTACTGATGGTAACAGAATTAGCGATTCTCTTTGTACGCTTAGGGCAATCAGAAATAACATGAGCAGAATCGCCGCAGTAAAAACACAACCCATTCTGACGCCTGAATCCTTGTCGTTCAGCTCTAGACACAGTCCTATCACACTGCATAGGCTCAGGACTCCGCTCGGAGGACAACGCCACAGTATGCACAACTCTGCGCTCGCGCAAGCGCCGATCAATCTGAATGGCCAGAGACATAGAATCACTCAGACCAGCAGGCGTGGGGAACACCACCATAACATCTTTAACGAATTCAGAAAGACCCTTTCTGAAAATTGCCGCCAAGGCATCCTCATTCCATTTAGTCAGCACAGACCATTTTCTAAATTTCTGGCAATACGATTCTGTCGCTTCTTGACCCTGACACAGGGCCAACAAGGTATTCTCTCCATGATCCACTGAATTAGGTTCATCATACAATAACCCCAGCGCCTGAAAAAAGGTGTCTAAATCAAGCAAAGCCGGATTTCCAGACTCCAGGGAAAACGCCCAATCCTGTGGATCACCACGCAGCAGGGAAATAACAATTTTAATCTGCTGAATGGGATCACCAGAGGAACGGGGTTTCAGAGCAAAAAACAGTTTACAGTTATTTTTAAAGCTCAAAAATTTGGACCTGTCCCCAAAAAACAAATCAGGAGTAGGAATTCTAGGCTCTAAAACCGGAGTCTGAACGATATAATCGGAAATACCCTGTACTCTAGCAGCATGTTGGTCCACACGAGACGCCAAATCCTGAACATCCATGCCAGCGCTGAACTCCTGAGCCACCCAGAGGAAAAGAGGAAAGAAAAGACACAACAGACTACAGAAAAAAAAATGGCTCAGCACTTTTCTTCCCTTCTTCTGAGATGCGTTTAACTCATTGTTGGCCAGTTGTACTGTTATGATCTGGTGGCCTAGGAGCAGCATGAGACGTACTCTGGAGAAGGTGGTACCTGTACTGAATGCAGACCCTGAACTTAACCACACAACTAGATGTAGCCGTGGGATGTACCTAACGCTCCCTAGACACCTCGACACAGCCTGAGGACTAAATACCCCTAAAGATAGAAACGGAAAACTATCTTGCCTCAGAGAAAATCCCCAAAGGAAAGACAGCCCCTCACAAATATTGACTGTGAGAGGAGATGGAAATGACATACGCAGACTGAAATCAGGATTTAGCAAAGGAGGCCATTCTAACTAAATAGAAAGAATAGGACAGAGTACTATGCGTTCAGTATTAAAACACTAGAAAATATCCACCACAGAAAATACAAAAACTCCACATCTGACTAAAGACATGGAGGGTATATCTGCATCTCCAGAGATTCCAGCATGGCTGAAGGAATACTTCAACAGACAAAGCTGGACAAGACAAAACAAGAAAATGCACTGAACTATTAAGCCCATAGCATGTGAACTGCAAAAACAAAGCCAGAACTTATCTTTGTAGACATGGACTGCAAAACAGGAGAGACCAGTCAGAGATGTGAATCCTCCAAAAACAATGGACAACTGGCACTGACTAAAGAATCAAGCCAGGTTAAATAGCCCAGACCTAATTGCAATAAGTGAACGCACCTGATGAATGCTGTGATCCAAAGACAGCAGCACTACCACTCATAACCACCAGAGGGAGCCCAAGAGCAGAATTCACAACAGTACCCCCCCGTGAGGAGGGGTCACCGAACCCTCACAAGAGCCCCCAGGCCGATCAGGATGAGCCAAATGAAAGGCACGAACCAAATCGTCAGCATGAACATCGGAGGCAACAACCCAAGAATTATGCTCCTGGCCATAACCTTTCCATTTGACAAGATACTGAAGCTTCCGCCTCGAAAAACGAGAATCCAAAATCTTCTCAACAACATACTCCAACTCCCCATCAATCAACACCGGGGCAGGAGGATCAACAGAGGGAATAACGGGCACCACATATTTCCACAACAAAGATCTATGGAAAACATTATGGATGGAAAAAGAGGCTGGAAGGGCCAAACGAAAAGACACTGGATTGATAATCTCAGAAATCCTATAAGGACCAATAAACCGAGGCTTGAACTTAGGGGAAGAAACCTTCATAGGAACATGACGGGAGGACAACCAGACCAAATCCCCAACCCGAAGCCGGGAACCAACACACCGACGACGGTTAGCAAAACGCTGCGCCTCCACCTGAGACAAAACCAAATTGTCCACCACATGAGCCCAAATTTGCTGCAACCTTTCAACCACAGAATCCACACCAGGACAATCAGAAGGCTCAACCTGCCCTGAAGAAAAACGAGGATGAAAACCAAAATTATAAAAAAAAGCAAAACCAAGGTAGCAGAACTAGCCCGATTATTAAGGGCAAACTCGGCCAATGGCAAGAAAGCCACCCAATCATCCTGATCAGCAGACACAAAGCATCTCAAATAAGTTTCCAAAGTCTGATTAGTTCGCTCGGTTTGGCCATTTGTCTGAGGATGAAATGCGGAAGAAAAAGACAAATCAATGCCCAGCCTAGCACAAAAGGCCCGCCAAAACCTAGAAACAAACTGGGAACCCCTATCGGACAATATTCTCCGGAATTCCATGCAAACGAACCACATGCTTGACAAAGACCCATGTGGGTTGAAATGTTGCACTTTGGCAAATAAAGGAATCCATTTTTGAACACTTTCACCTGGATTGGATGCTGTCCTTCATTGTTTACTTGGTATGTACACTTTCCATGGGCGTACAGTGGAACTAGGACGTGCATCCACTTATCCCATGTGCTGTCGGCCATTTTGCTATTCTGTTGCAAAACAGGAGAGACCAGTCAGAGATGTGAATCCTCCAAAAACAATGGACAACTGGCACTGACTAAAGAATCAAGCCAGGCTAAATAGCCCAGACCTAATTGCAATAAGTGAACGCACCTGATGAATGCGGCGATCCAAAGACAGCAGCACTACCACTCATAACCAATGAGCCCAAGAGCAGAATTCACAACACTAGTCTCCCTGAAGAAGAAAAGGGTGCAGATTAAAATTGGCAAATCTGTATCAGTGGCAGTCCTGTGTGTGGCATCTGTGTCTCATTTTCTGGCACAGAAAACATACAGTCTAACAGTAGGCCTGATTTCTTGCCAATTCTCCCATAAATAAAAATAAAAATAGTGGGAGATTAAGATTGGCATTTCTGCTTCAGTGCCACTCCTGTGTGTGCCACCTATCTCAAATTGTGTGCCACATTAAACCTAGTGTGTAATACTGGGCCAGATTTCTTTTAAATTCTCCCTGAAAAAAAAAATAGTGGGAGATTAAGATTGGCATTTCTGCTTCAGTGCCACTCCTGTGTGTGCCACCTGTCTCAAATGTTGTGCCACATTAAACCTAGTGTGTAATACTGGGCCAGATTTCATTTAAATTCTCCCTGAAAAAAAAATAGTGGGAGATTAAGATTGACATTTCTGCTTCAGTGCCACTCCTGTGTGTGCCACCTGTTATGGCTGGTAATTCAGTACCACAATGGACATAGAGGTCAGTGCACATACAGTGACCTGGCAATAACCCAAAAAATAAGAACGAGCTCTGAGACGTGGGAACTCTGTTGACCGCAATCCCTAATCCTCTCCAACACAACTAGAGGCAGCCGTGGATTGCGCCTAACGCTGCCTATGCAACTCGGCACGGCCTGAGAAACTAGCTAGCCTGAAGATGGAAAATAAGCCTACCTTGCCTCAGAGAAATACCCCAAAGGAAAAGGCAGCCCCCACATATAATGACTGTGAGTTAAGATGAAAAGACAAACGTAGAGATGAAATAGATTTAGCAAAGTGAGGCCCAACTTCCTGAACAGAGCGAGGATAGAAAAGGCAACTTTGCGGCCAACACAAAACCCTACAAAATCCACGCAAAGGGGGCAAAAAGACCCTCCGTACCGAACTAACGGCACGGAGGTACACCCTCTGCGTCCCAGAGCTTCCAGCTAGCAGAAAAAACAAATTGACAAGCTGAACTAGAAAAAACAGCAAACAAATAGCAAAGAGGAACTTAGCTATGCAGATCAGCAGGCCACAGGAACACTCCAGGAGGAAACAGGTCCAACACTAGAACATTGACTGGAAGCAAGGATCCAAGCACCAGGTGGAGTTAAATAGGGTAGCACCTAACGACTTCACCATATCACCTGAGGAAGGAAACTCAGAAGCCGCAGTACCACTTTTCTCCACCAACGGAAGATCACAGAGAGAATCAGCCGAAGTACCACTTGTGACCACAAGAGGGAGCTCTGCCACAGAATTCACAACAGTACCCCCCCCTTGAGGAGGGGTCACCGAACCCTCACCAGAGCTCCCAGGACGACCAGGATGAGCCATATGAAAGGCACGATCAAGATCGGGAACATGAACATCAGAGGCAAAGACCCAGGAATTATCTTCCTGAGCATAACCCTTCCACTTAACCAGATGCTGGAGTTTCCGTCTAGAAACACGAGAATCCAAAATCTTCTCCACAATATACTCCAACTCCCCCTCCACCAAAACCGGGGCAGGAGGATCAACAGATGGAACCACGGGTGCCACGTATCTCCGCAACAATGACCTATGGAATACGTTATGTATGGAAAAAGAATCTGGAAGGGTCAGACGAAAAGACACAGGATTAAGGACCTCAGAAATCCTATACGGACCAATAAAACAAGGTTTAAACTTAGGAGAGGAGACCTTCATAGGAATATGACGAGAAGATAACCAAACCAAGTCCCCAACCCGAAGTCGGGGACCCTGCTGTGGATTCTGTTTTTGGGCTCCCTCTGGTGGTTACAGATGGTACTGGGTGACTTGTGTTCTCTGCGGTCTCTGGTGTCCACCTGTTCTATCAGGATATGGGAGTTTCCTATTTAACCTGGCTTTCTTGTCATTTCCTCGCCGGCGATCAATGTAATCAGTGTGTCTTGTTACCTCTGCTTTCCGCTTCTGTAATCTTCAGGACAAGCTAAGTTTTTGATTTTTCCTGTTCCACGTTTTGCTTTATTTTCGTTTTAGTCCAGCTTGCAGTTATGTGATTCCTTGTTGCTGGTTGCTCTAGTGGGCTGATATTACTCCTCATGTTCCATGAGTTGGCACATGAGTTCAAGTAATTTCAGGATGGTTTTTTGTAGGGTTTTTCGCTGACCGCGCAGTTCACTTTTGTATCCTCTGCTATCTAGTTTTAGCGGGCCTCATTTTGCTGAATCTGTTTTCATTACTACGTATGTGCTTTCCTCTCATTTCACCGTCATTACATGTGGGGGGCTGCTATTTCTGTGGGGTGTTTCTCTGGAGGCAAGAGAGGTCTTTGTTTCTTCTAATAGGGGAAGCTAGTCCTTCGGCTGGCGCGAGACGTCTAGAATCATCGTAGGCACGTTCCCCGGCTACTGCTAGTGTGTGAATTAGGTTCAGGATCGCGGTCAGCTCAGTTTCCATCACCCTAGAGCTTGTTCTGTTTTTTTGTGCTTGTCCTTTTGTTATCCCCTGCCATTGGGATCATGACAGTATCGCCGGCCCGAAAAGTGGTAATCGTATTGGCTGAAGTAGGAGGAAAAGTAGTCTGAGGAAATTTTTTATTTTTTTTTTTTCCTTCCCTCAGAGTTTGCTGCCTAGCCTTAATTGCAGCCTGGCTGCGTCTTACCTCCTCTTAATCCTTGAATGGCTCTGACCTCAGCTGTTTATCATGGCCGTCCAGAGTTTGGCTTCCAGCCTGAATAATCTTGCTGCTAAGGTTCAAAATATACAAGATTTTGTTGTACATGCTCCTATGTCTGAACCTAGAATTCCTATCCCAGAGTTTTTTTCTGGAGATAGATCTAGTTTTCTGAATTTTAGGAACAATTGCAAGTTGTTTCTTTCTTTGAAATCTTGCTCCTCTGGAGACCCCGCTCAGCAAGTCAAGATTGTAATATCTTTCCTGCGGGGTGACCCTCAGAATTGGGCATTTGCATTGGCACCAGGGGATCCTGCATTGCTCAATGTGGATGCGTTTTTTCTGGCATTGGGTTTGCTCTATGAGGAACCTAACCTAGAGATTCAGGCTGAAAAAGCTTTATTGGCTCTCTCTCAGGGGCAAGATGAAGCAGAAATATATTGTCAGAAATTTCGGAAATGGTCGGTGCTTACTCAGTGGAATGAGTGCGCCCTGGCTGCAGAATTCAGAGATGGCCTTTCTGAGGCCATTAAAGATGTTATGGTGGGGTTCCCTGCGCCTACAGGTCTGAATGAGTCTATGACTATGGCTATTCAGATTGATCGGCGTTTACGGGAGCGCAAACCTGTGCACCATTTGGCGGTGTCTTCTGAACAGGCACCTGAGACAATGCAATGTGATAGAATTCAGTCCAGAAGTGAACGGCAAAACTATAGGCGGAAAAATGGGTTGTGTTTTTATTGTGGTGATTCAGCTCATGTTATATCAGCATGCTCTAAACGCACAAAAAAGGTTGATAAGTCTGTTGCCATTAGTACTTTACAGTCTAAGTTCATTCTGTCTGTGACTCTGATTTGTTCATTATCAGCCATTTCCGTCGATGCCTATGTGGATTCAGGCGCTGTCCTGAGTCTTATGGATTGGTCATTTGCCAACCGCTGTGGGTTTAGTCTGGAGCCTCTGGAAGTCCCTATTCCTTTGAAAGGAATTGACTCTACACCTTTGGCTATGAATAAACCTCAGTACTGGACACACGTATGACTCCCGTTCATCAGGAGGTGATTCGCTTCCTGGTACTGTATAATTTACATGATTTCTTAGTGCTTGGTCTGCCATGGTTACAAACTCATAACCCAGTCTTGGACTGGAAAACAATGTCTGTGTTAAGCTGGGGATGTCAGGGGGTTCATGATGATGCACCTCCGATTTCTATCGCTTCATCTACTCCTTCTGAGGTTCCTGTATTTTTGTCTGATTATCGAGATCTTTTTGAGGAGCCTAAGCTCAATTCGCTTCCTCCTCACAGGGATTGCGATTGTGCTATAGATTTGATTCCTGGCAGTAAATTTCCTAAAGGTCGTTTGTTCAATCTGTCAGTGCCAGAGCATACTGCTATGCGGGATTATGTTAAGGAGTCCTTGGAAAAGGGACATATCCATCCATCTTCGTCTCCTTTGGGAGCAGGTTTTTTTTTCGTGGCCAAAAAAGATGGTTCCTTGAGGCCTTGTATAGATTACCGTCTTTTGAATAAGATTACGGTCAAATATCAGTATCCTTTGCCATTGTTGACTGATTTGTTCGCTCGCATTAAGGGGGCTAAATGGTTCACTAAGATTGATCTTCGGGGTGCGTATAATCTTGTGCGGATTAAGCAGGGTGATGAGTGGAAAACCGCATTTAATACGCCTGAGGGCCATTTTGAGTATTTGGTGATGCTTTTTGGACTTTCTAATGCTCCTTCTGTCTTCCAGTCCTTTATGCACGATATTTTCCGTGAATATCTGGATAAATTTATGATTGTGTGTTTGGATGATGTTTTGGTTTTTTCTGATGACTGGGAGTCCCATGTTCAGCAGGTCAGGAAGGTGTTTCAGGTCCTGCGGGCCAATTCTTTGTTTGTAAAAGGTTCAAAGTGTCTCTTTGGAGTCCAGAAGATTTCTTTTTTGGGGTATATTTTTTCCCCTTCTACTATTGAGATGGATCCCGTCAAGGTTCAAGCTATTTGTGACTGGACACAGCCTACATCTCTTAAGAGTCTACAGAAGTTCTTGGGCTTTGCTAATTTTTATCGTCGTTTCATTACTAATTTTTCTAGTGTTGTTAAGCCTTTGACGGATCTGACTAAGAAGGGTGCTGATGTTGCTGATTGGTCTCCTGCGGCTGTGGAGGCCTTTCAGGAACTTAAGCGTCGGTTTTCTTCTGCTCCTGTGTTGCGTCAGCCAGATGTTTTCAGGTTGAGGTTGATGCTTCTGAGATTGGAGCGGGGGCGGTTTTGTCACAGAGAAGCTCCGATTGCTCAGTGATGAAGCCATGTGCGTTCTTTTCTAGAAAGTTTTCGCCCACTGAGCGGAATTATGATGTTGGTAATCGGGAGCTTTTGGCCATGAAGTGGGCATTTGAGGAGTGGCGTCATTGGCTTGAGGGTGCTAGACATCGTGTGGTGGTCTTGACTGATCACAAAAATCTGATTTACCTTGAGTCTGCCAAGCGTCTGAATCCTAGACAGGCTCGTTGGTCACTGTTTTTCTCCCGTTTCGATTTTGTGGTTTCATACCTGCCAGGTTCAAAGAATGTGAAGGCGGATGCTCTTTCTAGGAGTTTTGTGCCTGATTCCCCTGGAAATTCTGAGCCCACTGGTATCCTTAGGGATGGGGTGATTTTGTCGGCTGTCTTCCCAGACTTGCGACGTGCTTTGCAGGAGTTTCAGGCGGATAAACCTGATCGTTGTCCGCCTGAAAGACTGTTTGTTCCGGATAATTGGACCAGTAGAGTCATCTCCGAGGTCCATTCTTCTGCGTTGGCAGGTCATCCTGGAATATTTGGTACTAGAGACTTGGTGGCCAGGTCTTTTTGGTGGCCTTCCTTGTCGAGGGATGTGCGTTCTTTTGTGCAGTCTTGTGAAGTTTGCGCTCGGGCTAAGCCTTGCTGTTCTCGGGCCAGTGGATTGTTGTCACCTTTGCCTATCCCGAAGAGGCCTTGGACGCACATTTCCATGGACTTTATTTCGGATCTCCCTGTCTCTCAAAAAATGTCCGTCATCTGGGTTGTGTGTGACCGCTTTTCTAAGATGGTTCATCTGGTACCCTTGCCTAAGTTACCTTCTTCCTCTGAGTTGGTCCCTCTGTTTTTTCAGAACGTGGTTCGTTTGCATGGGATTCCAGAGAACATTGTTTCTGACAGGGGATCCCAGTTTGTGTCTAGGTTTTGGCGGACGTTCTGTGCTAAGATGGGCATTGATTTGTCCTTTTCGTCTGCATTCCATCCTCAGACGAATGGCCAGACGGAACGAAGTAATCAGACCTTGGAAACTTATTTAAGGTGTTTTGTTTCTGCTGATCAAGATGACTGGGTTACCTTTTTGCCGCTTGCCGAATTTGCCCTTAATAATCGGGCTAGTTCTGCTACCTTGGTTTCTCCTTTCTTTTGTAATTCGGGGTTTCATCCTCGTTTTTCCTCTGGTCAGGTGGAGCCTTCTGATTGTCCTGGAGTGGACATGGTGGTGGATAGGTTGCATCAGATTTGGAGTCATGTGGTGGACAATTTGAAGTTGTCCCAGGAGAGGGCTCAGCAGTTTGCTAATCGCCGTCGCCGCGTGGGTCCTCGACTTCGTGTTGGGGACTTGGTGTGGTTGTCTTCTCGTTTTGTTCCTATGAAGGTCTCTTCTCCTAAGTTCAAACCTCGGTTCATCGGTCTCTATAGGATCTTGGAAATTCTTAACCCTGTGTCGTTTCGTTTGGATCTCCCGGCATCGTTTGCTATTCATAATGTGTTCCATCGGTCGTTGTTGCGGAAGTATGAGGTACCTGTTGTTCCTTCGCTTGAGCCTCCTGCTCCGGTGCTGGTGGAGGGAGAATTGGAGTATGTTGTGGAGAAGATCTTGGATTCTCGTGTTTCCAGACGGAAACTTCAGTATTTGGTCAAGTGGAAGGGTTATGGTCAGGAGGATAATTCTTGGGTGGTTGCCTCTGATGTTCATGCTGCTGATTTGGTCCGTGCATTTCATAGGGCTCATCCTGGTCACCCTGGTGGTTCTCGTGAGGGTTCGGTGACCCCTCCTCAAGGGGGGGTACTGTTGTGGATTCTGTTTTTGGGCTCCCTCTGGTGGTTACAGATGGTACTGTGTGACTTGTGTTCTCTGCGGTCTCTGGTGTCCACCTGTTCTATCAGGATATGGGAGTTTCCTATTTAACCTGGCTTTCTTGTCATTTCCTCGCCGGCGATCAATGTAATCAGTGTGTCTTGTTACCTCTGCTTTCCGCTTCTGTAATCTTCAGGACAAGCTAAGTTTTTGATTTTTCCTGTTCCACGTTTTGCTTTATTTTCGTTTTAGTCCAGCTTGCAGTTATGTGATTCCTTGTTGCTGGTTGCTCTAGTGGGCTGATATTACTCCTCATGTTCCATGAGTTGGCACATGAGTTCAAGTAATTTCAGGATGATTTTTTGTAGGGTTTTTCGCTGACCGCGCAGTTCACTTTTGTATCCTCTGCTATCTAGTTTTAGCGGGCCTCATTTTGCTGAATCTGTTTTCATTACTACGTATGTGCTTTCCTCTCATTTCACCGTCATTACATGTGGGGGGCTGCTATTTCTGTGGGGTGTTTCTCTGGAGGCAAGAGAGGTCTTTGTTTCTTCTAATAGGGGAAGCTAGTCCTTCGGCTGGCGCGAGACGTCTAGAATCATCGTAGGCACGTTACCCGGCTACTGCTAGTGTGTGAATTAGGTTCAGGATCGCGGTCAGCTCAGTTTCCATCACCCTAGAGCTTGTTCTGTTTTTTGTGCTTGTCCTTTTGTTATCCCCTGCCATTGGGATCATGACAGGACCCACACAGCGTCTGCGATTAGCGAAACGTTGAGCCTTCTCCTGGGACAAGGTCAAATTTTCCACTACATGAGTCCAAATCTGCTGCAACCTGTCCACCACAGTATCCACACCAGGACAGTCCGAAGACTCAACCTGCCCTGAAGAGAAACGAGGATGGAACCCAGAGTTGCAGAAAAACGGTGAAACCAAGCTAGCCGAGCTGGCCCGATTATTAAGGGCGAACTCAGCCAAAGGCAAAACGGACACCCAGTCATCCTGATCAGCAGAAACAAAGCATCTCAGATATGTCTCCAAGGTCTGATTGGTTCGTTCGGTCTGGCCATTAGTCTGAGGATGGAAAGCCGAGGAAAAAGACAAGTCAATGCCCATCCTACCACAAAAGGCTCGCCAAAACCTTGAAACAAACTGGGAACCTCTGTCAGAAACGATATTCTCTGGAATGCCATGTAAACGAACCACATGCTGGAAAAACAATGGCACCAAATCAGAGGAGGAAGGCAATTTAGACAAGGGTACCAAATGGACCATCCTAGAGAAGCGATCACAGACCACCCAAATGACTGACATCTTTTGAGAGACGGGAAGATCTGAAATAAAATCCATAGAGATATGTGTCCAAGGCCTCTTCGGGACCAGCAAGGGTAAAAGCAACCCACTGGTGTTGTGAATTCTGTGGCTGAATTCACTCCTGTGGTCACAAGTGGTACTGCAGCTTCTGAGCTTCCTCCCTCAGGTGTTCTGGTGAGCTCGTTAACTGCTTCATTACTTAACTCCGCCTGATGCTGCTATCCTTGCTCCTTGGCAATGTTTCAGTGTTGGATCTGAGCTTCTCCTGATTGTTCCTGTGACCTGCTGCTCTGTATAGCTAAGTGCTTTTTGCTTTTTTGTTGCTTTTTTTCTGTCCAGCTTGTCTTTTGTTTTGCTGGAAGCTCTGAGACGCAAAGGGTGTACCGCCGTGCCGTTAGTTCGGCACGGTGGGTTTTTTTTGCCCCCTTTGCGTGGTTTTGCTTTATGGTTTTTTGTAGACTGCAAAGTTCGCTTTACTGTCCTCGCTCTGTCCTAGAATATCGGGCCCCACTTTGCTGAATCTATTTCATCCCTACGTTTTGTCTTTTCATCTTACTCACAGTCATTATATGTGGGGGGCTGCCTTTTCCTTTGGGGAATTTCTCTGGGGCAAGTCAGGCCTATTTTTCTATCTTCAGGCTAGCTAGTTTCTTAGGCTGTGCCGAGTTGCCTAGGTAGTTGTTAGGCGCAATCCACAGCCGCTTTTAGTTGTGTTTAGGATAGGATCAGGTGTGCAGTCTACAGAGTTTCCACGTCTCAGAGCTCGTTCTTGTATTTTTGGGTATTTGTCAGATCACTGTGTGCGCTCTGATCGCTAAGCACACTGTGTTTCTGGATTGCCTTCATAACACCTGTCATTAGCAAACATAACAGTACAAGGAGCCAAACTAATGATTCTCAATAGAGGGAAAGAAAAAGTTCTGACATCATTTTTTTTTTTTTTCTGCTCTGTGTTCACTTTTTTTTTTCCCCCTAGACATTTGGGTGATTCTGGACACAGGTGTGGACATGGATATTCAGGGTCTGTGCTCTTCAATGGATAATCTCGTTATAAATGTACAAAAAATTCAAGATACTATTGATCAGAAATCTATGTTAGAACCAAGAATTCCTATTCCTGATTTGTTTTTTGGAGATAGAACTAAGTTTCTAAGTTTCAAAAATAATTGTAAGCTATTTCTGGCCTTGAAACCTCATTCTTCTGGTAATCCTATTCAACAGGTTTTGATTATTATTTCTTTTTTGCGCGGCGACCCTCAAGACTAGGCATTTTCTCTTGCGCCAGGAGACCCTGCATTGAGTAGTGTCGATGCGTTTTTCCTGGCGCTCGGATTGCTGTACGATGAGCCTAATTCAGTGGATCAGGCTGAGAAAAATTTGCTGGCTTTGTGCCAGGGTCAGGATGATATAGAAGTATATTGTCAGAAATTTAGGAAATGGTCAGTACTCACTCAGTGGAATGAATCTGCGCTGGCAGCTTTGTTCAGAAAGGGTCTCTCTGAGGCTCTTAAGGATGTCATGGTGGGATTTCCTATGCCTGCTGGTTTGAATGAGTCTTTGTCTTTGGCCATTCAGATCGGTCGACGCTTGCGCGAGCGTAAATCTGTGCACCATTTGGCGGTACTGCCTGAGGTTAAACCTGAGCCTATGCAGTGCGATAGGACTATGACTAGAGTTGAACGGCAGGAATACAGACGTCTGAATGGTCTGTGTTTCTACTGTGGTGATTCCACTCATGCTATTTCTGATTGTCCTAAGCGCACTAAGCGGTCCGCTAGGTCTGCCGTCATTGGTACTGTACAGTCCAAATTCCTTCTGTCCATTACCTTGATATGCTCTTTGTCGTCGTTTTCTGTCATGGCGTTTGTGGATTCGGGCGCTGCCCTGAATCTGATGGATTTGGATTATGCTAAACGTTGTGGGTTTTTCTTGGAGCCTTTGCGGTGTCCTATTCCATTGAGAGGAATTGATGCTACACCTTTGGCCAAGAATAAACCTCAATACTGGGCCCAGCTGACCATGTGCATGGCTCCTGCACATCAGGAAGTTATTCGCTTTCTGGTGTTGCATAATCTGCATGATGTGGTCGTGTTGGGGTTGCCATGGCTACAAACCCATAATCCAGTATTGGATTGGAATTCCATGTCGGTATCCAGCTGGGGTTGTCAGGGGGTACATGGTGATGTTCCATTTTTGTCGATTTCGTCATCCACCCCTTCTGAGGTCCCAGAGTTCTTGTCTGATTATCAGGATGTATTTGAAGAGCCCAAGTCCGATGCTCTACCTCCGCATAGGGATTGTGATTGTGCTATCAATTTGATTCCTGGTAGTAAATTCCCTAAAGGTCGATTATTTAATTTATCCGTGCCCGAACACGCCGCTATGCGCAGTTATGTGAAGGAATCCCTGGAGAAGGGACATATTCGCCCATCGTCATCACCACTGGGAGCAGGGTTCTTCTTTGTAGCCAAGAAGGATGGTTCGCTGAGACCGTGTATTGATTACCGCCTTCTTAATAAGATCACTGTTAAATTTCAGTATCCCTTGCCATTGTTATCTGACTTGTTTGCTCGGATTAAGGGGGCTAGTTGGTTCACTAAGATAGATCTTCGTGGTGCGTATAATCTGGTGAGAATCAGGCAAGGAGATGAATGGAAAACTGCATTCAATACGCCCGAGGGTCATTTTGAGTATCTAGTGATGCCGTTCGGACTTGCCAATGCTCCATCTGTGTTTCAGTCTTTTATGCATGACATCTTCCGTGAGTATCTGGATAAATTCCTGATTGTTTACTTGGATGACATTTTGATCTTCTCAGATGATTGGGAGTCTCATGTGAAGCAGGTCAGAATGGTTTTTCAGGTCCTGCGTGCTAACTCTTTGTTTGTGAAGGGATCAAAGTGTCTCTTCGGTGTGCAGAAAGTTTCATTTTTGGGGTTCATCTTTACCCCTTCTACTATCGAGATGGATCCAGTTAAGGTCCAAGCCATCCAGGATTGGATTCAGCCGACATCTCTGAAAAGTCTGCAAAAGTTCCTGGGCTTTGCTAATTTTTATCGTCGCTTCATCTGTAATTTTTCTAGCATTGCCAAACCATTGACCGATTTGACCAAGAAGGGTGCTGATTTGGTTAATTGGTCTTCTGCTGCTGTGGAAGCTTTTCAGGAGTTGAAGCGTCGTTTTTGTTCTGCCCCTGTGTTGTGTCAGCCAGATGTTTCTCTTCCGTTCCAGGTCGAGGTTGATGCTTCTGAGATTGGAGCAGGGGCGGTTTTGTCACAGAGAGGTTCTGATTGCTCAGTGATGAAACCATGTGCTTTCTTTTCCAGGAAGTTTTCGCCCGCTGAGCGTAATTATGATGTGGGCAATCGAGAGTTGCTGGCCATGAAGTGGGCATTCGAGGAGTGGCGTCATTGGCTTGAAGGAGCTAAGCATCGCGTGGTGGTATTGACTGATCATAAGAATTTGACTTATCTCGAGTCTGCCAAGCGCTTGAATCCCGTTGGTCGTTATTTTTTGCCCGCTTCGACTTTGTGATTTCGTACCTTCCGGGCTCTAAAAATGTGAAGGCGGATGCTCTGTCTAGGAGTTTTGTGCCCGACTCTCCGGGTGTATCTGAGCCAGCGGGTATCCTCAAGGAAGGAGTCATTGTGTCTGCCATCTCCCCTGATTTGCGGCGGGTGCTGCAAAAATTTCAGGCGAATAAACCTGATCGTTGTCCAGCAGAGAAACTGTTCGTCCCTGATAGGTGGACTAATAAACTTATCTCTGAACTTCATTGTTCGGTGTTGGCTGGTCATCCTGGAATCTTTGGTACCAGAGAGTTAGTGGCTAGATCCTTCTGGTGGCCATCTCTGTCACGGGATGTACGTACTTTTGTGCAGTCCTGTGGGATTTGTGCTAGGGCTAAGCCCTGCTGTTCTCGTGCCAGTGGGTTGCTTTTGCCCTTGCCGGTCCCAAAGAGGCCTTGGACACATATTTCGATGGATTTCATTTCTGACCTTCCCGTTTCTCAAAAGATGTCAGTCATTTGGGTGGTCTGTGATCGCTTTTCTAAAATGGTCCATCTGGTGCCCTTGGCTAAATTGCCTTCCTCCTCTGATTTGGTACCTTTGTTCTTTCAGCATGTGGTTCGGTTGCATGGCATTCCTGAGAATATTGTTTCTGACAGAGGTTCCCAGTTTGTTTCAAGGTTTTGGCGAGCCTTTTGTGGTAGGATGGGCATTGACCTATCCTTTTCCTCGGCTTTCCATCCTCAGACTAATGGCCAGACCGAACGAACCAATCAGACCTTGGAAACATATCTGAGATGTTTTGTTTCTGCAGACCAGGATGATTGGGTGTCCTTTTTGCCATTGGCTGAGTTCGCCCTTAATAATCGGGCCAGCTCGGCTACCTTGGTTTCTCCATTTTTTTGCAATTCTGGGTTCCATCCTCGTTTCTCTTCAGGACAGGTTGAGTCTTCGGACTGTCCTGGTGTGGATTCTGTGGTGGATAGGTTGCAGCAGATCTGGACTCAGGTAGTGGACAATTTGATCTTGTCCCAGGAGAAAGCTCAACTTTTCGCTAATCGCAGACGCCGTGTGGGTCCCCGACTTCGTGTTGGGGATCTGGTTTGGTTATCTTCTCGTCATATTCCTATGAAGGTTTCCTCTCCTAAATTTAAACCTCGTTTTATTGGTCCGTATAGGATTTCTGAGGTTCTCAATCCTGTGTCTTTTCGTTTGACCCTCCCAGACTCCTTTTCCATACATAATGTATTCCATAGGTCGTTGTTGCGGAGATACGTGGCACCTATGGTTTCATCTGTTGAGCCTCCTGCCCCGGTTTTGGTGGAGGGGGAATTGGAGTATATTGTGGAGAAGATTTTGGATTCTCGTGTTTCTAGACGGAAACTCCAGTATCTGGTTAAATGGAAGGGTTATGCTCAGGAAGATAATTCCTGGGTTTTTGCCTCTGATGTTCATGCTTCCGATCTTGTTCGTGCCTTTCATGCGGCTCATCCTGGTCGGCCTGGGGGCTCTGGTGAGGGTTCGGTGACCCCTCCTCAAGGGGGGGGGTACTGTTGTGAATTCTGTGGCTGAATTCACTCCTGTGGTCACAAGTGGTACTGCAGCTTCTGAGCTTCCTCCCTCAGGTGTTCTGGTGAGCTCGTTAACTGCTTCATTACTTAACTCCGCCTGATGCTGCTATCCTTGCTCCTTGGCAATGTTTCAGTGTTGGATCTGAGCTTCTCCTGATTGTTCCTGTGACCTGCTGCTCTGTATAGCTAAGTGCTTTTTGCTTTTTTGTTGCTTTTTTTCTGTCCAGCTTGTCTTTTGTTTTGCTGGAAGCTCTGAGACGCAAAGGGTGTACCGCCGTGCCGTTAGTTCGGCACGGTGGGTTTTTTTTGCCCCCTTTGCGTGGTTTTGCTTTAGGGTTTTTTGTAGACTGCAAAGTTCGCTTTACTGTCCTCGCTCTGTCCTAGAATATCGGACTAGATATCTGGATTGCCTTCATAACACCTGTCATTAGCAAACATAACACACTGGCACGAGAACAGCAGGGCTTAGCCCGAGCACAAATCCCACAGGACTGTACAAAAGTACGCACATCCCGCGACAGAGATGGCCACCAAAAGGATCTAGCCACTAACTCTCTGGTACCAAAGATTCCAGGATGACCAGCCAACACCGAACAATGAACCTCAGAGATGACTTTATTCGTCCACCTATCAGGGACAAACAGTCTCTCCGCTGGGCAACGATCAGGTTTATTAGCCTGAAATTTCTGCAGCACCCGCCGCAAATCAGGGGAGATGGCAGACACAATTACTCCCTCTTTGAGGATACCTGCCGGCTCAGATACACCCGGAGAGTCGGGCACAAAACTCCTAGACAGAGCATCCGCCTTCACATTTTTAGAGCCCGGAAGGTATGAAATAACAAAGTCAAAATGGGCAAAAAACAACGACCAACGAGCTTGTCTAGGATTCAACCGCTTGACGGACTCGAGATAAGTCAAGTTCTTATGATCAGTCAAGACCACCACGCGATGCTTAGCTCCTTCAAGCCAATGACGCCACTCCTCGAATGCCCACTTCATGGCCAGCAACTCTCGATTGCCCACATCATAATTTCGCTCAGCAGGCGAAAACTTCCTGGAAAAGAAGGCACATGGTTTCATCACCGAGCAATCAGAACTTCTCTGCGACAAAACAGCCCCTGCTCCAATCTCAGAAGCATCAACCTCGACCTGGAACGGAAGCGAAACATCTGGCTGACACAACACAGGGGTAGAAGAAAAACGACGCTTCAACTCTTGAAAGGCTTCCACAGCAGCAGAAGACCAATTGACCACATCAGCACCTTTCTTGGTCAAATCGGTCAATGGTTTAGCAATACTAGAAAAATTGCAGATGAAGCGACGATAAAAATTAGCAAAGCCCAGGAACTTTTGCAGACTTTTCAGAGATGTCGGCTGAGTCCAATTATGGATGGCTTGGACCTTAACAGGGTCCATCTCGATAGTAGAAGGGGAAAAAATGAACCCCAAAAATGAAACCTTCTGAACACCAAAGAGACACTTTGATCCCTTTACAAACAAAGAATTAGCACGCAGGACCTGAAACACCGTTCTGACCTGCTTCACATGAGACTCCCAATCATCCGAGAAGATCAAAATGTCATCTAAGTACACAATCAGGAATTTATCCAGGTACTCTCGGAAGATGTCATGCATAAAGGACTGAAACACTGATGGAGCATTGGCAAGTCCGAATGGCATTACTAGATACTCAAAATGGCCCTCGGGCGTATTAAATGCAGTTTTCCACTCATCGCCTCGCTTAATACGCACAAGATTATACGCACCACGAAGATCTATCTTGGTGAACCAACTAGCCCCCTTAATCCGAGCAAACAAATCAGAAAACAATGGCAAGGGGTACTGAAATTTAACCGTGATCTTATTCAGAAGGCGGTAATCTATACAAGGTCTCAGTGAACCATCCTTCTTGGCTACAAAAAAGAACCCTGCTCCCAATGGCGACGATGACGGGCGAATATGCCCCTTCTCCAAAGACTCCTTCACATAACTCCGCATAGCGGCGTGCTCAGGCACAGATAAATTAAACAGTCGACCTTTTGGGAATTTACTACCAGGAATCAAATCGATAGCACAATCACAATCCCTATGCGGAGGTAGGGTATCGGACTTGGGCTCATCAAATAGACCCCGGTAATCAGACAAAAACTCAGGAACCTTGGAAGGGGTGGATGACGAAATAGTCAGAAATGGGACATCACCATGTACCCCCTGACAACCCCAGCTGGACACAGACATGGATTTCCAATCTAATACTGGATTATGGACTTGTAGCCATGGCAACCCCAACACGACCACATCTTGCAGATTATGCAACACCAGAAAGCGAATAACCTCCTGATGTGCAGGAGCCATGCACATGGTCAGCTGGGTCCAGTACTGAGGCTTATTCTTGGCCAAAGGCGTAGCATCAATTCCTCTCAATGGAATAGGACACTGCAAGGGCTCCAAGACAAACCCACAACGCCTAGCATACTCCAAGTCCATCAAGTTCAAAGCAGCGCCTGAGTCCACAAATGCCATGACAGAATACGATGACAAAGAGCAGATCAAGGTAATGGACAGAAGAAATTTTGACTGTACCGTACCAATGGTGGCAGACCTAGCGAACCGCTTAGTGCGCTTAGGACAATCAGAGATAGCATGAGTGGAATCACCACAGTAGAAACACAGCCCATTCAGACGTCTGTGTTCTTGCCGTTCAACTCTGGTCAAAGTCCTATCGCACTGCATAGGCTCAGGTCTAAGCTCAGGTACTACCGCCAAATGGTGCACAGATTTACACTCGCGCAAGCGTCGACCGATCTGAATGGCCAAAGACATAGACTCATTCAGACCAGCAGGCATAGGAAATCCCACCATGACATCCTTAAGGGCTTCAGAGAGACCTTTTCTGAAAATAGCTGCGAGCGCACTTTCATTCCACTGAGTGAGTACGGACCACTTTCTAAATTTCTGACAGTATACCTCTATTTCATCCTGACCCTGACACAGAGCCAGCAAATTCTTCTCTGCCTGATCCACAGAATTAGGCTCATCGTACAGCAATCCGAGCGCCAGGAAAAACGCATTGATATTACTTAATGCAGGATCTCCTGACGCAAGAGAAAATGCCCAGTCCTGAGGGTCGCCACGCAAAAAAGAAATAACGATCCTAACTTGTTGACCTGGGTCACCAGAGAAACGAGGTTTCAAAGCCAGAAATAGTTTGCAATTATTTTTGAAACTCAGAAATTTGGTTCTATCTCCAAAAAACAAATCAGGAATAGGAATTCTCGGTTCTAACATAGAATTCTGAACCACAAAGTCTTGAATACTTTGTACTCTTGCCGTGAGCTGATCCACACATGATGACAGACCTTTAATGTCCATTGCTACACCTGTGTCCTGAACCACCCAAATGTCTAGGGGAAAAAAAAGGCAAAACACAGCGCAAAGGAAAAAAAATGGTCTCAGAACTTCTTTTTTCCCTCTATTGAGAATCATTAGTACTTATGGCTTCCAGTACTGTTATGGCTGGTAATTCAGTACCACAATGGACATATAGGTCAGTGCACATACAGTGACCTGGCAATAACCCAAAAAATAAGAACGAGCTCTGAGACGTGGGAACTCTGTTGACCGCAATCCCTAATCCTCTCCAACACAACTAGAGGCAGCCGTGGATTGCGCCTAACGCTGCCTATGCAACTCGGCACGGCCTGAGAAACTAGCTAGCCTGAAGATGGAAAATAAGCCTACCTTGCCTCAGAGAAATACCCCAAAGGAAAAGGCAGCCCCCACATATAATGACTGTGAGTTAAGATGAAAAGACAAACGTAGAGATGAAATAGATTTAGCAAAGTGAGGCCCAACTTCCTGAACAGAGCGAGGATAGAAAAGGCAACTTTGCGGTCAACACAAAACCCTACAAAATCCACGCAAAGGGGGCAAAAAGACCCTCCGTACCGAACTAACGGCACGGAGGTACACCCTCTGCGTCCCAGAGCTTCCAGCTAGCAGAAAAAACAAATTGACAAGCTGAACTAGAAAAAACAGCAAACAAATAGCAAAGAGGATCTTAGCTATGCAGATCAGCAGGCCACAGGAACACTCTAGGAGGAAACAGGTCCAACACTAGAACATTGACTGGAAGCAAGGATCCAAGCACCAGGTGGAGTTAAATAGGGTAGCACCTAACGACTTCACCATATCACCTGAGGAAGGAAACTCAGAAGCCGCAGTACCACTTTTCTCCACCAACGGAAGATCACAGAGAGAATCAGCCGAAGTACCACTTGTGACCACAAGAGGGAGCTCTGCCACAGAATTCACAACAGCCACCTGTCTCAAATTGTGTGCCACATTAAACCTAGTGTGTAATACTGGGCCAGATTTCTTTTAAATTCTCCCTGAAAAAAAAAATAGTGGGAGATTAAGATTGGCATTTCTGCTTCAG
This sequence comes from Ranitomeya imitator, assembly GCF_032444005.1. Lineage (NCBI taxonomy): Eukaryota > Metazoa > Chordata > Amphibia > Anura > Dendrobatidae > Ranitomeya > Ranitomeya imitator. The sequence goes on from NC_091282.1 coordinate 449,179,002, forward strand.
TGCCACTCCTGTATGTTCCACCTGTCTCAAATTTTGTGCCACATTAAACCTAGTGTGTAATACTGGGCCAGATTTCTTTTCAATTCTCCCTGGAAAAAAAAAGTAGTGGGAGATTAAGATTGGCATTTCTGCTTCAGTGCCACTCCTGTTTGTGCCACCTGTCTCAAATTTTGTGCCACATTAAACCTAGTGTGTAATACTGGGCCAGATTTCTTTTAAATTCTCCGTGAAAAAAAAAATAGTGGGAGATTAAGATTGGCATTTCTGTTTCAGTGCCACTCCTGTGTGTGCCACCTGTCTCAAATTTTGTGCCACATTAAACCTAGTGTGTAATACTGGGCCAGATTTCTTTTAAATTCTCCCTGAAAAAAAAAATAGTGGGAGATTAAGATTGGCATTTCTGCTTCAGTGCCACTCCTGTATGTTCCACCTGTCTCAAATTTTGTGCCACATTAAACCTAGTGTGTAATACTGGGCCAGATTTCTTTTCAATTCTCCCTGAAAAAAAAAAGTAGTGGGAGATTAAGATTGGCATTTCTGCTTCAGTGCCACTCCTGTTTGTGCCACCTGTCTCAAATTGTGTGCCACATTAAACCTAGTGTGTAATACTGGGCCAGATTTCTTTTAAATTCTCCCTGAAAAAAAAAATAGTGGGAGATTAAGATTGGCATTTCTACTTCAGTGCCACTCCTGTGTGTGCCACCTGTCTCAAATTTTGTGCCACATTAAACCTAGTGTGTAATACTGGGCCAGATTTCTTTTCAATTCTCCCTGAAAAAAAAAATAGTGGAAGATTAAGATTGGCATTTCTGCTTCAGTGCCACTCCTGTGTGTGCCACCTGTCTCAAATTTTGTGCCACATTAAACCTCGTGTGTAATACTGGGCCAGATTTCTTTCAAATTCTCCCTGGAAAAAAAATAGTGGGAGATTAAGATTGACATTTCTGCTTCAGTGCCACTCCTGTGTGTGCCACCTGTCTCAAATTGCGTGCCACATTAAACCTAGTGTGTAATACTGGGCCAGATTTCTGTTAAATTCTCCCTGAAAAAAAAAATAGTGGGAGATTAAGATTGGCATTTCTGCTTCAGTGCCACTCCTGTGTGTGCCACCTGTCTCAAATTGTGTGCCACATTAAACCTAGTGTGTAATACTGGGCCAGATTTCTTTTAAATTCTCCGTGAAAAAAAAAATAGTGGGAGATTAAGATTGGCATTTCTGCTTCAGTGCCACTCCTGTGTGTGCCACCTGTCTCAAATTTTGTGCCACATTAAACCTAGTGTGTAATACTGGGCCAGATTTCTTTTTAATTCTCCCTGAAAAAGAAAGTAGTGGGAGATTAAGATTGGCATTTCTGCTTCAGTGCCACTCCTGTGTGTGCCACCTGTCTCAAATTTTGTGCCACATTAAACCTAGTGTGTAATACTGGGCCAGATTTCTTTTCAATTTTCCCTGAAAAAAAAAATAGTGTGAGATTAAGATTGGCATTTCTGCTTCAGTGCCACTCCTGTGTGTGCCACCTGTCTCAAATTTTGTGCCACATTAAACCTAGTGTGTAATACTGGGCCAGATTTCTTTTCAATTTTCCCTGAAAAAAAAATAGTGGGAGATTAAGATTGGCATTTCTGCTTCAGTGCCACTCCTGTGTGTGCCACCTGTCTCAAATTGTGTGCCACATTAAACCTAGTGTGTAATACTGGGCCAGATTTCTTTTAAATTCTCCGTGAAAAAAAAATAGTGGGAGATTAAGATTGGCATTTCTGCTTCAGTGCCACTCCTGTGTGTGCCACCTGTCTCAAATTTTGTGCCATATTAAACCTAGTGTGTAATACTGGGCCAGATTTCTTTTCAATTTTCCCTGAAAAAAAAAATAGTGGGAGATTAAGATTGGCATTTCTGCTTCAGTGCCACTCCTGTGTGTGCCACCTGTCTCAAATTTTGTGCCACATTAAACCTAGTGTGTAATACTGGGCCAGATTTCTTTCAAATTCTCCCTGGAAAAAAAATAGTGGGAGATTAAGATTGACATTTCTGCTTCAGTGCCACTCCTGTGTATGCCACCTATCTCAAATTGCGTGCCACATTAAACCTAGTGTGTAATACTGGGCCAGATTTCTTTTAAATTCTCCCTGAAAAAAAAAATAGTGGGAGATTAAGATTGGCATTTCTGCTTCAGTGCCACTCCTGTGTGTGCCACCTGTCTCAAATTGTGTGCCACATTAAACCTAGTGTGTAATACTGGGCCAGATTTCTTTTAAATTCTCCGTGAAAAAAAAAATAGTGGGAGATTAAGATTGGCATTTCTGCTTCAGTGCCACTCCTGTGTGTGCCACCTGTCTCAAATTTTGTGCCACATTAAACCTAGAGTGTAATACTGGGCCAGATTTCTTTTCAATTTTCCCTGAAAAAAAAATAGTGGGAGATTAAGATTGGCATTTCTGCTTCAGTGCCACTCCTGTGTGTGCCACCTGTCTCAAATTTTGTGCCACATTAAACCTAGTGTGTAATACTGGGCCAGATTTCTTTTCAATTTTCCCTGAAAAAAAAATAGTGGGAGATTAAGATTGGCATTTCTGCTTCAGTGCCACTCCTGTGTGTGCCACCTGTCTCAAATTTTGTGCCACATTAAACCTAGTGTGTAATACTGGGCCAGATTTCTTTCAAATTCTCCCTGGAAAAAAAATAGTGGGAGATTAAGATTGACATTTCTGCTTCAGTGCCACTCCTGTGTATGCCAACTATCTCAAATTGCGTGCCACATTAAACCTAGTGTGTAATACTGGGCCAGATTTCTTTTAAATTCTCCCTAAAAAAAAAAATAGTGGGAGATTAAGATTGGCATTTCTGCTTCAGTGCCACTCCTGTGTGTGCCACCTGTCTCAAATTTTATGCCACATTAAACCTAGTGTGTAATACTGGGCCAGATTTCTTTTTAATTCTCCCTGAAAAAAAAAAAAGTAGTGGGAGATTAAGATTGTCATTTCTGCTTCAGTGCCACTCCTGTGTGCACCACCTGTCTCAAATTACGTGCCACATTAAACCTAGTGTGTAATACTGGGCCAGATTTCTTTTAAATTCTCCCTGAAAAATAAAAAAAGTAGTGGGAGATTAAGATTGACATTTCTGCTTCAGTGCCACTCCTGTGTGTGCCACCTGTCTCAAATTACGTGCCACATTAAACCTAGTGTGTAATACTGGGCCAGATTTCTTTTAAATTCTCCCTGAAAAAAAAGTAGTGGGAGATTAAGATTGGCATTTCTGCTTCAGTGCCACTCCTGTGTGTGCCACCTGTCTCAAATTGTGTGCCACATTAAACCTAGTGTGTAATACTGGGCCAGATTTCTTTTAAATTCTCCATGAAAAAAAAATAATGGGAGATTAAGATTGGCATTTCTGCTTCAGTGCCACTCCTGTGTATGCCACCTGTCTCAAATTTTGTGCCACATTAAACCTAGTGTGTAATACCGGGCCAGATTTCTTTTTAATTCTCCCTGAAAAAAAAAAAGTAGTGGGAGATTAAGATTGGCATTTCTACTTCAGTGCCACTCCTGTGTGTGCCACCTGTCTCAAATTTTGTGCCACATTAAACCTAGTGTGTAATACTGGGCCAGATTACTTTTCAATTCTCCCTGAAAAAAAAAATAGTGGGAGATTAAGATTGGCATTTCTGCTTCAGTGCCATTCCTGTGTGCGCCACCTGTCTCAAATTTTGTGCCACAGAACATATACTGTATGAGAGTGGGCCACATTTCTTCAATATTCTCCCAGAAAAAATAAAAAGGGGGAGATTTGAATTGTTAGTGTCTGCATCAGCGTCAGTCCTGTTAGTGGCATATCTGTCTGCCACTGAAGCTGTGTACTGTTATACATTGGGCCTGATTTTCCCTGCAGTCTCACCCACCTATAAAGGGATATATAAATCCAACAGAAGTTTGAGTTCACCTTGTAACTGGTTTTACAGTAACAAATACCGTTAGTTTGGTTACATTTTTCAAACAATGAGGAAGTCTGGTGGAAGAGGTCGTGGCCGTGGGCGGTCATTGACAGCTGGTAATGATGGTAGTGGTGGTGGAGCATCAGGTGGTCGTGGGAAAAGCAATATAGCACCTAAGTCTCGAGTTGTTGAGCCAGGTTCATCGTCTGGCTACACAAGGCCTCGAACGCTCCCTTTTCTGGGAGTAGGAAAACCGCTTTTAAAGCCGGAGCAGCAAGAACAAGTTTTGGCTTTCCTTGCTGACTCAGCCTCTAGCTCTTTCGCCTCCTCTTCTGAAACTGCTAAATGTAAAAGCAGCGCGTCGTTAGTGGATGTTCACGGTCAGTGACAAGTCGCTTCCTTGTCTTCTTCACCAAGAACAACAGAGAAGGATGCGTCAGGCGACACAACGGGTTACTCCATGGAGCTCTTTACACATACCGTTCCTGGGTTATAAAGTGAAACAGTTAACAGGCCATGCCCATTACAAGTTGAATCAGACATGGAGTGCACAGATGCACAGCCACAGCCAGATTACTATGCTGTTCCTTTGACTCAGACCAGAACATTGCCCTGGCAGTGTACTGATCCAGAATCAGACCCTGATGAGACTATGGTGCCCCGTCACGAGCGCTATACCACCGGCTTACACGGTGACACAGACGAAGTTGCACACAAGATAGAAGAGGAGGTCATAGATGACCCAGTTGTTGACCCCGATTGGCAGCCATTGGGGGAACAGGGTGCAGGCGGCAGTAGCTCTGAAGCGGAGGAGGAGGAGCCGCAGCAGGCATCAACATCGCAACAGGTTCCATCTGCCGGGCCCGTATCTGGCCAAAAACGCGTGGCAAAACCAGTTGTAGGACAGCGTGGCCATCCGTTTAAAGAAGCTCAGTCTGCAATGCATGAAAAGGTATCCGATAGTAGAAAGAGTGCAGTCTGGCATTTTTTTAAACAACATCCAAATGATCAGCGCAAAGTCATCTGTCAAAAATGTTCAACTACCTTAAGAAGAGGTCAGAATCTTAAAAGTCTAAATACAAGTTGCATGCGTAGACATTTAACCACCATGCATTTGCAAGCCTGGACTAACTACCAAACGTCCCTTAAGGTTGTAGCACCCTCAGCCAATGAAGCTAGTCAGCAACACTACATCCCTTCCCTCACTGTAAGCCCACCGTTTACCGCACCACCTGCAATAAATGTGCAGGTTTCGTCGCCAGGCCAAAGCAGCCAGGGAATCACCAGGTTCGTGGTAGGAAACACTGCATGTAGGGCAACAGCAAGAATACCATCTCCAACCCTCTCTCAGTCTGCCATGTCCACCGGCACCCCCGCTAGTTCCACCATCTGCAGCTCTCCAGTCCAGCTCACCCTACATGAGACTCTCGTTAGGAAAAGGAAGTACTCATCCTCGCATCTGCGTACACAGGGTTTGAACGCCCACATTGCTAGACTAATCTTATTAGAGATGATGCCCTACCGGTTAGTTGAAAGCGAAGCTTTCAAAGCCCTGATGGACTACGCTGTACCACGCTACGAGCTACCCAGTCGACACTTCTTTTTGAGAAAAGCCATCCCAGCCCTCCACCAGCATGTAAAAGACCGCATCGTCCATGCACTCAGGCAATCTGTGAGTACAAAGGTGCACTTGACAACAGATGCATGGACCAGTAGGCATGGCCAGGGACGTTACGTGTCCATCACGGCACACTGGGTTAATGTGGTGGATGCAGGGTCCACAGGGGACAGCAATATTGGGACACTTCTGCCTAGCCCACGGTCTAGGAAACAGTTGGCTGTAGGCGTTCGCCCCCCCCTCCTCCTCGTCCTCCTGCAGAAGAGAGAGCTCGTCCACAGACCGCAGTCGCACGACCACTCCATCCGCAGCTGCCTCTGTTGCACACGAGGTGTGCCATTATGGGACAGCTAGTGGCAAGTGTCAGCAGGCTGTATTGGCAATGAAGTGTTTGGGCGACAACAGACACACCGCGGAAGTTCTGTCCGAGTTCTTGCAGAAAGAAACTCAGTCATGGCTGGGCACTGTACATCTTGAGGCAGGCAAGGTAGTGAGTGATAACGGAAGGAATTTTATGGCTGCCATAGCCCTTTCACAACTGAAACATATTCCTTGCCTGGCTCACACCTTAAACCTGGTGGTGCAGTGCTTCCTGAAAAGTTATCCGGGGTTACCCGACCTGCTCCTCAAAGTGCGCAGACTTTGCGCGCATATCCTCCGTTCGCCCGTACACTCCAGCCGTATGCAGAACCATTAGCGGTCTTTGAACCTTCACCAGCATCGCCTAATCATCGATGTTGCAACAAGGTGGAACTCCACACTGCACATGCCTCAGAGACTGTGCGAACAGAGGCGTGCTGTTATGTATTTGTGGGAGGATACACATACACGGACAGGCAGTTGGATGGCAGACATGGAGTTGTCAGGTGTGCAGTGGTCGAAGGTACAAGACCTGTGTCAAGTCCTTCAGTGTTTTGAGGAATGCACACGGCTGGTTAGTGCAGACAACGCCATAATAAGCATGAGCATCCCCCTAATGCATCTGCTGATGCAAAGTTTGACGCACATAAAGGAGCAGGCGTCTGCAGCCGAGGAAGAGGAAAGCCTTGATGACAGTCAGCCATTGTCTGGTCAGGGCAGTCTACAGGACGAGGTAGCGGGCGAAGAGGGGGATGATGGGGATGAGTATTTTTTGAATGAGGAAGCTTCTCCGGGGCCAATAGCAACTGGTGGCGTTGCAAGGCCGGGTTCAGGTTTTTTTAGGGAGACAAGTGACGTAGATTTGCCTGAAACTGCCCCTCAACCCAGCACAACCGCAGATTTAACAACTGGAACTTTGGCCCACATGGTGGATTATGCCTTACGTATACTCAAAAGGGACACACGCATTATTAAAATGATGACAAATGACGATTACTGGTTGGCCTGCCTCCTTGATCCTCGCTATACGAGGGGCGATCCAAAAGTAATGATAATCAATACTAAACACAATGAATATAGTCAAAAAATAAATTTATTTTTCTACATAGTCTCCTAACAAGTCTATACATTTAGTCCATCTCTTTTCTAAACTTAGAATTCCCTTCGAAAAAAATTCTTGATCTTGGCCCTCAAAAAAATCCCCAACAGCGGTTATCACGTCACTATTGTCGTCAAATTTCTTGCCCCGGAGGTGTTCCTTGAGCCGAGGAAAGAGAAAGAAGTCACTGGGGGCTAGATCTGGTGAATAGGGGGGGTGTTCCACCAGTTCAAAGCCCGCTTCTTGAATGGTAGTCATGGCAGCAGCAGCTTTGTGAGCCGGCGCGTTATCTTGGTGAAACAACACTCCAGCCCGCAGTTTGCCGCGCCTTTTCTCCTTGATAGCCTCCCGCAATCTTCTTATTTGTTCTGCATAGTAGGAGCCCGTAATAGTGGCTCCCTTCTCCAAATAGTCCACCATAATAATTCCTTCAGCGTCCCAAAAAACGGACGCCATAACCTTCCCTGCTGAGCTTGACACTTTGAATTTCTTCGGCGTCGGCTCGTTTCCATGTCATCGATTGTTGTTTAGTTTCGGGATCAAAGTGGTGGATCCAGGTCTCGTCCATGGTCAAAAAATGTGACAAAAAATTTTCCTTGTCTGCTTGGAACTTTTCGAGATTTGCTATTGAAATGTCAACTCGTTTCTTCTTTTGTTCGTCGGTTAACATTTTTGGCACCCAACGCGCGGAAACTTTTCTCATATGCAATTCTTTTGCAAGGATTCTTTGAATACTGCCATATGAGATCCTTGTGACCTCAGCTACATGCCTGATAGTCACTCTTCGATCTTCCAATACAACTTCTTCAACGTTTTTCACGTTTTCTTCATTGAGGGACGTGGATGGGCGTCCTTCACGATGTTCATTTTCCGTCGATGTTCTTCCCAGCTTAAATTCCTTGGCCCAGCGTGCAACTGTGGAATATGGAGGAGAAGAGTCCCCCAATGTTTCCACCAAGTCGCTGTGTATGTCTTTGATAGTCATTTTTTTCAAGCAGAGGTATTTGATGACAGCTCTGAGCTCGTTTTTTTCCATTTTGATGTTCACTCCTCGGCAGTTCATATTCAAATGAATGTAGCTCCTGGGAATCGTGGTCTATTTAAGTAATTTTTTTTTTTCCTGGACTAGTGGGTACCTAAGAGAGAAGAAAACATTTTATTTTAATTTCTGTGTGCAATAGAAATAACAGATTATCATTACTTTTGGATCGCCCCTCGTAAAGGCAAATTGCAAAATATCATGCCACATGAGAACCTCGAACAAATATTAGCAACCAAACAAGCAACTCTTGTAGACCGTTTGATTCAGGCATTCCCATCACACAGCGCCGGTGATGGTTCTCACACGAGCTGCAGGGGGCAGCAGGGCAGAGGTGTTAGAGTTGCACAAATCAGAAGTGGCGTTGGACAGAGGGGTTTTCTGACCAGGTTGTGGAGTGATTTCGCAATGACCGCAGACAGGACAGGTACTGCAGCATCAATTCAAAGTGACAGGAGACAACATTTGTCCAGTATGGTTACTAACTATTTTTCATCCCTTATCGATGTTCTCCCTCAACCGTCATTCCCATTTGATTACTGGGCATCCAAAATAGACACCTGGCCTGAATTGGCAGAATATGCTTTTCAGGAGCTTGCTTGCCCAGCAGCTAGTGTGCTATCAGAAAGAGTATTCAGTGCTGCTGGTTCAATATTGACCGAACAAAGGACTCGTCTGGCTACCCAAAGTGTTGATGATCTAACCTTCATTAAAATGAACCACTCATGGATTTCGAATTATTTTGCCCCACCTTTCCCGGCTGACACCTAGCTTTCCTATAAAAAGGTCTCGCTTGTGGACTGGTCTCACTGACTGTTCCAATCTCTTAATTTGCAGCAGCTGTTTGTCCAGCATACGACATGTTTACACCTCCCTAAATGGGCTAACTCACCCCACAGGGTCGTGGTCTCGCCACTTGGTGCAAGCACCCGTTTGTCTGAAGAGGTGGGTGTGCCCGTTTTTGGTCGACGGCACTGCCACTGGGTCCCTCATAGTACAATAAAGTGTCTGTGGCGGTGGTGGCGCGCAAACAACGTCAGACACACCATTGTAACATGAGGGGCCCTGGGCCTGTACCACCGGCCACAAGAGAGTTTCCCCCCCAGCTCAAACACTGTTCTACCGCTTGCAAAATTATCTCTCACAGCTCCACCAATGTTTAGTCTATGCACTGACATCCTTCAATGCCTGGCACTGACAATACCAATTTGTTGACATGTATGATGCTAGTTAAAATAGTCAGGGTCAGTGTCCTATATTGACACCAGTAAATACTTAGTGCCAAATTACTATGTTTGAAACTCAGCAGAGGAGCCCACCTCTGTACCGAAGTATGCCACTAGGGTTGAGCGAAACGGGTCGGTCATTTTCATAAGTCGCCGACTTTTGGCAAAGTCGGGTTTCATGAAACCCGACTTTTGGGAAAGTCGGGTTTCATGAAACCCGACCCGATCCCTGTGTGGGGTCGGCCATGCGGTATGCGACTTTCGCACCAAAGTCGGGTTTCAATGACTCGAAAAGCGCCATTTCTCAGCCAATGAAGGTGGACGCAGAGTGTGGGCAGCATGATGACATAGGTCTCAGTCCCCACCATCTTAGAGAAGGGCATTGCAGTGATTGGCTTGCTTTCTGCGGCGTCACAGGGGCTATAAAGTGGCGTTCCCGCCGACCGCCATCTTACTGCTGCTGATCTGTGCATAGGGAGAGGTTGCTGCCGCTTCGCCAGAAGCAGGGATAGCGTTAGGCAGGTTCCATTAACCCCCAATCCGCTTGTGTTGTAGCGATTTCCACTGTCCAACACCACCTTTTGTTTGCAGGGACAGTGGAGGCTACATTTTTTTTTCCTCAGCGCTGTAGCACATTGGGCTGCCCTAGAAGGCTCCCTGATGGTTGCATTGTTGTTTGTACACCGCTGTGCAAACCAACTGCTTTTTTTCAAAGCACAAATCCTGTTGTTCCTTCCTTTCTGCACAGCTTTCTTGTTTGTTTGTCCACACTGTTGACTTTTTTTGTGCAGCAGTCCACTCCTTGTTATTGCTGGCTGCCATACATTGCTGAGATTACTGCAGGGCGATAGTAATTGTAGTACAGTCCCTTTTTTTTTTTTGCTTCGTTATATCTCTTCAAGCCACTTTCTGCCACAGAAAATAGACTCTAATACAGTGGGCCAGATTTATTCACTAGTTAAGTAAAAAGGGCAGCACACTGCAGCGCCAAAACATGCAAACTTGAAAACACGAAACTTGAACTGCATTACTGCACTAGAAATATGAAAAATGAGAGCTTTTAGCGCATAAAATGGCCATATTTATGTGTACCTCGTAGCCACTTTTCTAGTGCAGTAATGCAGTTCAAGTTTCGTGTTTTCAAGTTTGCATGTTTTGGCGCTGCAGTGTGCTGCCCTTTTTACTTAACTATATACGAGTTGGCGACTCTGGGTTCAGCACCTGTTCACACTCAGTCTATGTTTGGATGTGCAGGTCAGGTTTTTGAAATGTATTCTCTAGCCTTCTGATCGTGCACTCCCGCCTCCTAGCCACAGGTGTTTTAATTATAGTAGGTCTAATACCCCTCCACAGAGAGTGAGAATTTGAGTCCAAGAAGAGGTTTCACATGTACCCATTCAGATGGAGACGTTTATTCTCAGCGAGGTAGGTCAAGCGTAGGACCTCGTATAAGAGAGATGCCGTAAAGTGGCTACGAGGTACACATAAATATGGCCATTTTTATGCGCTAAAAGCTCTCATTTTTCATATTTCTAGTGCAGTAATGCAGTTCAAGTTTCGTGTTTTCAAGTGTTTTCAAGTGTGCTGCCCTTTTTACTTAACTATATACGAGTTGGCGACTCTGGGTTCAGCACCTGTTCACACTCAGTCTATGTTTGGATGTGCAGGTCAGGTTTTTGAGATTTATTCACTAGTCTCCCTGAAGAAAAAAGAAAAGGGTGCAGATTAAAATTGGCAATTCTGTATCAGTGGCAGTCCTGTGTGTGGCATCTGTGTCTCATTTTCTGGCACAGAAAACATACAGTCTAACAGTGGGCCTGATTTCTTGACAATTCTCCCATAAATAAAAATAGTGGGAGATTAAGATTGGATTTCTGCTTCAGTGCCACTCCTGTGTGTGCCACCTGTCTCAAATTGTGTGCCACATTAAACCTAGTGTGTAATACTGGGCCAGATTTCTTTTAAATTCTCCCTGGAAAAAAAAATAGTGGGAGATTAAGATTGGCATTTCTGCTTCAGTGCCACTCCTGTGTGTGCCACCTGTCTCAAATTTTGTGCCACATTAAACCTAGTGTGTAATACTGGGCCAGATTTCTTTTTAATTCTCCCTGAAAAAAAAAGTAGTGGGAGATTAAGATTGGCATTTCTGCTTCAGTGCCACTCCTGTGTGTGCCACCTGTCTCAAATTTTGTGCCACATTAAACCTAGTGTGTAATACTGGGCCAGATTTCTTTTCAATTTTCCCTGAAAAAAAAATAGTGGGAGATTAAGATTGGCATTTCTGCTTCAGTGCCACTCCTGTGTGTGCCACCTGTCTCAAATTTTGTGCCACATTAAACCTAGTGTGTAATACTGGGCCAGATTTCTTTCAAATTCTCCCTGGAAAAAAAATAGTAGTGGGAGATTAAGATTGACATTTCTGCTTCAGTGCCACTCCTGTGTATGCCACCTATCCAAATTGCGTGCGACATTAAACCTAGTGTGTAATACTGGGCCAGATTTCTTTTAAATTCTCCCTGAAAAAAAAAATAGTGGGAGATTAAGATTGGCATTTCTGCTTCAGTGCCACTCCTGTGTGTGCCACCTGTCTCAAATTGTGTGCCACATTAAACCTAGTGTGTAATACTGGGCCAGATTTCTTTTAAATTCTCCGTGAAAAAAAAAATTGTGGGAGATTAAGATTGGCATTTCTGCTTCAGTGCCACTCCTGTGTGTGCCACCTGTCTCAAATTTTGTGCCACATTAAACCTAGTGTGTAATACTGGGCCAGATTTCTTTTTAATTCTCCCTGAAAAAAAAAAAAAGTAGTGGGAGATTAAGATTGACATTTCTGCTTCAGTGCCACTCCTGTGTGCGCCACCTGTCTCAAATTACGTGCCACATTAAACCTAGTGTGTAATACTGGGCCAGATTTCTTTTAAATTCTCCCTGAAAAAAAAATAGTGGGAGATTAAGATTGGCATTTCTGCTTCAGTGCCACTCCTGTGTGTGCCACCTGTCTCAAATTGTGTGCCACATTAAACCTAGTGTGTAATACTGGGTCAGATTTCTTTTAAATTCTCCGTGAAAAAAAAATTGTGGGAGATTAAGATTGGCATTTCTGCTTCAGTGCCTCTCCTGTGTGTGCCACCTGTCTCAAATTTTGTGCCACATTAAACCTAGTGTGTAATACTGGGCCAGATTTCTTTTTAATTCTCCCTGAAAATAAAAAAAGTAGTGGGAGATTAAGATTGACATTTCTGCTTCAGTGCCACTCCTGTGTGTGCCACCTGTCTCAAATTACGTGCCACATTAAACCTAGTGTGTAATACTGGGCCAGATTTCTTTTAAATTCTCCCTGAAAAAAAAATAGTGGGAGATTAAGATTGGCATTTCTGCTTCAGTGCCACTCCTGTGTGTGCCACCTGTCTCAAATTGTGTGCCACATTAAACCTAGTGTGTAATACTGGGCCAGATTTCTTTTAAATTCTCCATGAAAAAAAAAATAATGGGAGATTAAGATTGGCATTTCTGCTTCAGTGCCACTCCTGTGTGTGCCACCTGTCTCAAATTTTGTGCCACATTAAACCTAGTGTGTAATACTGGGCCAGATTTCTTTTTAATTCTCCCTGAAAAAAAAAAAGTGGTGGGAGATTAAGATTGGCATTTCTACTTCAGTGCCACTCTTGTGTGTGCCACCTGTCTCAAATTTTGTGCCACATTAAACCTAGTGTGTAATACTGGGCCAGATTTCTTTTCAATTCTCCCTGAAAAAAAAAATAGTGGGAGATTAAGATTGGCACTTCTGCTTCAGTGCCATTCCTGTGTGCGCCACCTGTCTCAAATTTTGTGCCACAGAACATATACTGTATGAGAGTGGGCCACATTTCTTCAATATTCTCCTAGAAAAAATAGAAAGGGGGAGATTTGAATTGTTAGTGTCTGCATCAGCGTCAGTCCTGTTAGTGGCATATCTGTCTGCCACTGAAGCTGTGTACTGTTATACATTGGGCCTGATTTTCCCTGCAGTCTCACCCACCTATAAAGGGATATATAAATCCAACAGAAGTTTGAGTTCACCTTGTAACTGGTTTTACAGTAACAAATACCGTTAGTTTGGTTACATTTTTCAAACAATGAGGAAGTCTGGTGGAAGAGGTCGTGGCCGTGGGCGGTCATTGACAGCTGGTAATGATGGTAGTGGTGGTGGAGCATCAGGTGGTCGTGGGAAAAGCAATATAGCACCTAAGTCTCGAGTTGATGAGCCAGGTTCATCGTCTGGCTACACAAGGCCTCGAACGCTCCCTTTTCTGGGAGTAGGAAAACCGCTTTTAAAGCCGGAGCAGCAAGAACAAGTTTTGGCTTTCCTTGCTGACTCAGCCTCTAGCTCTTTCGCCTCCTCTTCTGAAACTGCTAAATGTAAAAACAGCGCGTCGTTAGTGGATGTTCACGGTCAGTGACAAGTCGCTTCCTTGTCTTCTTCACCAAGAACAACAGAGAAGGATGCGTCAGGCGACACAACGGGTTACTCCATGGAGCTCTTTACACATACCGTTCCTGGGTTATAAAGTGAAACAGTTAACAGGCCATGCCCATTACAAGTTGAATCGGACATGGAGTGCACAAATGCACAGCCACAGCCAGATTACTATGCTGTTCCTTTGACTCAGACCAGAACATTGCCCTGGCAGTGTACTGATGCAGAATCAGACCCTGATGAGACTATGGTGCCCCGTCACGAACGCTATACCACCGGCTTACACGGTGACACAGACGAAGTTGCACACAAGATAGAAGAGGAGGTCATAGATGACCCAGTTGTTGACCCCGATTGGCAGCCATTGGGGGAACAGAGTGCAGGTGGCAGTAGCTCTGAAGCGGAGGAGGAGGAGCCGCAGCAGGCATCAACATCGCAACAGGTTCCATCTGCCGGGCCCGTATCTGGCCAAAAACGCGTGGCAAAACCAGTTGTAGGACAGCGTGGCCATCCGTTTAAAGAAGCTCAGTCTGCAATGCATGAAACGGTATCCGATAGTAGAAAGAGTGCAGTCTGGCATTTTTTTAAACAACATCCAAATGATCAGCGCAAAGTCATCTGTCAAAAATGTTCAACTACCTTAAGAAGAGGTCAGAATCTTAAAAGTCTAAATACAAGTTGCATGCGTAGACATTTAACCACCATGCATTTGCAAGCCTGGACTAACTACCAAACGTCCCTTAAGGTTGTAGCACCCTCAGCCAATGAAGCTAGTCAGCAACACTACATCCCTTCCCTCACTGTAAGCCCACCGTTTACCGCACCACCTGCAATAAATGTGCAGGTTTCGTCGCCAGGCCAAAGCAGCCAGGGAATCACCAGGTTCGTGGTAGGAAACACTGCATGTAGGGCACCAGCAAGAATACCATCTCCAACCCTCTCTCAGTCTGCCATGTCCACCGGCACCCCTGCTAGTTCCACCATCTGCAGCTCTCCAGTCCAGCTCACCCTACATGAGACTCTCGTTAGGAAAAGGAAGTACTCATCCTCGCATCTGCGTACACAGGGTTTGAACGCCCACATTGCTAGACTAATCTCATTAGAGATGATGCCCTACCGGTTAGTTGAAAGCGAAGCTTTCAAAGCCCTGATGGACTACGCTGTACCACGCTACGAGCTACCCAGTCGACACTTCTTTTTGAGAAAAGCCATCCCAGCCCTCCACCAGCATGTAAAAGACCGCATCGTCCATGCACTCAGGCAATCTGTGAGTACAAAGGTGCACTTGACAACAGATGCATGGACCAGTAGGCATGGCCAGGGATGTTACGTGTCCATCACGGCACACTGGGTTAATGTGGTGGATGCAGGGTCCACAGGGGACAGCAATATTGGGACAGTTCTGCCTAGCCCACGGTCTAGGAAACAGTTGGCTGTAGGCGTTCGCCCCCCCCTCCTCCTCGTCCTCCTGCAGAAGAGAGAGCTCGTCCACAGACCGCAGTCGCACGACCACTCCATCCGCAGCTGCCTCTGTTGCACACGAGGTGTGCCATTATGGGACAGCTAGTGGCAAGCGTCAGCAGGCTGTATTGGCAATGAAGTGTTTGGGCGACAACAGACACACCGCGGAAGTTCTGTCCGAGTTCTTGCAAAAAGAAACTCAGTCATGGCTGGGCACTGTACATCTTGAGGCAGGCAAGGTAGTGAGTGATAACGGAAGGAATTTTATGGCTGCCATAGCCCTTTCACAACTGAAACATATTCCTTGCCTGGCTCACACCTTAAACCTGGTGGTGCAGTGCTTCCTGAAAAGTTATCCGGGGTTACCCGACCTGCTCCTCAAAGTGCGCAGACTTTGCGCGCATATCCTCCGTTCGCCCGTACACTCCAGCCGTATGCAGAACCATCAGCGGTCTTTGAACCTTCCCCAGCATCGCCTAATCATCGATGTTGCAACAAGGTGGAACTCCACACTGCACATGCTTCAGAGACTGTGCGAACAGAGGCATGCTGTTATGTATTTGTGGGAGGATACACATACACGGACAGGCAGTTGGATGGCAGACATGGAGTTGTCAGGTGTGCAGTGGTCGAAGGTACAAGACCTGTGTCAAGTCCTTCAGTGTTTTGAGGAATGCACACGGCTGGTTAGTGCAGACAACGCCATAATAAGCATGAGCATCCCCCTAATGCATCTGCTGATGCAAAGTTTGACGCACATAAAGGAGCAGGCGTCTGCAGCCGAGGAAGAGGGAAGCCTTGATGACAGTCAGCCATTGTCTGGTCAGGGCAGTCTACAGGACGAGGTAGCGAGCGAAGAGGGGGATGATGGGGATGAGTATTTTTTGAATGAGGAAGCTTCTCCGGGGCCAATAGCAACTGGTGGCGTTGTAAGGCTGGGTTCAGGTTTTTTTAGGGAGACAAGTGACGTAGATTTGCCTGAAACTGCCCCTCAACCCAGCACAACCGCAGATTTAACAACTGGAACTTTGGCCCACGTGGTGGATTATGCCTTACGTATACTCAAAAGGGACACACGCATTATTAAAATGATGACAGATGACGATTACTGGTTGGCCTGCCTCCTTGATCCTCGCTATACGAGGGGCGATCCAAAAGTAATGATAATCAATACTAAACACAATGAATATAGTCAAAAAATAAATTTATTTTTCTACATAGTCTCCTAACAAGTCTATACATTTAGTCCATCTCTTTTCTAAACTTAGAATTCCCTTCAAAAAAAATTCTTGATCTTGGCCCTCAAAAAAATCCCCAACAGTGGTTATCACGTCACTATTGTCGTCAAATTTCTTGCCCCGGAGGTGTTCCTTGAGCCGAGGAAAGAGAAAGAAGTCACTGGGGGCTAGATCTGGTGAATAGGGGGGGTGTTCCACCAGTTCAAAGCCCGCTTCTTGAATGGTAGTCATGGCAGCAGCAGCTTTGTGAGCCGGCGCGTTATCTTGGTGAAACAACACTCCAGCCCGCAGTTTGCCGCGCCTTTTCTCCTTGATAGCCTCCCGCAATCTTCTTATTTGTTCTGCATAGTAGGAGCCCGTAATAGTGGCTCCCTTCTCCAAATAGTCCACCATAATAATTCCTTCAGCGTCCCAAAAAACGGACGCCATAACCTTCCCTGCTGAGCTTGACACTTTGAATTTCTTCGGCGTCGGTTCGTCGGCTCGTTTCCATGTCATCGATTGTTGTTTAGTTTCGGGATCAAAGTGGTGGATCCAGGTCTCGTCCATGGTCAAAAAATGTGACAAAAAATTTTCCTTGTCTGCTTGGAACTTTTCGAGATTTGCTATTGAAATGTCAACTCGTTTCTTCTTTTGTTCGTCGGTTAACATTTTTGGCACCCAACGCGCGGAGACCTTTCTCATATGCAATTCTTTTGCAAGGATTCTTTGAATACTGCCATATGAGATCCTTGTGACCTCAGCTACATGCCTGATAGTCACTCTTCGATCTTCCAATACAACTTCTTCAACGTTTTTCACGTTTTCTTCATTGAGGGACGTGGATGGGCGTCCTTCACGATGTTCATTTTCCGTCGATGTTCTTCCCAGCTTAAATTCCTTGGCCCAGCATGCAACTGTGGAATATGGAGGAGAAGAGTCCCCCAATGTTTCCACCAAGTCGCTGTGTATGTCTTTGATAGTCATTTTTTTCAAGCAGAGGTATTTGATGACAGCTCTGAGCTCGTTTTTTTCCATTTTGATGTTCACTCCTCGGCAGTTCATATTCAAATGAATGTAGCTCCTGGGAATCGTGGTCTATTTAAGTAATTTTTTTTTCCTGAACTAGTGGGTACCTAAGAGAGAAGAAAACATTTTATTTTAATTTCTGTGTGCAATAGAAATAACCGATTATCATTACTTTTGGATCGCCCCTCGTAAAGGCAAATTGCAAAATATCATGCCACATGAGAACCTCGAACAAATATTAGCAACCAAACAAGCAACTCTTGTAGACCGTTTGATTCAGGCATTCCCAGCACACAGCGCCGGTGATGGTTCTCACACGAGCTGCAGGGGGCAGCAGGGCAGAGGTGTTAGAGTTGCACAAATCAGAAGTGGCGTTGGACAGAGGGGTTTTCTGACCAGGTTGTGGAGTGATTTCGCAATGACCGCAGACAGGACAGGTACTGCAGCATCAATTCAAAGTGACAGGAGACAACATTTGTCCAGTATGGTTACTAACTATTTTTCATCCCTTATCGATGTTCTCCCTCAACCGTCATTCCCATTTGATTACTGGGCATCCAAAATAGACACCTGGCCTGAATTGGCAGAATATGCTTTTCAGGAGCTTGCTTGCCCAGCAGCTAGTGTGCTATCAGAAAGAGTATTCAGTGCTGCTGGTTCAATATTGACCGAAAAAAGGACTCGTCTGGCTACCCAAAGTGTTGATGATCTAACCTTCATTAAAATGAACCACTCATGGATTTCGAATTATTTTGCCCCACCTTTCCCGGCTAACACCTAGCTTTCCTATAAAAAGGTCTCGCTTGTGGACTGGTCTCACTGACTGTTCCAATCTCTTAATTTGCAGCAGCTGTTTGTCCAGCATACGACATGTTTACACCTCCCTAAATGGGCTAACTCACCCCACAGGGACATGGTCTCGCCACTTGGTGCAAGCACCCGTTTGTCTGAAGAGGTGGGTGTGCCCGTTTTTGGTCGACGGCACTGCCACTGGGTCCCTCATAGTACAATAAAGTGTCTGTGGCGGTGGTGGCGCGCAAACAACGTCAGACACACCATTGTAACATGAGGGGCCCTGGGCCTGTACCACCGGCCACAAGAGAGTTTCCCCCCAGCTCAAACACTGTTCTACCACTTGCAAAATTATCTCTCACAGCTCCACCAATGTTTAGTCTATGCACTGACATCCTTCAATGCCTGGCACTGACAATACCAATTTGTTGACATGTATGATGCTAGTTAAAATAGTCAGGGTCAGTGTCCTATATTGACACCAGTAAATACTTAGCGCCAAATTACTATGTTTGAAACTCAGCAGAGGAGCCCACCCCTGTACCGAAGTATGCCACTAGGGTTGAGCGAAACGGGTCGGTCATTTTCATAAGTCGCCGACTTTTGGCAAAGTCGGGTTTCATGAAACCCGACCCGATCTCTGTGTGGGGTCGGCCATGCGGTACGCGACTTTCGCACCAAAGTCAGGTTTCAATGACTCGAAAAGCGCCATTTCTCAGCCAATGAAGGTGGACGCAGAGTGTGGGCAGCATGATGACATAGGTCTCAGTCCCCACCATCTTAGAGAAGGGCATTGCAGTGATTGGCTTGCTTTCTGCGGCGTCACAGGGGCTATAAAGTGGCGTTCCCGCCGACCGCCATCTTACTGCTGCTGATCTGTGCATAGGGAGAGGTTGCTGCCGCTTCGCCAGAAGCAGGGATAGCGTTAGGCAGGTTCCATTAACCCCCAATCCGCTTGTGTTGTAGCGATTTCCACTGTCCAACACCACCTTTTGTTTGCAGGGACAGTGGAGGCTACATTTTTTTTTCCTCAGCGCTGTAGCACATTGGGCTGCCCTAGAAGGCTCCCTGATGGCTGCATTGTTGTTTGTACACCGCTGTGCAAACCAACTGCTTTTTTCAAAGCACAAATCCTGTTGTTCCTTCCTTTCTGCACAGCTTTCTTGTTTGTTTGTCCACACTGTTGACTTTTTTTGTGCAGCAGTCCACTCCTTGTTATTGCTGGCTGCCATACATTGCTGAGATTACTGCAGGGAGATAGTAATTGTAGTACAGTCCCTTTTTTTTTTTTACTTCGTTATATCTCTTCAAGCTACTTTCTGCCACAGAGAATAGACTCTAATACAGTGGGCCAGATTTATTCACTATTCTCCCTGAAGAAAAAAGAAAAGGGTGCAGATTAAAATTGGCAAATCTGTATCAGTGGCAGTCCTGTGTGTGGCATCTGTGTCTCATTTTCTGGCACAGAAAACATACAGTCTAACAGTGGGCCTGATTTCTTGCCAATTCTCCCATAAATAAAAATAGTGGGAGATTAAGATTGGATTTCTGCGTCAGTGCCACTCCTGTGTGTGCCACCTGTCTCAAATTGTGTGCCACATTAAACCTAGTGTGTAATACTGGGCCAGATTTCTTTTAAATTCTCCCTGGAAAAAAAAATAGTGGGAGATTAAGATTGGCATTTCCGCTTCAGTGCCACTCCTGTGTGTGCCACCTGTCTCAAATTGTGTGCCACATTAAACCTAGTGTGTAATACTGGGCCAGATTTCTTTTAAATTCTCACCGAAAAAAAAATAGTGGGAGATTAAGATTGGCATTTTAGCTTCAGTGCCACTCCAGTGTGTGCCACCTGTCTCAAATTGTGTGCCACATTAAACCTAGTGTGTAATACTGGGTCAGATTTCTTTTAAATTCTCCCTTAAAAAAAATTGTGGGAGATTAAGATTGGCATTTCTGCTTCCGTGCCAATCCAGTGTGTGCCACCTGTCGCAAATTGTGTGCCACATTAAACCAGTGTGTAATACTGGGTCAGATTTCTTTTCAATTTTCCCTGAAAAAAAAATTGTGGGAGATTAAGATTGGCATTTCTGCTTCAGTGCCACTCCAGTGTGTGCCACCTGTCTAAAATTGTGTGCCACATTAAACCCAGTGTGTAATACTGGGTCAGATTTCTTTTAAATTCTCCCTGAAAAAAAAAATAGTGGGAGATTAAGATTGGCATTTCCGATTCAGTGCCACTCCTGTGTGTGCCACCTGTCTCAAATTGTGTGCCACATTAAACCTAGTGTGTAATACTGGGCCAGATTTCTTTTAAATTCTCCCTGAAAAATAATAGTGGGAGATTAAGATTGGCATTTCTGCTTCAGTGCCACTCCAGTGTGTGCCACCTGTCTCAAATTGTGTGCCACATTAAACCTAGTGTGTAATACTGGATCAGATTTCTTTTAAATTCTCCCTGAAAAAAAAAATAGTGGGAGATTAAGATTGGCATTTCAGCTTCAGTGCCACTCCAGTGTGTGCCACCTGTCTCAAATCGTGTGCCACATTAAACCTAGTGTGTAATACTGGGTCAGATTTCTTTTAAATTCTCCCTGAAAAAAAATTGTGGGAGATTAAGATTGGCATTTCTGCTTCAGTGCCACTCCAGTGTGTGCCACCTGTCTCAAATTGTGTGCCACATTAAACCCAGTGTGTAATACTGGGTCAGATTTCTTTTAAATTCTCCCTTTAAAAAAAAATTGTGGGAGATTAAGATTGGCATTTCTGCTTCAGTGCCACTCCAGTGTGTGCCACCTGTCTCAAATTGTGTGTCACATTAAACCCAGTGTGTAATACAGGGTCAGATTTCTTTTAAATTCTCCCTGAAAAAAAAAAAATAGTGGGAGATTAAGATTGGCATTTCCGCTTCAGTGCCACTCCTGTGTGTGCCACCTGTCTCAAATTGTGTGCCACATTAAACCTAGTGTGTAATACTGGGCCAGATTTCTTTTCAATTCTCCCTGAAAAAAAAAATAGTGGGAGATTAAGATTGGCATTTCTGCTTCAGTGCCACTCCAGTGTGTGCCACCTGTCTCAAATTGTGTGCCACATTAAACCTAGTGTGTAATACTGGGTCAGATTTCTTTTAAATTCTCCCTGAAAAAAAAATAGTGGGAGATTAAGATTGGCATTTCAGCTTCAGTGCCACTCCAGTGTGTGCCACCTGTCTCAAATTGTGTGCCACATTAAACCTAGTGTGTAATACTGGGTCAGATTTCTTTTAAATTCTCCCTTTAAAAAAAATTGTGGGAGATTAAGATTGGCATTTCTGCTTCAGTGCCACTCCAGTGTGTGCCACCT
Source organism: Ranitomeya imitator (assembly GCF_032444005.1). NCBI lineage: Eukaryota > Metazoa > Chordata > Amphibia > Anura > Dendrobatidae > Ranitomeya > Ranitomeya imitator. The sequence continues at coordinate 449,200,570 of NC_091282.1, forward strand.
GTCTCAAATTGTGTGCCACATTAAGCCCAGTATGTAATACTGGGTCAGATTTCTATTAAATTCTCCCTGAAAAAAAATAGTGGGATATTAAGATTGGCATTTCTGCTTCAGTGCCACTCCAGTGTGTGCCACCTGTCTCAAATTGTGTGCCACATTAAACCCAGTGTGTAATACTGGGTCAGATTTCTTTTAAATTCTCCCTGAAAAAAAAAAATAGTGGGAGATTAAGATTGGCATTTCTGCTTCAGTGCCACTCCAGTGGGTGCCACCTGTCTCAAATTGTGTGCCACATTAAACCTAGTGTGTAATACTGGGTCAGATTTCTTTTAAATTCTCCCTTAAAAAAAAAATAGTGGGAGATTAAGATTGGCATTTCTGCTTCAGTGCCACTCCAGTGGGTGCAACCTGTCTCAAATTGTGTGCCACATTAAACCTAGTGTGTAATACTGGGTCAGATTTCTTTTAAATTCTCCCTTAAAAAAAAAATTGTGGGAGATTAAGATTGGCATTTCCGCTTCAGTGCCACTCCTGTGTGTGTGCCACCTGTCTCAAATTTTGTGTCACAGAACATATACTGTATGAGAGTGGGCCACATTTCTTCAATATTCTCCCAGAAAAAATAAAAAGGGGGAGATTTGAATTGTTAGTGTCTGCATCTGCGTCAGTCCTGTTAGTGGCATATCTGTCTGCCACTGAAGCTGTGTACTGTTATACATTGGGCCTGATTTTCCCTGCAGTCTGACCCACCTATAAAGGGATATATAAATCCAACAGAAGTTTGAGTTCACCTTGTAACTGGTTTTACAGTAGCAAATACAGTTAGTTTGCTCACGTTTTTCAAACAATGAGGAAGTCTGGTGGAAGAGGTCGTGGCCGTGGGCGGTCATTGCCAGCTGGTAATGATTGTAGTGGTGGTGGAGCATCAGGTGGTCGTGGGAAAAGCAATATAGCACCTAAGTCTCGAGTTGTTGAGCCAGGTTTGTCATCTGTCTACACAAGGCCTCGAACGCTCCCTTTTCTGGGAGTAGGAAAGCTGCTTTTAAAGCCGAAGCAGCAAGAACAAGTTTTGGCTTTCCTTGCTGACTCAGCCTCTAGCTCTTTCGCCTCCTCTTCTGAAACTGCTAAATGTAAAAGCAGCACGTCGGTAGTGGATGTTCACGGTCAGGGACAAGTCGCTTCCTTGTCTTCTTCACCAAGAACAACAGAGAAGGATGCGTCAGGCGACACAACGGGTTACTCCATGGAGCTCTTTACACATACCGTTCCTGGCAGGGCCGGCGTCAGCACCCGGCACACCGGGCAAATGCCGGGGCCCTGGGGAGAGAGGGGGGCCCACTCATGCTGTCATAGATACAGCTGGGAGAGCAGAGCAGGAGATAACATGCTCTCTCCGCCCACACAGTCACTGCTGGCTGCATTCTCTTAACCCCTATGTGCCAGCTCTGACACAAGTATCTTCTCAGTCAGTCAGTGCAGCCAGGCAGGCACACATAGGGGTTAAGAGAAGGCAGCCAGTGTGACATTGTTTGTGGGCGGAGAGAGCACGTTCTCTGCTCTGATCTCCGCCCCTGGCTGGCTGCCATGCTGCTGAAGTTATGAGGCAGATTCAGGAGGAGCTCCTAGTCCTACCAGTGCCTGAGTGAGTGGCGCTGCTATATACTACGTGGGCTGCACTGCTATATACTACGTGGGCTGCGCTGCTATATACTACGTGGGCTGCGCTGCTATATACTACGTGGGCTGCTATATACTATGTGGGCTGCTATATTCTACGTGGGCTGCGCTGCTATATACTACGTGGGCTGCGCTGCTATATACTACGTGGGCTGTTGTGAATTCTGTTGTCGGGCTCCCTCCTGTGGTCATGAATGGTACTTCGGCTGGTTCTGTCCATGGAATTCCTCTGGTGGGTGTTTCTGAGTTTCCTTCCACAGGTGACGAGGTTAAGTCGTTAGCTGCCACTCAATTTAACTCCACTTAGATCTTTGCTCCACGCCACCTGTCAATGTTCCAGTATTGGTCTAGTTCTCTCCTGGATCGTTCTTGTGACCTGTCTTCTCAGCTCAAGCTAAGTTCCAGCTTGTATTTCTTGGGTTTGCTATTTTTCTGTCCAGCTTGCTATTTTGATTGTCGTCTTGCGTGCTGGAAGCTCTGGGACGCAGAGGGAGCGACTCCGCACCGTGAGTCGGTGCGGAGGGTCTTTTTGCGCCCTCTGCGTGGTCTTTTTGAAGGGTTTTGTGCTGACCGCAAAGTAACCTTTCCTATCCTCGGTCTGTTCAGTAAGTCGGGCCTCACTTTGCTAAATCTATTTCATCTCTATAGACACAAAAGAGAATAGTAAAACCAAAAACACTCAGTTTGAAAAAATGTTGCAGTAATCCGCAAGTGCTAGTAAAAGATGTAAAAAACAGGGTATTTGGTTGATACGTTTTTTGCAAAAAATGTATACTAAGCTGCTCTACCAATCTTCACGGTATACCCTTATCAGAGCAGTCCTAACTAATGTATGCAATCCCTATCTGATGTATTTAAAAACCTGATCATCTGTATATAACCTGTGTGAACAGGGTTCAGAGAGGAAAAATCCATGTGTGCATACAGGGTAGAACAGCTTTTGTGCAGATAGCCCAAGAGGAGTGGTGGAACTCCCCAGTCTTGTAGACACAAGAGAACAATTATGGAAACAGGAACACATGGGCTACTTGCACAGTGAACAAATCTGTATGATCATGTTCACACACCACCAAGAAACCTGAAGTCACAAAAGAGAATAGTAAAACCAAAAACACTCAGTTTGAAAAAATGTTGCAGTAATCCGCAAGTGCTAGTAAAAGATGTAAAAAACAGGGTATTTGGTTGATACGTTTTTTGCAAAAAATGTACACTAAGCTGCTCTACCAATCTTCACGGTATACCCTTATCAGAGCAGTCCTAACTAATGTATGCAATCCCTATCTGATGTATTTAAAAACCTGATCATCTGTATATAACCTGTGTGAACAGGGTTCAGAGAGGAAAAATCCATGTGTGCATACAGGGTAGAACAGCTTTTGTGCAGATAGCCCAAGAGGAGTGGTGGAACTCCCCAGTCTTGTAGACACAAGAGAACAATTATGGAAACAGGAACACATGGGCTACTTGCACAGTGAACAAGTCTGTATGATCATGTTCACACACCACCAAGAAACCTGAAGACACAAAAGAGAATAGTAAAACCAAAAACACTCAGTTTGAAAAAATGTTGCAGTAATCCGCAAGTGCTAGTAAAAGATGTAAAAAACAGGGTATTTGGTTGATACGTTTTTTGCAAAAAATGTATACTAAGCTGCTCTACCAATCTTCACGGTATACCCTTATCAGAGCAGTCCTAACTAATGTATGCAATCCCTATCTGATGTATTTAAAAACCTGATCATCTGTATATAACCTGTGTGAACAGGGTTCAGAGAGGAAAAATCCATGTGTGCATACAGGGTAGAACAGCTTTTGTGCAGATAGCCCAAGAGGAGTGGTGGAACTCCCCAGTCTTGTAGACACAAGAGAACAATTATGGAAACAGGAACACATGGGCTACTTGCACAGTGAACAAATCTGTATGATCATGTTCACACACCACCAAGAAACCTGAAGTCACAAAAGAGAATAGTAAAACCAAAAACACTCAGTTTGAAAAAATGTTGCAGTAATCCGCAAGTGCTAGTAAAAGATGTAAAAAACAGGGTATTTGGTTGATACGTTTTTTGCAAAAAATGTACACTAAGCTGCTCTACCAATCTTCACGGTATACCCTTATCAGAGCAGTCCTAACTAATGTATGCAATCCCTATCTGATGTATTTAAAAACCTGATCATCTGTATATAACCTGTGTGAACAGGGTTCAGAGAGGAAAAATCCATGTGTGCATACAGGGTAGAACAGCTTTTGTGCAGATAGCCCAAGAGGAGTGGTGGAACTCCCCAGTCTTGTAGACACAAGAGAACAATTATGGAAACAGGAACACATGGGCTACTTGCACAGTGAACAAGTCTGTATGATCATGTTCACACACCACCAAGAAACCTGAAGACACAAAAGAGAATAGTAAAACCAAAAACACTCAGTTTGAAAAAATGTTGCAGTAATCCGCAAGTGCTAGTAAAAGATGTAAAAAACAGGGTATTTGGTTGATACGTTTTTTGCAAAAAATGTATACTAAGCTGCTCTACCAATATTCACGGTATACCCTTATCAGAGCAGTCCTAACTAATGTATGCAATCCCTATCTGATGTATTTAAAAACCTGATCATCTGTATATAACCTGTGTGAACAGGGTTCAGAGAGGAAAAATCCATGTGTGCATACAGGGTAGAACAGCTTTTGTGCAGATAGCCCAAGAGGAGTGGTGGAACTCCCCAGTCTTGTAGACACAAGAGAACAATTATGGAAACAGGAACACATGGGCTACTTGCACAGTGAACAAATCTGTATGATCATGTTCACACACCACCAAGAAACCTGAAGTCACAAAAGAGAATAGTAAAACCAAAAACACTCAGTTTGAAAAAATGTTGCAGTAATCCGCAAGTGCTAGTAAAAGATGTAAAAAACAGGGTATTTGGTTGATACGTTTTTTGCAAAAAATGTACACTAAGCTGCTCTACCAATCTTCACGGTATACCCTTATCAGAGCAGTCCTAACTAATGTATGCAATCCCTATCTGATGTATTTAAAAACCTGATCATCTGTATATAACCTGTGTGAACAGGGTTCAGAGAGGAAAAATCCATGTGTGCATACAGGGTAGAACAGCTTTTGTGCAGATAGCCCAAGAGGAGTGGTGGAACTCCCCAGTCTTGTAGACACAAGAGAACAATTATGGAAACAGGAACACATGGGCTACTTGCACAGTGAACAAGTCTGTATGATCATGTTCACACACCACCAAGAAACCTGAAGACACAAAAGAGAATAGTAAAACCAAAAACACTCAGTTTGAAAAAATGTTGCAGTAATCCGCAAGTGCTAGTAAAAGATGTAAAAAACAGGGTATTTGGTTGATACGTTTTTTGCAAAAAATGTATACTAAGCTGCTCTACCAATCTTCACGGTATACCCTTATCAGAGCAGTCCTAACTAATGTATGCAATCCCTATCTGATGTATTTAAAAACCTGATCATCTGTATATAACCTGTGTGAACAGGGTTCAGAGAGGAAAAATCCATGTGTGCATACAGGGTAGAACAGCTTTTGTGCAGATAGCCCAAGAGGAGTGGTGGAACTCCCCAGTCTTGTAGACACAAGAGAACAATTATGGAAACAGGAACACATGGGCTACTTGCACAGTGAACAAGTCTGTATGATCATGTTCACACACCACCAAGAAACCTGAAGACACAACAGAGAATAGTAAAACCAAAAACACTCAGTTTGAAAAAATGTTGCAGTAATCCGCAAGTGCTAGTAAAAGATGTAAAAAACAGGGTATTTGGTTGATACGTTTTTTGCAAAAAATGTATACTAAGCTGCTCTACCAACTTAGTATACATCTGGTAGAGCAGCTTAGTATACATTTTTTGCAAAAAACGTATCAACCAAATACCCTGTTTTTTACATCTTTTACTAGCACTTGCGGATTACTGCAACATTTTTTCAAACTGAGTGTTTTTGGTTTTACTATTCTCTTTTGTGTCTTCAGGTTTCTTGGTGGTGTGTGAACATGATCATACAGACTTGTTCACTGTGCAAGTAGCCCATGTGTTCCTGTTTCCATAATTGTTCTCTTGTGTCTACAAGACTGGGGAGTTCCACCACTCCTCTTGGGCTATCTGCACAAAAGCTGTTCTACCCTGTATGCACACATGGATTTTTCCTCTCTGAACCCTGTTCACACAGGTTATATACAGATGATCAGGTTTTTAAATACATCAGATAGGGATTGCATACATTAGTTAGGACTGCTCTGATAAGGGTATACCGTGAAGATTGGTAGAGCAGCTTAGTATACATTTTTTGCAAAAAACGTATCAACCAAATACCCTGTTTTTTACATCTTTTACTAGCACTTGCGGATTACTGCAACATTTTTTCAAACTGAGTGTTTTTGGTTTTACTATTCTCTTTTGTGTCTTCAGGTTTCTTGGTGGTGTGTGAACATGATCATACAGACTTGTTCACTGTGCAAGTAGCCCATGTGTTCCTGTTTCCATAATTGTTCTCTTGTGTCTACAAGACTGGGGAGTTCCACCACTCCTCTTGGGCTATCTGCACAAAAGCTGTTCTACCCTGTATGCACACATGGATTTTTCCTCTCTGAACCCTGTTCACACAGGTTATATACAGATGATCAGGTTTTTAAATACATCAGATAGGGATTGCATACATTAGTTAGGACTGCTCTGATAAGGGTATACCGTGAAGATTGGTAGAGCAGCTTAGTATACATTTTTTGCAAAAAACGTATCAACCAAAAACCCTGTTTTATACATCTTTTACTAGCACTTGCGGATTACTGCAACATTTTTTCAAACTGAGTGTTTTTGGTTTTACTATTCTCTTTTGTGTCTTCAGGTTTCTTGGTGGTGTGTGAACATGATCATACAGACTTGTTCACTGTGCAAGTAGCCCATGTGTTCCTGTTTCCATAATTGTTCTCTTGTGTCTACAAGACTGGGGAGTTCCACCACTCCTCTTGGGCTATCTGCACAAAAGCTGTTCTACCCTGTATGCACACATGGATTTTTCCTCTCTGAACCCTGTTCACACAGGTTATATACAGATGATCAGGTTTTTAAATACATCAGATAGGGATTGCATACATTAGTTAGGACTGCTCTGATAAGGGTATACCGTGAAGATTGGTAGAGCAGCTTAGTATACATTTTTTGCAAAAAACGTATCAACCAAATACCCTGTTTTTTACATCTTTTACTAGCACTTGCGGATTACTGCAACATTTTTTCAAACTGAGTGTTTTTGGTTTTACTATTCTTTTTTGTGTCTTCAGGTTTCTTGGTGGTGTGTGAACATGATCATACAGACTTGTTCACTGTGCAAGTAGCCCATGTGTTCCTGTTTCCACTATTTCATCTCTATGTTTGTATTTTCATCTTTACTCACACTCATTATATGTGGGGGGCTGCCTTTTCCTTTGGGGAATTTCTCTGAGGCAAGGTAGGCTTTTATTTTTCTATCTTCAGGGCTAGCTAGTTTCTTAGGCTGTGCCGAGTTGCATAGGGAGCGTTAGGCGCAATCCACGGCTATTTCTAGTGTGTTTCATAGGATTAGGGATTGCGGTCAGCAGAGTTCCCACGTCCCAGAGCTCGTCCTTATTATCAGAAACTATCAGGTCATTCCGTGTGCTCTAAAGGTACCGTCACACTAAGCGACGCTGCAGCGATACCGACAACGATCCGGATCGCTGCAGCGTCGCTGTTTGGTCGCTGGAGAGCTGTCACACAGACAGCTCTCCAGCGACCAACGATGCCGGTAACCGGGGTAAACATCGGGTTACTAAGCGCAGGGCCGCGCTTAGTAACCCGATGTTTACCCTGGTTACCATCGTTAAAGTAAAAAAAACAACCACTACATACATACCTACCGCTGTCTGTCCCCGGCGCTGTGCTTCTCTGCTCTGGCTGTAAGCACAGCGGCCGGAAAGCAGAGCGGTGACGTCACCGCTCTGCTTTCCGGCCGCTGTGCTCACAGCCAGTGCAGGAGGAGTGCAGAGAAGCTGAGCGCCGGGGACAGACAGCGGTAGGTAAGTATGTAGTGGTTGTTTTTTTCACTTTAACGATGGTAACCAGGGTAAACATCAGGTTACTAAGCGCGGCCCTGCGCTTAGTAACCCGATGTTTACCCTGGTTACCAGCAAAGACATCGCTGAATCAGCGTCACACACGCCGATTCAGCGATGTCAGCGGGAGATCCAGCGACAAAACAAAGTTCTGGACTTTCTACCCCGACCAGCGATATCACAGCAGGGGCCTGATCGCTGCTGCCTGTCACACTGGACGATATCGCTAGCCAGGACGCTGCAACGTCACGGATCGCTAGCGATATCGTCTAGTGTGACGGTACCTTTAACCACTAGGTCCATTGTGTCCTGACCACTAGGTCATAACAGTACAGGTGGCCCAAAGTACTAATGCATCTCAATAGAGGGATAAGAGAAGTTCTGAAACCATTTTTTTTTCTTTGCATTGTGTTTTGTCTCCCTTTTCCCCTTTACCTCTGGGTGGTTCAGGACACTGGTGTAAATATGGACATTCAAGGTCTGTCCTCTTGGATGGATAATCTCACTACAAGGGTACAAAATATTCAAGATTTTGTGGTTCAGAATCCGATGTTAGAGCCTAGGATTCCAATTCCTGATTTGTTTTTTGGTGATAGATCTAAGTTCTTGAATTTCAAAAATAATTGTAAATTGTTTCTTGCCTTGAAACCTTGCTCCTCAGGTGACCCTGTTCAACAAGTAAAGATCATTATTTCTTTGTTACGTGGTGACCCTCAAGACTGGGCATTTTCCCTTGCGCCAGGAGATCCGGCATTGCGTGATTTTGATGCGTTTTTTCTGGCGCTTGGATTGATTTATGACGAACCTAATTCAGTGGATCAGGCAGAGAAAATCTTGTTGGCTCTGTGTCAGGGTCAGGATGAAGCGGAGATATATTGTCAGAAGTTTAGAAAGTGGTCTGTGCTCACTCAGTGGAATGAATGTGCCCTGGCAGCAATCTTCAGAAAGGGTCTCTCTGAAGCCCTTAAGGATGTCATGGTGGGGTTTCCCATGCCTGCTGGTCTGAATGAGTCTATGTCCTTGGCCATTCAGATCGATCGACGCTTGCGTGAGCGTAAAGCTGTGCACCATTTGGCGGTACTATCTGAGCATGGGCCTGAGCCTATGCAATGTGATAGGACTTTGACCAGAGCTGAACAGCAAGAACACAGACGTCGGAATGGGCTATGTTTTTACTGTGGTGATTCCACTCATGCTATCTCCGATTGTCCTAAGCGCACTAAGCGGTTCGCTAGGTCTGCCACCATTGGTACGGTACAGTCTAAATTTCTGTTGTCCGTTACTCTGATTTGCTCTTTGTCATCCTATTCTGTTATGGCATTTGTGGATTCAGGCGCTGCCCTGAATTTGATGGACTTAGAGTATGCTAGGCGCTGTGGTTTTTCCTTGGAGCCCTTGCAGTATCCTATTCCATTGAGAGGAATTGATGCTACGCCTTTGGCCAAGAATAAGCCTCAGTACTGGACCCAATTGACCATGTGCATGGCTCCTGCACATCAGGAGGATATCCGCTTTCTGGTGTTGCATAATCTGCATGATGTGGTCATTTTGGGGTTGCCATGGCTACAGGTTCATAATCCAGTATTGGACTGGAAATCTATGTCTGTGTCCAGCTGGGGTTGCTAGGGGGTACATGGTGATGTTCCATTTTTGTCTATTTCGTCTTCCACTCCTTCTGAAGTTCCAGAGTTTTTGTCGGATTATCGGGATGTATTTGATGAGCCCAAAGCCAGTGCCCTACCTCCTCATAGGGATTGCGATTGTGCTATTAATTTGATTCCTGGTAGTAAGTTTCCTAAGGGCCGATTGTTCAATTTGTCTGTGCCAGAGCACGTTGCTATGCGCAGTTATATAAAGGAGTCCTTGGAGAAAGGCCATATTCGCCCGTCGTCATCACTGTTAGGAGCAGGGTTCTTTTTTGTGGCCAAGAAGGATGGTTCTTTGAGACCTTGTATTGATTACCGCCTTCTTAATAAAATTACAGTCAAATTTCAGTATCCTTTGCCGTTGCTGTCTGATTTGTTTGCTCATATTAAAGGGGCTAGTTGGTTCACCAAGATAGATCTTCGAGGGGCGTATAATCTTGTGCGTATTAAACAAGGCGATGAATGGAAAACAGCATTTAATACGCCCGAGGGCCATTTTGAGTACCTGGTTATGCCATTCGGGCTTTCCAATGCTCCATCAGTATTTCAGTCCTTTATGCATGACATCTTCCGAGAGTACCTGGATAAATTCCTGATTGTGTATTTGGATGATATTTTGGTCTTTTCGGATGATTGGGAGTCTCATGTGAAGCAGGTCAGAATGGTGTTCCAGGTCCTTCGTGCGAATTCCTTGTTTGTGAAGGGGTCAAAGTGTCTCTTTGGAGTTCAGAAGGTTTCATTTTTGGGGTTCATTTTTCCCCTTCTACTATCAAGATGGACCATGTTAAAGTCCAGGCCATTTACGATTGGACTCAGCCGACATCTGTGAAGAGCCTGCAAAAGTTCCTGGGCTTTGCTAATTTTTATCGGCGCTTCATCGCTAATTTTTCTACTGTTGCTAAACCGTTGACTGATTTGATCAAGAAGGGTGCTGATGTGGTCAATTGGTCTTCTGCAGCTGTATAGGCTTTTCAGGAGTTGAAGCGTCGTTTTTCTTCTGCCCCTGTGTTGTGCCAGCCAGATGTTTCGCTCCCGTTTCAGGTCGAGGTTGATGCTTCGGAGATTGGAGCAGGGGCTGTTTTGTCGCAAAGAAGTTCTGATGGCTCGGTGATGAAGCCATGTGCTTTCTTTTCTAGAAAGTTTTCGCCTGCTGAGCGTAACTATGATGTTGGTAATCGTGAGTTGTTGGCCATGAAGTGGGCATTCGAGGAGTGGCGTCATTGGCTGGAAGGAGCCAAGCATCGCGTGGTGGTCTTGACAGATCACAAGAATTTGACTTATCTAGAGTCTGCCAAGCGGTTGAATCCGAGACGGGCTAGATGGTCGTTATTTTTCTCCCGTTTTGATTTTGTGGTTTCGTACCTTCCGGGCTCTAAGAATGTGAAGGCTGATGCCCTGTCAAGAAGTTTTGTGCCTGACTCTCCGGATGTTCCTGCGCCGGCGGGTATTCTCAAAGAGGGGGTAATTTTGTCTGCCATCTCTCCTGATTTACGGCGGGTGCTGCAAAAATTTCAGGCTGATAGACCTGACCGTTGCCCAGCGGAGAAGCTGTTTGTCCCTGATAAATGGACTAGTAGAGTTATCTCTGAGATTCATTGTTCAGTGTTGGCTGGGCATCCTGGAATCTTTGGTACCAGAGATTTGGTGGCTAGATCCTTCTGGTGGCCGTCTTTGTCACGGGATGTGCGTTCTTTTGTGCAGTCCTGTGGGACTTGTGCTCGGGCTAAGCCCTGCTGTTCTCATGCCAGTGGGTTGCTTTTGCCCTTGCTGGTCCCGAAGAGGCCCTGGACGCATATCTCTATGGATCTTATTTCGGATCTCCCCGTCTCTCAAAAGATGTCGGTCATTTGGGTGGTTTGTGATCGCTTTTCTAAGATGGTCCATTTGGTACCTTTACCTAAATTGCCTTCCTCCTCTGATTTGGTGTCATTATTTTTCCAGCATGTGGTTCGTTTACATGGTATTCCGGAGAACATCGTTTCTGACAGAGGTTCCCAGTTTGTTTCGAGGTTTTGGCGATCCTTTTGTGCTAGGATGGGCATTGATTTGTCTTTTTCCTCGGCTTTCCATCCTCAGACAAATGGCCAAACCGAACGAACTAATCAAACTTTGGAAACATATGTGAGATGCTTTGTTTCTGCTGATCAGGATGATTGGGTGTCCTTTTTGCCGTTGGCTGAGTTCGCCCTTAATAATCGGGCCAGCTCGGCTACTTTGGTTTCGCCGTTTTTCTGCAATTCTGGTTTCCATCCTCGTTTCTCTTCAGGGCAGGTTGAGTCTTCGGACTGTCCTGGTGTGGATACTGTGGTGGATAGGTTGCAGCAGATTTGGACTCATGTGGTGGACAATTTGACATTGTCCCAGGAGAAGGCTCAACGTTTCGCTAATCGCCGGCGCTGTGTGGGTCCCCGACTTGGTGTTGGGGATTTGGTTTGGTTGTCGTCTCGTTATGTTCCTATGAAGGTTTCCTCTCCTAAGTTTAAGCCTCGTTTCATTGGTCCGTATAAGATTTCTGAGGTTATCAATCCTGTGTCATTTCGTTTGGCCCTTCCTGCTTCTTTTGCCATCCATAATGTGTTCCATAGGTCGTTATTGCGGAGATACGTGGCGCCTGTGGTTCCATCCGTTGATCCTCCTGCCCCGGTGTTGGTTGAGGGGGAGTTGGAGTATGTGGTGGAGAAGATATTGGATTCTCGTGTTTCGAGACGGAAACTCCAGTACCTGGTCAAGTGGAAGGTTTATGGTCAGGAAGATAATTCCTGGGTTTTTGCCTCTGATGTTCATGCTGCCGATCTGGTTCGTGCCTTTCATTTGGCTCATCCTGGTTGGTCTGGGGTCTCTGGTGAGGGTTCGGTGACCCCTCCTCAAGGGGGGGGTACTGTTGTGAATTCTGTTGTCGGGCTCCCTCCTGTGGTCATGAATGGTACTTCGGCTGGTTCTGTCCATGGAATTCCTCTGGTGGGTGTTTCTGAGTTTCCTTCCACAGGTGACGAGGTTAAGTCGTTAGCTGCCGCTCTATTTAACTCCACTTAGATCTTTGCTCCACGCCACCTGTCAATGTTCCAGTATTGGTCTAGTTCTCTCCTGGATCGTTCTTGTGACCTGTCTTCTCAGCTCAAGCTAAGTTCCAGCTTGTATTTCTTGGGTTTGCTATTTTTCTGTCCAGCTTGCTATTTTGATTGTCGTCTTGCATGCAGGAAGCTCTGGGACGCAGAGGGACCGACTCCGCACCGTGAGTCTTTTTGCGCCCTCTGCGTGGTCTTTTTGAAGGGTTTTGTGCTGACCGCAAAGTAACATTTCCTATCCTCGGTCTGTTCAGTAAGTCGGGCCTCACTTTGCTAAATCTATTTCATCTCTATGTTTGTATTTTCATCTTTACTCACAGTCATTATATGTGGGGGGCTGCCTTTTCCTTTGGGGAATTTCTCTGAGGCAAGGTAGGCTTTTATTTTTCTATCTTCAGGGCTAGCTAGTTTCTTAGGCTGTGCCGAGTTGCATAGGGAGCGTTAGGCGCAATCCACGGCTATTTCTAGTGTGTTTGATAGGATTAGGAATTGCGGTCAGCAGAGTTCCCACGTCCCAGAGCTCGTCCTTATTATCAGAAACTATCAGGTCATTCCGTGTGCTCTTAACCACTAGGTCCATTGTGTCCTGACCACTAGGTCATAACAGTGGGCTGCGCTGCTATATACTATGTGGGCTGCGCTGCTATATACTATGTGGGCTGCGCTGCTATATACTATGTGGGCTGCGCTGCTATATACTACGTGGGCTGCGCTGCTATATACTACGTGGGCTGCTATATAACTACGTGGGCTGCACTGCTATATACTATGTGGACTGCTATATACTACGTGGGCTGCGCTGCTATATACTATGTGGGCTGCTATATACTACATGGGATGCACTGCTATATACTACGTGGGCTGCGCTGCTATATACTTCGTGGGCTGCGCTGCTATATACTACGTGGGCTGCACTGCTATATACTACGTGGGCTGCGCTGCTATATACTACGTGGGCTGCGCTGCTATATACTACGTGGGCTGCTATATACTATGTGGGCTGCGCTGCTATATACTATGTGGGCTGCACTGCTATATACTACGTGGGCTGCACTGCAAATATATACTACGTGGGCTGCGCTGCTATACACTACGTGGGCTGCTATATACTACGTGGGCTGCGCTGCTATATACTATGTGGGCTGCACTGCTATATACTACGTGGGCTGCGCTGCTATATACTACGTGGGCTGCGCTGCTATATACTACGTGGGCTGCACTGCAATATACTACGTGGGCTGCGCTGCAATATACTACGTGGGCTGCTATATACTATGTGGGCTGCGCTGCTATATACTATGTGGGCTGCACTGCTATATACTATGTGGGCTGCACTGCTATATACTACGTGGGCTGCACTGCAAATATATACTACGTGGGCTGCGCTGCTATATACTACGTGGGCTGATATATACTACGTGGGCTGCGCTGCTATATACTATGTGGGCTGCACTGCTATATACTACGTGGGCTGCGCTGCTATATACTACGTTGGCTGCGCTGCTATATACTACGTGGCCTGCTATATACTACGTGGGCTGCTATATACTACGTGGGCTGCTATATACTACGTGGGCTGCGCTGCTATATACTACGTGGGCTGCGCTGCTATATACTACGTGGGCTGCGCTGCTATATACTACGTGGGCTGTGATATATACTACATGGGCTGCTATATGCTACGTGGGCTGCTATATGCTACGTGGGCTGCTATATACTACGTGGGCTGCGCTGCTATATATAATACGTGGACTGCTATATACTACGTGGGCTGCGCTGCTATATACTACGTGGGCTGCGCTGCTATATACTACGTGGGCTGCTATATACTACGTGGGCTGCGCTGCTATGTACTACGTGGGCTGTGCTATATACTACATGGGCTGCTATATGCTACGTGGGCTGCTATATACTACATGGGCTGCTATATACTACGTGGGCAGTGTTATATACTACATGGCTGTGTTTATATGCGATCATGAATCGGGGTATGTGTTAAAGGGGGGGCCCACTGAGACTCTTTCGCCCGGGGCCCTCAAAAACATGGAGCCGGCCCTGGTTCCTGGGTTAGAAAGTGAAACAGTTAACAGGCCATGCCCATTACAAGTTGAATCGGACATGGAGTGCACAGATGCACAGCCACAGCCAGATTACTATGCTGTTCCTTTGACTCAGACCACAACATTGCCCTCGCGGTGTACTGATCCAGAATCAGACCCTGATGAGACTATGGTGCCCCGTCACGAACGCTATACCACCGGCTTACACGGTGACACAGACAAAGTTGCACACGAGATAGAAGAGGAGGTCATAGATGACCCAGTTGTTGACCCCGATTGGCAGCCATTGGGGGAACAGGGTGCAGGCGGCAGTAGCTCTGAAGCGGATGAGGAGGAACAGCAGACGGCATCAACATCGCAACAGGTTCCATCTGCCACGCCCGTATCTGGCCAAAAACGCGTTGCAAAACCAGTTGTAGGACAGCGTGGACATACGTTTAAAGAAGCTCAGTCTGCAATGCCTAAAAAGGTATCCGATAGTAGAAAGAGTGCAGTCTGGCATTTTTTTAAACAACATCCAAATGATCAGCGCAAAGTCATCTGTCAAAAATGTTCAAAAAATGTTCAACTACCTTAAGCAGAGGTCAGAATCTTATAAGTCTAAATACAAGTTGCATGCGTAGACATTTAACCACCATGCATTTGCAAGCCTGGACTAACTACCAAACGTCCCTTAAGGTTGTAGCACCCTCGGCCAATGAAGCTAGTCAGCAACGCTACATCCCTTCCCTCACTGTAAGCCCACCATTTCCCGCACCACCTGCAGCAAATGTGCAGATTTCGTCGCCAGGCCTAAGCTGTCAGGGAATCACCAGTTTCGTAGTAGGAAACACTGCATGTAGGGCACCAGCAAGAATACCATCTCCAACCCTCTCTCAGTCTGCCATGTCCACCGGCACCCCCGCTATTTCCATGATCTGCAGCTCTCCAGTCCAGTTCACCCTGCATGAGACTCTCGTTAGGAAAAGGAAGTACTCATCCTCGCTTCCGCGTACACAGGGTTTCAACGCCCATATTGCTAGACTAATCTCATTAGAGATGATGCCCTACCGGTTAGTTGAAAGCGAAGCTTTCAAAGCTCTGATGGACTACGCTGAACCACGCTACGAGCAACCCAGTCGACACTTCTTTTCGAGAAAAGCCATCCCAGCCCTCCACCAGCATGTAAAAGACCGCATCGTCCATGCACTCAGGCAATCTGTGAGTACAAAGGTGCACCTGACAACACATGCATGGACCAGTAGGCATGGCCAGGGACGTTACGTGTCCATCACAGCTCACTGGGTTAATATGGTGGATGCAGGGTCCACAGGGGACAGCAATATTGGGACACTTCTGCCTAGCCCACGGTCTAGGAAACAGTTGGCTGTAGGCGTTCACCCCACCCCCCCTCCTCCTCCTGCAGAAGCGAGAGCTCGTCCACAGACCGCAGTCGCACGAGCACTCCATCCGCAGCTGCCACTGTTGCACACGAGGTGTGCCATTATGGGACACCTAGTGGCAAGCGTCAGCATGCTGTATTGGCAATGAAGTGTTTGGGCAACAACAGACACACCGCGGAAGTTCTGTCCGAGTTCTTGCAGAAAGAAACTCAGTCATGGCTGGGCACTGTACATCTTGAGGCAGGCAAGGTAGTGAGTGATAACGGAAGGAATTTTATGGCTGCCATAGCCCTTTCACAACTGAAACACATTCCTTGCCTGGCTCACACTTTAAAACTGGTGGTGCAGTGCTTCCTGAAAAGTTATCCGGGGTTACCCGACCTGCTCCTCCAAGTGCGCAGACTTTGCGCGCATATCCGCCGTTCGCCCGTGCACTCCAGCCGTATGCAGAACCATCAGCGGTCTTTGAACCTTCCCCAGCATCGCCTAATCATCGACGTTGCAACAAGGTGGAATTCCACACTGCACATGCTTCAGAGACTGTGCGAACAGAGGCGTGCTGTTATGTATTTGTGGGAGGATACACATACACGGGCAGGCAGTTGGATGGCAGACATGGAGTTGTCAGGTGTGCAGTGGTCGAAGCTACAAGACCTGTGTCAAGTCCTTCAGTGTTTTGAGGAATGCACACGGCTGGTTAGTGCATACAACGCCATAATAAGCATGAGCATCCCCCTAATGCGTCTGCTGATGCAAAGTTTGACGCACATAAAGGAGCAGGCGTCTGCAGCCGAGGAAGAGGAAAGCCATGATGGCAGTCAGCCATTGTCTGGTCAGGGCAGTCTACAGGACGAGGTAGCGGGTGAAGAGGAGGAGGACGAGGGGGATGATGGGGATGAGTATTTTTTGAATGAGGAAGCTTCTCCGGGGCCAATAGCAACTGGTGGCATTGCAAGGCCGGGTTCAGGTTTTTTTAGGGAGACAAGTGACGTAGATTTGCCTGAAACTGCCCCTCAACCCAGCACAACCGCAGATTTCACAACTGGAACTTTGGCCCACATGGCGGATTATGCCTTACGTATCCTCAAAAGGGACCCAGGCATTATTGAAATGATGAGCGATGACGATTACTGGTTGGCCTGCCTCCTTGATCCTCGCTATAAAGGCAAATTGCAAAATATCATGCCACATGAGAACCTCGAACAAATATTAGCAACCAAACAAGCAACTCTTGTAGACCGTTTGATTCAGGCATTCCCAGCACACAGCGCCGGTGATGGTTCTCACACGAGCTGCAGGGGGCAACAGGGCAGAGGTGTTAGAGTTGCACAAATCAGAAGTGGCGTTGGACAGAGGGGTTTTCTGACCAGGTTGTGGAGTGATTTCGCAATGACCGCAGACAGGACAGGTACTGCAGCATCAATTCAGAGTGACAGGAGACAACATTTGTCCAGCATGGTTACTAACTATTTTTCATCCCTTATCGATGTTCTCCCTCAACCGTCATTCCCATTTGATTACTGGGCATCCAAAATAGACACCTGGTTTGAATTGGCAGAATATACATTGCAGGAGCTTGCTTGCCCAGCAGCTAGTGTACTATCAGAAAGAGTATTCAGTGCTGCTGGTTCGAAAAAAGGACTCGTCTGGCTACCCAAAATGTTGATGATCTAACCTTCATTAAAATTAACCACTCATGGATTTCGAATTATTTTGCCCCACCTTTCCCGGCTGACACCTAGCTTTCCTATAAAAAGGTCTTGCTTGTGGACTCGTCTTACTGACTGTTCCTATCTCTTAATTTGCAGCAGCTGGTTGTCCAGCATACAACATGTTGACACCTCCCTAAATGGGCTAACTCCCCCCACGGGGCCGTGGTCGCGCCACTTGGCGCAAGCACCCGTGAGAGTGCCATTTGTCTGAAGAGGTGGGTGTGTCCGCTTTTGGTCAACGGCACTGCAACTGGGTCCCTCATAGTACAATAAAGTGTCTCTGGCGGTGGTGGTGCGCACCCAACGTCAGACACACCGTTGTAACATGAGGGGCCCTGGGCCTGTACCGCCGGCCACAAGAGAGTTCCCCCCAGCTCAAACAGTGCTCTACCACTTGCAATATTATCTCTCACAGCTCCACCAATGTTTAGTCTATGCGCTGACATCTTTCAATGCCTGGCACTGACAATATCAATTCGTTGACATGTATGATGCTAGTTAAAATAGTCAGGGTCAGTGTCCTATATTGACACCAGTAAATACTTAGCGCCAAATTACTATGTTTGAAACTCAGCAGAGGAGCCCACCCCTGTACCTAAGTATGCCACCCTTTTGTTTTTTGGTTTTGTTGTTTTGCGAAACATTAACATCTATTTATTTTTGGGGAGTACTAACTGTGTCAGACACTCCTTCCAATCGTCCTCCGCTGACCACACCAATGCTGCCTGTGTACCTCTGCAAGATAATTGAAACTGCTTTGAGCCTAATTTTTTTTATTTTAGGCCTACTAAGTGTCTGCGGTCCCTCCTTCCAATTGCCCACCGCTGACCACACCAATGCTGCCTGTGTACCTCTGCAAGATAATTGAAACTGCTTTGAGCCTAATTTTTTTTATTTTAGGCCTACTAAGTCTGTCTGCGGTCCCTCCTTTTATTTGTCCTCCACTGAGCACACCAATGCCGACCGTGTACCCATGTAACTTTTTATCATCCTGCAGTGAGCCTACTTTGTGGTGTAAGGTCTACTAGCAGTGTCTGTCTGTCACTTAATACAGCTGTCCTCCTCTAAAAAAAAAAAAAAAAAAAAAAAAAAAGGCGGATTTTCAGCTTGTCAGAATTATAAAATTGCATTGGAGCCACAAGTTTCGTCGTGGTCTACAAACTGAGTCTTCCGCTCCAAGGTGTTCTCCAGGTTGCCTCCCCATAGCTTCTATCTTCTAGCTCTCGTTAAGTAGTTGTTGAAACAACACTGCATTAGGCCTACAAGTTGGTTCTGGGTCGTAGGGACGGTGTCTGCCGCTCCAAGGTGTTCTCCAGGTTGCCTCTCCATAGCTTCTATCTTCTAGCTCTCGTTAAGTCGTTGTTGAAACAACACTGCATTAGGCCTACAAGTTGGGTCTGGGTCGTAGAGACGGTGTCTGCCGCTCCAAGGTGTTCTCCAGGTTGCCTCTCCATAGCTTCTATCTTCTAGCTCTCGTTAAGTAGTTGTTGAAGCAGCACTGCATTAGGCCTACAAGTTGGGTCTGGGTTGTAGAGATGGTGTCTGCCGCTCCAAGGTGTTCTCCAGGTTGCCTCTCCATAGCTTCTATCTTCTAGCTCTCGTTAAGTAGTTGTTGAAACAACACTGCATTAGGCCTACAAGTTGGGTCTGGGTCGTAGAGACGGTGTCTGCCGCTCCAAGGTGTTCTCCAGGTTGCCACATAATCGAAGCTGCATAGAGCCTATTTTGTTATTTTAGGCCTACTAAGTCTTTCTGCGGTCCCTCCTTCCAATTGTCCTCCACTGAGCACACCAATGCAGACTGTGTACCCATGTAACCTTTTTTAAACCTGCGTCGAGCCAACTTTGTGGTGTAAGGCCTACTTGTAGTGTCTGGCTGCGCCACTCAATACAGCTGTCCTCTTTAAAAAAATGACCTGCAATTATCAGGTTTTCAGTAGTGTTGAGCATTCCGATACCGCAAGTATCGGAATTCCGATACCGAGTTCCGATATTTTTGTGATATCGGGAATCGGTAACGGGATTAAGACTCATGTGTAAAATAAAGAATAAAAATAAAAAATATTGATATACTTACCCTCTGACGCGCCCTGGTTGTCACCGCTGCAACCGCCATGCTTCCGTTACTAAGAATGAGCGCGTTAACGACTTTCGATGACGTCGCGGCTTGTGATTGGTCGCGTGAGCGTCATCTGACCGCTCACGCGACCAATTACAAGCCGCGACATCATCGAACGTCCTTAACGCGCTCATTCTTAGGTCCTTGGCTGGGTCCTGACGCGGTGTCCACCGCTGTCGGGCTTTCACGCCGACAGCGGTGGACACCGCGTCAGGACCCAGCCACTCTCAGCTCACAGCTGCGCTATATCTATTTAAGCGGACCACCATTAAGTAACTAACGAAGGCCACACTAGGCCGAAACGTTTTTTCGTACTACGGAACAAAAAACCTCAAGTTTAATTCAAGTTGAGTGCCGGGTTCTTTATATCTATATGCATATGGTTTGGGAACCTACCCGTGCACCCTAGTAGCTGTGCTCACGTCTTTTGACTCACAGACACTCCTTCCAATCATCCTCCGCTGACCACACCAATGCTGCCTGCAGGGCCGGCGTTAGGGGCAGGCAGGCTAGGCAGCTGCCTAGGGCCCCCGCTACCCTAGGGGCCCCCAGCCAGGGGTGGACACACTCTTGATGGCACTGCTCCAGGGCCCAGCGGTGGAGGGGGGCCCCTGCAGGCAGGCCCGGTATTATGCAGGATCGGGCCCCTCTTACTCCCTCCTATAATCAAGGAACACCCAGTGCGAGGGAGAGAGCGGGAGCGAAGTGCAGGAGATCAAAAAGGGGGCGTGTCATGCAGGGAGAGACGCTGGCCAATGAACGCTTTCCTTACCTCACCATGACCAGACTGAGGAGAGCGCTCACTGGTTGCTGTCCTCCTGCATGGCGCATCCCAATCGTGAGTACTCACCCCTACACCGCACAGCACATAGAGACAGCAGTGGAGGAAGAGAGCCTTACGGGGTCTTCTGCTCCCTCCACTGTTCTGTCCCCAGCAGGCTGCAGCGTCTCCTCACTGTGATGGGGAGGAGGCTCACTGCACGGGACAGCATGTAGAACCAGGGGGCTGATATCAGTGCTGTCTGCTCTGTGCCCCATCCCCCACAGTGGGGTCTGCAGCCCTCTGCAACTGAACTATGTGACCTCATCCAGGCTCATCTGATCACCTATACGAGATTAGTATGTGTGTATATATGTGCTTGTATGTATGTATGTGTGTGCATCTGTGTGTATATCTGTGTATGTATGTACGGCATATGTGTGTATGTATGGTATATTTGTATGGCTGTGTGTGTATGCATGTACAGTATGTGTATGTCTATGTGTGTATGTATGTACAGTATCTGTGTGTATCTGTGTATGTGCAATAAATTTCTTTGGATATATGGTATATATGTATGTTTATGTGCATGTACATACAGTATATGTGTATGTCTATGTGTGTACGGTATGTGTATACTATGTGTATATACTGTATGTGTGTATGTATGGTACATGTATGTGTATCTGTATGTTCGGTATATGTATATATGTACGGTATGTGTATTTGGTGTATGTCTGGTATATGTATGTACAGTATGTGTGTACTATATGTGTATATAACTATCTGTGTATGTACGGTATATGTGTGTGTATGCATGTAAGGTATGTGTATGTATGTACGGCATATGTATGTGTATCTGTGTGTATGTATGGTATATGTATGTACGGTATTTGTGTGAATGTACGGTATATGCATGTGTGTATGTACGGTATGTGTATGTATGACGGTATATGTATGTGTATCTGTGTGCATGTAAGGTATATGTATGTGTTTGCATATACTGTATTTGTATGTATATCTGTGTGTATGTACGCTGTATGTATGTACGGTATGTGTATACTATATGTGTATATAACTGTATGTGTGTATGCATGTAAGGTATATGTCAGTGTATGTATGTACGGTGTATGTATGTACGGTATATGCCGGAACAAAAATCATTGTTCTCATCAGCACATCGCCCGGTGAAAACTGCAGATATGCTGCTAAGATGATACTGTATGGGGACAGATTGATTTACCAGTGATCATTCTGTCCCCATCATTATTCCTCAGCCAGTGTAAAGAGGCTGGAAACAAGCGGCGAATGACTTCAATATTGTCGATCACACTCGTTTAGTGGCCTGAAATCAGCGCATGTAGCTACAACCAAAATGTTTCTGTTTGAT
This sequence comes from Ranitomeya imitator, assembly GCF_032444005.1. Taxonomy (NCBI): domain Eukaryota; kingdom Metazoa; phylum Chordata; class Amphibia; order Anura; family Dendrobatidae; genus Ranitomeya; species Ranitomeya imitator. The sequence continues at coordinate 449,222,478 of NC_091282.1, forward strand.
GGTGCAATATGTTAGCATTTGGGGCCCCATTTCAATTATTTGCCTAGGGCCCCTAGGCAATCCAAAATCTTCTCCACAATATACTCCAACTCCTCCGCCACCAAAACCGGGGCAGGAGGATCAACAGATGGAACCATAGGTGCCAAGTATCTCCGCAACAATGACCTATGGAATACGTTATGTATGGAAAAAGAATCTGGAAGGGTCAGACGAAAAGACACAGGATTAAGAACCTCAGAAATCCTATACGGACCAATAAAACGAGGTTTAAACTTAGGAGAGGAAACCATCATAGGAACATGACGAGAAGACAACCAAACCAAGTCCCCAACCTGAAGTCGGGGACCCACACAGCGTCTGCGATTAGCGAAACGTTGAGCCTTCTCCTGGGACAAAGTCAAATTGTCCACTACATGAGTCCAAATCTGCTGCAACCTGTCCACCACAGTATCCACACCAGGACAGTCCGAAGACTCAACCTGCCCTGAAGAGAAACGAGGATGGAACCCAGAGTTGCAGAAAAATGGTGAAACCAAGGTAGCCGAGCTGGCCCGATTATTAAGGGCGAACTCAGCCAAAGGCAAAAAGGACACCCAGTCATCCTGATCAGCAGAAACAAAGCATCTCAGATATGTTTCCAAGGTCTGATTGGTTCGTTCGGTCTGGCCATTAGTCTGAGGATGGAAAGCCGAGGAAAAAGACAAGTCAATGCCCATCCTACCACAAAAGGCTCGCCAAAACCTCGAAACAAACTGGGAACCTCTGTCAGAAACGATATTCTCTGGAATGCCATGTAAACGAACCACATGCTGGAAAAACAATGGCACCAAATCAGAGGAGGAAGGCAATTTAGACAAGGGTACCAAATGGACCATCTTAGAGAAGCGATCACAGACCACCCAAATGACTGACATCTTTTGAGAGACGGGAAGATCTGAAATAAAATCCATAGAGATATGTGTCCAAGGCTTCTTCGGGACCGGCAAGGGCAAAAGCAACCCACTGGCACGAGAACAGCAGGGCTTAGCCCGAGCACAAATCCCACAGGACTGCACAAAAGAACGCACATCCCGTGACAGAGACGGCCACCAAAAGGATCTAGCCACTAACTCTCTGGTACCAAAGATTCCAGGATGACCAGCCAACACCGAACAATGAACCTCAGAGATAACTTTATTCGTCCACCTATCAGGGACAAACAGTCTCTCCGCTGGGCAACGATCAGGTTTATTAGCCTGAAATTTTTGCAGCACCCGCCGCAAATCAGGGGAGATGGCAGACACAATTACTCCCTCTTTGAGGATACCCGCCGGCTCAGATACACCCGGAGAGTCGGGCACAAAACTCCTAGACAGAGCATCCGCCTTCACATTTTTAGAGCCCGGAAGGTATGAAATCACAAAGTCAAAACGGGCAAAAAACAACGACCAACGAGCTTGTCTAGGATTCAACCGCTTGGCGGACTCGAGATAAGTCAAGTTCTTATGATCAGTCAAGACCACCACGCGATGCTTAGCTCCTTCAAGCCAATGACGCCACTCCTCGAATGCCCACTTCATGGCCAGCAACTCTCGATTGCCCACATCATAATTTCGCTCAGCAGGCGAAAACTTCCTGGAAAAGAAGGCGCATGGTCTCATCACCGAGCAACCAGAATTTCTCTGCGACAAAACAGCCCCTGCTGCAGAAGCATCAACCTCGACCTGGAACGGAAGCGAAACATCTGGTTGACACAACACAGGGGCAGAAGAAAAACGACGCTTCAACTCTTGAAAAGCTTCCACCGCAGCAGAAGACCAATTGACCACATCAGCACCTTTCTTGGTCAAATCGGTCAATGGCTTAGCAATACTAGAAAAATTGCAGATGAAGCGACGATAAAAATTAGCAAAGCCCAGGAAGTTTTGCAGACTTTTCAGAGATGTCGGCTGAGTCCAATTATGGATGGCTTGGACCTTAACAGGGTCCATCTCGATAGTAGAAGGGGAAAAGATGAACCCCAAAAATGAAACCTTCTGAACACCAAAGAGACACTTTGATCCCTTCACAAACAAAGAATTAGCACGCAGGACCTGAAACACCGTTCTGACCTGCTTCACATGAGACTCCCAATCATCCGAGAAGATCAAAATGTCATCTAAGTACACAATCAGGAATTTATCCAGGTACTCTCGGAAGATGTCATGCATAAAGGACTGAAACACTGATGGAGCATTGGCAAGTCCGAACGGCATTACTAGATACTCAAAATGGCCCTCGGGCGTATTAAATGCAGTTTTCCACTCATCGCCTCGCTTAATACGCACAAGATTATATGCACCACGAAGATCTATCTTGGTGAACCAACTAGCCCCCTTAATCCGAGCAAACAAATCAGATAACAATGGCAAGGGGTACTGAAATTTAACCGTGATCTTATTAAGAATGCGGTAATCTATACAAGGTCTCAATGAACCATCCTTCTTGGCTACAAAAAAGAACCCTGCTCCTAATGGCGACGATGACGGGCGAATATGCCCCTTCTCCAAAGACTCCTTCACATAGCTCCGCATAGCGGCGTGCTCAGGCACAGATAAATTAAACAGTCGACCTTTTGGGAATTTACTACCAGGAATCAAATCGATAGCACAATCACAATCCCTATGCGGAGGTAGGGTATCGGACTTGGGCTCATCAAATAAATCCCGGTAATCAGACAAGAACTCAGGAACCTCAGAAGGGGTGGATGACGAAATAGTCAGAAATGGGACATCACCATGTACCCCCTGACAACCCCAGCTGGACACAGACATGGATTTCCAATCTAATACTGGATTATGGACTTGTAGCCATGGCAACCCCAACACGACCACATCATGCAGATTATGCAACACCAGAAAGCGAATAACCTCCTGATGTGCAGGAGCCATGCACATGGTCAGCTGGGTCCAGTACTGAGGCTTATTCTTGGCCAAAGGCGTAGCATCAATTCCTCTCAATGGAATAGGACACTGCAAGGGCTCCAAGAAAAACCCACAACGCCTAGCATACTCCAAGTCCATCAAATTCAGAGCAGCGCCTGAGTCCACAAATGCCATGACAGAATATGATGACAAAGAGCAGATCAAGGTAACAGACAGAAGAAATTTTGACTGTACCGTACCAATGGTGGCAGACCTAGCGAACCGCTTAGTGCGCTTAGGACAATCAGAGAAAGCATGAGTGGAATCACCACAGTAGAAACACAGCCCATTCAGACGTCTGTGTTCTTGCCGTTCAACTCTGGTCAAAGTCCTATCGCACTGCATAGGCTCAGGTTTAAGCTCAGGTAATACCGCCAAATGGTGCACAGATTTACGCTCGCGCAAGCGTCGACCGATCTGAATGGCCAAAGACATAGACTCATTCAGACCAGCAGGCATAGGAAATCCCACCATGACATCCTTAAGGGCTTCAGAGAGACCTTTTCTGAAAATAGCTGCGAGCGCACCTTCATTCCACTGAGTGAGTACGGACCACTTTCTAAATTTCTGACAATATACCTCTATTTCATCCTGACCCTGACACAGAGCCAGCAAATTCTTCTCTGCCTGATCCACAGAATTAGGCTCATCGTACAGCAATCCGAGCGCCAGGAAAAATGCATCGATATTACTTAATGCAGGATCTCCTGGCGCAAGGGAGAATGCCCAGTCCTGATGGTCGCCACGCAAAAAAGAAATAACGATCCTAACTTGTTGAACTGGGTCACCAGAAGAGCGAGGTTTCAAAGCCAGAAATAGTTTACAATTATTTTTGAAACTCAAAATTAAATTTCTATCTCCAAAAAACAAATCAGGAATAGGAATTCTCGGTTCTAACATAGAATTCTGAACCACAAAATCTTGAATACTTTGTACTCTTGCCGTGAGCTGATCCACACATGAAGACAGACCTTTAATGTCCATTGCTACACCTGTGTCCTGAACCACCCAAATGTCTAGGGGAAAAAAAAGGCAAAACACAGTGCAAAGGAAAAAAAATGGTCTCAGAACTTCGTTTTTCCCTCTATTGAGAATCATTAGTACTTTAGGCCTCCAGTACTGTTATGAAAGGTAATTCAGTACCACAATGGACATAGAGGTCAGCGCACACACAGTGACCTGGCAATAACCCAAAAAACAAGAACGAGCTCTGAGACGTGGGAACTCTGTTGACCGCAATCCCCAATCCTCTCCAACCACAACTAGAGGCAGCTGTGGATTGCGCCTAACGCTCCCTATGCAACTCGGCACAGCCTGAGAAACTAGCTAGCTTGAAGATAGAAAATAAGCCTACCTTGCCTCAGAGAAATATCCCCAAAGGAAAAGGCAGCCCCCCACATATAATGACTGTGAGTAAAGCTGAAAAGACAAACGTAGAGATGAAATAGATTTAGCAAAGCGAGGCCTAACTTTCTGAACAGAGCGAGGATAGGAAAGGTAACTTTGTGGTCAACACAAAACCCTACAACAACCACGCAAAGGGGGCAAAAAGACCCTCCGTACCGAACTAACGGCACGGAGATACACCCTCTGCGTCCCAGAGCTTCCAGCAAGCAGGAAAAAACAAATAAACAAGCTGGACAGAAAAATACAGCAACAAATAGCAAAGAGGAACTTAGCTAAGCAGAGCAGCAGGCCACAGGAACGATCCAGGAGGAGACAGGTCCAATACTAGAACATTGATTGGAGGCCAGGATCAAAGCACTAGGTGGAGTTAAATAGAGTAGCACCTAACGACTTCACCACATCACCTGAGGAACGAAACTCAGAAGCCGCAGTACCACTTTCCTCCACCAACAGAAGCTCACAGAGAGAACCAGCCAAAGTACCACTTGTGACCACAGGAGGAAGCTCTGCCACAGAATTCACAACAGGCCCCACTTTGCATAAAACCGGCCCTGGCTGCCTGTGTACCTCTGCAAGATAATTCAAACTGCTTTGAGCCAAAAAAATTTATTTTAGACCTACTAAGTCTGTCTGCGGTCCCTCCTTCCAATTGTCCTCCGCTGAACACACCAATGCTGCCTGTGTACCCCTGCAAGATAATTGAAACTGCTTTGAGCCAAAATTTTTTTATTTTAGGCCTACTAAGTCTGTCTGCAGTCCCTCCTTCCATTTGTCCTCCGCTGAGCACACCAATGCCGACCGTGTACCCATGTAACTTTTTATCATCCTGCAGTGAGCCTACTTTGTGGTGTAAGGCCTACTAGCAGTGTCTGTCTGCGCCACTTAATACAGCTTTTCTTCTTCTTCAAAAAAAAGGTGGATTTTCAGCTTGTCAGAATTATAAAACTGCATTGGGGCCACAAGTTTCGTTGTGGTCTACAAACTGAGTCTTCCACTCCAAGGTGTTCTCTCTATTGCCTCTACCTCGCTTCTATCTTGAAGCTCTTGTTAAGTAGTTGTTGAAACAACACTGCATTAGGCCTACAAGTTGGGTCTGGGTTGTAGAGACGGTGTCTGCCGCTCCAATGTGTTCTCCTGGTTGCCTTTCCTGAGCTTCAATCTTCAGGCTCTTGTTAAATAGTTTTTTAATCGAACAACTGCAGTGGGGCTACTAGTTTGGTTGGGGCCTACTAACAGTGTCTGCCGCTCCAAAGTGTTCTCCTGGTTGCCTTTCCTGAGCTTCAATCTTCAGGCTCTTGTTAAATAGTTTTTTAATCGAACAACTGCTGTGGGGCTACTAGTTTGGTTGGGGCCTACTAACAGTGTCTGCCGCTCCAAAGTGTTCTCCTGGTTGCCTTTCCTGAGCTTCAATCTTCAGGTTCTTGTTAAATAGTTTTTTAATCGAACAACTGCTGTGGGGCTACTAGTTTGGTTGGGGCCTACCAACAGTGTCTGCCGCTCCAAGGTGTTCTCCTGGTTGCCTTTCCTGAGCTTCAATCTTCAGGCTCTTGTTAACCCATTCCCGACCCATGACGCCACGTAGGCATCATGAAAGTCGGTGCCAATCCGACCCATGATGCCTATGTGGCATCATGGAAAGATCGCGTCCCTGCAGATCGGGTGAAAGGGTTAACTCCCATTTCACCCGATCTGCAGGGACAGGGGGAGTGGTAGTTTAGCCCAGGGGTGTGGCTTCACCTTCCCATGGCTGCGATCGCTCTGATTGGCTGTTGAAAGTGAAACTGCCAATCAGAGCGATTTGTGATATTTCACCTATTAAAACTGGTGAAATATTACAATCCAGCCATGGCCGATGCTGCAATATCATTGGCCATGGCTGGAAACACTAATGTGCCCCCACCCCACCGATCGCCCCCCCCCCCCCCCCCCAGTCCTCTGATCAGTGCTATGCACCGCTCCGTCATGTGCTCCGCTCCCCCCGTGCTTTTGTCCGCTCCCCCGTGCTCCAATCACCCCCCCATGCTCCGTTCCAACCCCCCTGCACTCCGATCCACACCCCCCGTGCTCCGATCCACCCCCCATGTCCATTCCACCCCCCCATGCTCCAATCCAACCCCCCCGCACTCCGATCCACCCCCCATGCTCCGATCCCCCCCCTCGTGCTCCCCCCACCCCATCATACTTACCGATCCTGCCGGGGTCCGTCCGTCTTCTCCCTGGGCGCCGCCATCTTCCAAAATGGCGGGCGCATGCGCAGTGCGCCCGCCGAATCTGCCGGCCGGCAGATTCGTCCCAAAGTGCATTTTGATCACTGAGATATAATCTATCACAGTGATCAAAATAAAAAAAATAATAAATGACCCCCCCCCCTTTGTCACCCCCATAGGTAGGGACAATAAAAAAATAAAGAATTTTTTTTTTTCACTAAGGTTAGAATAGGGTTAGGGTTAGGGTTAGGGTTTCGGTATGTGCACACGTATTCTGTTCCTCTGCGGATTTTTCCGCTACGGATTTGATAAATCCGCAGTGCTAAACCGCTGCGGATTTATGGCGGATTTACCGCGGTTTTTCTGCGCATTTCACTGCGGTTTTACAACTGCGATTTTCTATTGGAGCAGCTGTAAAACCGCTGCGGAATCCGCAGAAAGAAGTGACATGCTGCAGAATGTAAACCGCTGCGTTTCCGTGCAGTTTTTCTGCAGCATGTGTACAGCGATTTTTGTTTCCCATAGGTTTACATTGAACTGTAAACTCATGGGAAACTGCTGCGGATCCGCAGCGTTTTCCGCAGCGTGTGCACATACCTTTAGAATTAGGCTATGTGCACACGGTGCGGATTTGGCTGCGGATCCGCAGCGGATTGGCCGCTGCGGATTCACAGCAGTGTTCCATCAGGTTTACAGTACCATGTAAACCTATGGAAAACCTGTTGGCATATGCAACAGATTAGGACTTATTATAAGTGAAAGGAGGACTTTATACTAACCAGACAGCAGATGGCGATAGTGTGTAAAGTTATATACTTGCTGTAATGTGGGGAGGGAAGCTCTCAATTGTTGGTTGTTTACTTACTTCCTGTTTCTCTTTCTTATTGAATGAGTTGTCTTCAGTGCACGGACTGTGTGACACTGAATTGTATCTCATGTTTATCCAGTATGAAGTAAATACTGTTTACTCAAGATATCTTGCTGATTGAAGATCTCCTAAAGCCCCCGTCACACACAGCGGGATCGCTAGCGAGATCGCTGCTGAGTCACAAGTTTTGTGACGCAACAGCGATCTCAGTAGCGATCTCGCTATGTGTGACACGTAGCAGCGATCAGGCCCCTGCTGTGAGATCGCTGGTCGTGTCGGAATGGCCTGGGCCATTTTTTGATCGTTGAGGTCCCGCTGGGTAGCACACATCGCTGTGTTTGACACCTTACCAACAACCTCTCTGACAGGGCGTCCCATTGAATCGTCATGAAATAGCATCGCTGCTGCGTCGTTGGTGAGATCTCACTGTTTGACATCTCACCAGCGACCACATAGCGACGCTTGAGCGATCCCTGACAGGTCGTATCGTTGTCGGAATCGCTCAAGCGTCGCTATGTGTGACGGGGCCTTAAGTACAGCGGTGACTGCAAGAAGACGCACTATGCAACAGGTTATGGGCCCAGGCACCCCAGACACTACAGGTCTGCACTACAAGCCCAGGCAGAAGGATTCTGGTTTATAACCCCAGATAACGGAGCACACAGATAAGCTCTGTAAACAGAAGGAACTAAATCCAGATACAGAGTGACAGAGGAATTCACCATCCCAGGAGCTGGATATAATTGCAGAGAATTCACAGGACTTAGGGTACGTTCACACTAGCGTTGCGCCGCCCTGCGTCGGCGACGCAACGCGCGACGCATCGAAAAACGCGCGCAAACGCGCGCAATAGCGCGCGTTTTGCGACGCGTGCGTCGTTTTTGACCAAAATCGGACGCACAGAAAATGCAACTTGTAGCGTTTTCGTGCGTCCGACGCCAGCGTCGGAAACGACGCACGTGGCGAAAAACGCAACCAAAAAGACGCACGCGTCCCCTATGTTAAACATAGGGGCGCGTCGCCGCTGCGTCGCCGCTGCGTCGCCGACGCAACAGCGGCGCAACGCTAATGTGAACTTAGACATACAGGAGAATATCTTCAGTACAACTCTCTAAACAAGTAAGGGTACCGTCACACAGTGCAATTTTGATCGCTACGATGGCACGATTCGTGACGTTCGAGCGATATAGTTATGATATCGCAGTGTCTGACACACTCCTGCGATCAGGGACCCCGCTGAGAATCGTACGTCGTAGCAGATCGTTTGAAACTTTCTTTCGTCGTCTAGTGTCCCGCTGTGGCGGCATGATCGAATGGTGTAACAAAGGTGTGTACGATATTGTATATGATGTGCGCATAGTAACCAACGGCTTCTACATCGCACATACGTCATGAAATTATCGCTCCAGCGTCGTACATTGCAAAATGTGACAGCAGTCTACGACGCTGGAGCGATATTGTTACGATGCTGGAGCGTCACGGATCGTACCGTCGTAGCGATCAAAATGCCACTGTGTGACGGTACCCTAAGACTATATAAAGATGATGAGTAACACAGAACTGAAATTTACAGTAGCTAAACTGAATAGTGAAAATTATCAGTTATGGAAATTCAAAGTAGAGATGTTGTTATCTAAGGATGATCTATGGGAAGTAATTGTTACAGCAAGACCAGATCAAGAAAATCAGACATGGGACAACAAGAATAGAAAAGCTAAAGCCACCATTAGCTTATTAGTGGATGATGCTCAATTAATACATATAAGAAATGTAGAAACAGCTAAGGGAATGTGGGAAGCATTAAGAAAACTATATGAAAGACCTAGCTTGAATCACAAGTTATTTTTATTAAGAAAGCTGTACAGTATGAGATTGAGTGCAAATGACGATATGCAGAAGCACATATTCTCAATGATGGAAGTGATATCACAGCTAAGATCTATTGGTGAAGATATTAAAGAAAGTCATGTAGCAGCTATATTGTTGTGCAGTTTACCAGATTCGTATGCAGCCTTGATAAATGCCTTTGAGACGAGACCAGAAACTGACATTACATTAGATTTTGTGAAAACAAGACTAATAGATGAATATCAAAGAAGAAAAGAACAAAGAAATGATTATTCTACTGAAAAGGACAGTGAAAACGCTCTTAAAGCTACAGAAGAGACAAGAGAATGTTTCAGATGTAAGAATAAAGGTCATTTAAAGAAAGACTGTACCATATGGAAAGCAGAACAACAAAAATTACAACATAATAAGCATACACAGAAAGTAAAAAACACAATTTCCGATTCATGTGAGAATAATTGGAATGGCACATTTAAAGTAACAGACAAGAAATCATCACTTGGTTGGTTTATTGATTCAGGAGCAATGAGTCATATGACAAGTGACAAGAATTTCTTTACTGATCTTGATATAGATAAGAAAGAAGCCATTTATCTCGCACATGGAAGCAAAATAACCGCAGAAGGTATCGGACAAGGTATGCTAAATTGTTCAAACAAGTTCGGACAAGATTCAAAGATACTTGTACAAGATGTGTTGTATGTTCCAAAATTGGAAGGCGGATTATTATCTGTGAAACGTTTAACAGCAAAAGGACTTACAGTGAAATTCAAAGACAATGAGTGTGCAATTATTGCAGGAAACAAGGTGATAACCAAAGTCAAGGCAGATGAACAATTATATCATTTTGACACACCAAAGGAACAGATGAAGGTATGTACACATGATCACAAAAACTGTATTCACATGTGGCATAGACGTCTAGGACATAGACACCCTGACAGTATAAGGGAACTACAGAGAAAAGAATTGACAAAAGATTTAAAGATATCAGATTGCTCAATTACCATAAGATGTGATTGTTGTATAAAATCCAAAGCCACAAGGATATCTATTCCAAAAGAAAGTGAGATGAAAAGCGAAAGACCACTTGATTTGGTGCATGCTGACGTATGTGGACCCATGATAGTGACTACATCAGGAGGCAATAGATACAAGTTGACTTTTATAGACGATTACTCAAGATACACAGTCACATACTTAATTAAAAACAAAAGTGAAGTTTTTGATAAACTTGTAGACTATGTAACAAGATCAAGTAACAAATTTCAAAGGAAGCCAATTGTCATCAGAAGTGATAATGGAGGTGATTTTACAGGTCACAGAATAGAAGACTACTTAAGACAAAATGGAATAGAACACCAGAAAACGGTTCCATACACACCTGAACAAAATGGAGTAGCAGAAAGGAAAAACAGAACTCTAGCAGAGATGATAAGATGTATGCTGACGGATTCCAAACTACCAGAGAAATATTGGGGTGAGGCAGCAATGACAGCTACTTATCTACAGAACCGACTTTTTTCCAGAAAACTGACGAAAACTCCATATGAACTGTGGCAAGGTATGAAACCAAGTGTCAATCATTTAAAAGTTTTTGGATGTAAAGTTTTCATATTCATTCCAACAGAAAAACGTTCCAAACTTCAAAACAGATCCATGGAAGGAATATGTGTTGGATATAGTGAAAATTGCAAAGGATACAGAATCCTAGATCCCAAAACAGACAGAGTTACGGTGAGTAACAGTGTGACATTCATTGAAGATTTGAATGAAGACATTATGATTTCAGTTGAAACAAAAAATGAGAAAACCAATAATGACACAACTGAAGAAATCTCTGCTGAGAAAGAAGTAGAAATTAATGAAGAACAAAATACTGAAAGTGAAGAATCACAACTACAAACAGACACAGAACCAAGACGTTCAATGAGAGAGAATAAAGGAAAACCACCGAAACGTCTCTCATACAAGACAAGCACAAGAAAAATCTATGAGCCTACTTCTTGGGAAGAAATATCTAAACTGCCTGTAGAAGAAGCTAATAAATGGATAGAAGCAACAGAAACAGAAATTAAATCCATGCAAGATTCAAATACATGGACACTGACAGATTTACCAGAAGGAAGAAAAACCATAGGATGTAAATGGATTTTTAAAGTTAAATACCAAACAGATGGCACAGCTAAAAGATACAGAGCAAGACTCGTAGCTAAAGGGTATTCTCAAAAATATGGAGAAGACTATGATGAGACATTTGCTCCAGTTGTCAAACACACTACAATAAGAACTTTACTTACAGTTGCAGCAATGAAACAGATGCAACTGAGACATCTGGATGTAAAGACAGCTTTTCTGAATGGAGATTTAACAGAAAACATTTATATGGAACAACCTCCAGGATTCAAAGATGAAAGAAATCCAAACAAAGTTTGTAAACTACAGAAAAGCATATATGGTTTAAAGCAAGCAGCTAAAGCGTGGAATTACAAGATCACGGAAGTACTTACAAATGAAAAATTTCAAAGAAGCAAAGCTGATCCATGCTTATACACAAAAAGGCTGATTAATAGATGGATTTACATACTCATATATGTAGACGACACATTGATTTGTTTTGAACAAGAAAGGGATAACGAAAACATTCTAAAAATCCTGAAGCGACATTTCGAAATCAAAGACTTGGGAAATGTAAAACAATATCTAGGAATACAAGTAGAAAGAGAAGAAGATGGATGTTTCCTACTGAATCAAAATCACATGATTCAAGACATAACAGAAAAATTTGGATTAAAGGATGCAAAAACAGTAAAGTCTCCAATGGAAACTAATTATCTCAAAGAGATGAACAGTGAACAAAATATGCTACCAAATAATGAAGAATACAGAACAGCAATAGGAAAACTACTGTATCTAGCGACCGTTACAAGACCAGACATCGCAGCAACAGTAGGAATCCTGAGTAGAAAGGCAGGGCCGCCATCAGGGCATGACAGCCATCACTACAGTATGGGGCCCGGTGGTCAGAGGCAAAAGGGGGGCCCGAACACGCTGGCAGGTCAATCCGCTCGGGCTCGGGCCCCCTCCTCTTTGTTTCTGTTCATCGGGCCCCTGGGCATTTTAATCTGTGTTCTGCTTCTGCCGAACGCCCGATGCATAACAACACTGTGGCATTTAAAGATACACCTACAGTGTTGTTTAATGCATCGGGCGGACGAAAATGGGTGCTGTACCTTTAAGTTGAGACCGGCGGTGCATCATGGTCCTGAAGTCACGCTGCTCTGCTCGCATTTCCTCATTCATTCTGAGCACTGAGCAGGGCAGCGTGCGGTGTGCCAGATGTCGTCGGATAAAGTAGGAGGAGGAGGGGGAGGCAGCGGGCTGTCAGGCAGGCAGAGTGCACTGCGGCCAGTCTCTCTGAGTCTCATGAGCAGATGAGGCTTCAGGTGGCTGCGCCTGGCAGTGGGTGGCTGATGAGGGAAGGCGAGTGGGGGCTGCATCCTACAGGGTTCAGTGGGAGAAGAGTGGGGAGTGGGACTGTCAGCCCCCACTAGCCTCCCCCCTGGGCCCTGCATCCCCCACTAGCCTCCCCCCTGGGCCCTGCATCCCCCACTAGCCTCCCCCCTGGGCCCTGCATCCCCCACTAGCCTCCCCCCTGGGCCCTGCATCCCCCACTAGCCTCCCCCCTGGGCCCTGCAGTCCCCAGTCCCCACCAGTCTCCCCTCAGGGCCCTGCAGCCCCCACTAGCCTCCCCCCTGGGCCCTGCAGCCCCCAGTCCCCACCAGTCTCCCCTCAGGGCCCTGCAGCCCCCACTAGCCTCCCCCCTGGGCCCTGCAGCCCCCAGTCCCCACCAGTCTCCTCTCAGGGCCCTGCAGCCCCCACTAGCCTCCCCCCTGGGCCCAGCAGCCCCCAGTCCCCACCAGTCTCCCCTCAGGGCCCTGCAGCCCCCACTAACCTCCCCCTGGGCCCTGCAGCCCCCAGTCCCCACCAGTCTCCCCTCAGGGCCCTGCAGCCCCCACTAGCCTCCCCCCTGGGCCCTGCAGCCCCCAGTCCCCACCAGTCTCCCCTCAGGGCCCTGCAGCCCCCACTAGCCTCCCCCCTGGGCCCTGCAGCCCCCAGTCCCCACCAGTCTCCCCTCAGGGCCCTGCAGCCCCCACTAGCCTCCCCCCTGGACCATGCAACCTCCAGTCCCCACCAGCCTCCCCTCTGGGCCCTGCAGCCCCCACTAGCCTCCCCCTGGACCATGCAACCTCCAGTCCCCACTAGCCTCCCCTCTGGGCCCTGCAGCCCCCACTAGCCTCCCCCCTGGGCCCAGCAGCCCCCAGTCCCCACCAGTCTCCCCTCAGGGCCCTGCAGCCCCCACTAGCCTCCCCCTGGGCCCTGCAGCCCCCAGTCCCCACCAGTCTCCTCTCAGGGCCCTGCAGCCCCCACTAGCCTCCCCCCTGGGCCCTGCAGCCCCCAGTCCCCACCAGTCTCCTCTCAGGGCCCTGCAGCCCCCACTAGCCTCCCCCCTGGGCCCTGCAGCCCCCAGTCCCCACCAGTCTCCCCTCAGGGCCCTGCAGCCCCCACTAGCCTCCCCCCTGGACCATGCAACCTCCAGTCCCCACCAGCCTCCCCTCTGGGCCCTGCAGCCCCCAGTCCCCACCAGTCTCCCCTCAGGGCCCTGCAGCCCCCACTAGCCTCCCCCCTGGGCCCTGCAGCCCCCACTAGCCGCTGCCTCCCCCTGGACCATGCAACCTCCAGTCCCCACCAGCCTCCCCTCTGGGCCCTGCAGCCCCCAGTCCCACTAGCCTCCCCCTGGACCATGCAGCCCCCTGCCCCCACCAGTCTCCCCTCGGGGTCCTGCAGCCCCCACTAGCCTCCCCACTGGGCCCTGCAGCCCCCACTAGCCACTGCCTCCCCCTGGACCCTGCAGCCCCCACTAGCCGCTGCCTCCCCCTGGACCCTGCAGCCCGCCAGTTCCCACTAGCCTCCCCCTGGACCATGCAGTCCCACAGTCCCCACTATCCTCCCCCTTTGCCCTGCAGCCCTCTAGCCTTCCCTGGGCCCTGTTGGATGTGGCAGCCAGTCATGGACTGGAGCCACATCCAACAGGGGCCAGGGCGAGGCTAGTGGAAACTGGGGGCCACGTCCAACAGAGTGAGGGGAGGCTAGTAGGGTAAGGTTGCTAAGGGGAGTGTGCATCCAGCAGGTGGAGATTGCTAGGGGGAGTCTGCGTCCTGCAGGAGGAATCTGTTGCGGGGAGTCTGCGTCCCATTGGTGGAGGCTGCTAGGGTGAATCTGCATTCCGCAGGAGGAATCTGCTGTGGGGAGGCTGTGGAGATGGCGAGGACAGCCAGGGCTAGTCGACGATGCGTTTCAAGAGGGTGCCAACCTCTGCGAACAGGTAGCAAACAAGAATAGTTGACAATTGTAAAGAGTTGTGGAATTAATGGTGCTATAAAAGTAAGTAAAATAAATAATAATAATTTTATTTATATAGCACTAACGTATTCCGCAGCGCTTTACAAATTATAGAGGGGACTTGTACAGACAATAGACATAATACAGTTCAAAACAGATACCAGGAGGAATGAGGGCCCTGCTGCTCGCAAGCTTACAAACTATGAGGAAAAGGGGAGACACGAGAGGTGGATGGTAACAATTGCTATAGTTATTCGGACCGGCCATAGTGTAAGGCTCGGGTGTTCATGTAAAGCTGCATGAACCAGTTAACTGCCTAAGTATGTAACAGTACAGACACAGAGGGCTATTAACTGCATAAAGTGAATGAGAACATGATGTGAGGAACCTGATTATGGTTTGTTTTTTGAATGGGCCACACAGGGATAGTTGGGTTAATGCGTTGAGGCGGTAGGCCAGTCTGAACAAATGTGTTTTTTAGGGCACGCTTAAAACTGTGGGGATTGGGGATTAATCGTATTAACCTGGGTAGTAAATAAATGGGGTGATCTCCCCTTTACTGTTGACTACTTTTTATTTTTTATACGATCACTTTGAGTTAAGTTTTGAGGTGTATTTATGTTCTACGCTTTATAGATTTTTAATAAATACCAATAAAGATATTTTTTAGTTTTGCATAATAAGTGATTATATATGCAATAATATACACTGTTTCCATTTATTTGGTGGGCAGGCTGAGGCGGCAGCGGTGAGCAGGCTGAGGCGACCATTAGATTCTTCTTGACTGGGTGGTGCGCGCTGTGGCAACATCGGCTGTGTGAGTAAATAACAAGTCCATGTATTCGTTTGTCCACCATTTCAGTATGTGATTGTATGATACAATCATTCCTTCCCCCTTTCACTCCCCAACAGCAATGTATATTTGTTACTGGATGATCCTGACCTGCTGCAAAACCTAATGACCAATTACAATATCAGGCAGCAGCTCAGGATCATCCAGTAACTTATAACTTTTGGTTGGGAAGTGGGGTGGAGAATAATTCATGCAAGTGAGTATATATGATTGGGAAGCATCTTTATTATTATGGCAGCGTAATGTTCGAAAGGGGAAAATCGGTCTGCGCTCACACAGCAGTGCATGGATCGGGCGCCGATGTCCTGACCAGCATCCTCATACATGCTGTGAGGCTGCTGAGCTCAGGTCAGGAGACCCGCGGCCTGTCCCAAGTGCAGACCGATATTCACCAACGGTTCCACTAGTCAGATTCCTCTAGTTAGATCAAGAGTCTACCTTGTCGTGGTCGTGGCGGCTTAAAAACATCTTTTGGTCAAAACAAAAGCTGATGGCTATGTATATGATATGGTGTTAATGTGTGATTGGTGAGGACGTGGTGCAGAAGTGGAGTTTTCCCAAGAGTGGGCGGAGGGACTGTGGAAGGTTCGATGGGTGGAGGCGGAGCTAGGGTGGAGGTGGAACTGGGGGTGGAGCCTGGGCGGAGTTTGAGGGGGGGCCCCGAAATTTTGACAGTATGGGGCCCTGAAATCCCTAGTGGCAGCCCTGTAGAAAGGTATCAAAACCAAATAAAGCTGATTGGAATGCCGTGAAGAGAGTAATGCGTTATTTGAAAGGAACTAGCAATGTTAAGCTGAAATTACCCACAAGCGATGATTGCATTTTAACAGGATATGTTGATGCAGATTGGGCCTGAGATCCAACTGACAGAAGATCTACCAGTGGACATATTTTTTTCCTCTCAGGTGGACCAATAAGTTGGACAAGTAAGAAACAGTCAATTGTAACACTATCTTCAACAGAAGCAGAATATGTTGCCGCAGCACATGCGAGTCAAGAAGTACTGTGGTTAAGACAATTGTTGACAGAATTAGGACAACCACAGTTGGCACCAACAAAACTGAAAGAGGACAATCAAGGATGTCTTGTTCTTGCTCAGATGGAAAGAGTAAATCCAAGAACCAAGCATATTGATGTGAAATATCATTTCTTGAGAGATCATCAGGAACAAGGAGTCTTGAAGTTAGAGTACTGTCCTACTGAAGAAATGACAGCAGACATTTTCATGAAGGCATTGAATGCTGATAAACATCAGAGACTAATAAAAAAGCTGGGTTTGATTGAATAAGTCCTTACTGTTGAGAAAGGGTGTTGGCATATGCAACAGATTAGGACTTATTATAAGTGAAAGGAGGACTTTATACTAACCAGACAGCAGATGGCGATAGTGTGTAAAGTTATATACTTGCTGTAATGTGGGGAGGGAAGCTCTCAATTGTTGGTTGTTTACTTACTTCCTGTTTCTCTTTCTTATTGAATGTGTTGTCTTCAGTGCACGGACTGTGTGACACTGAATTGTATCTCATGTTTATCCAGTATGAATACTGTTTACTCAAGATATCTTGCTGATTGAAGCTCTCCTAAGTACAGCGGTGACTGCAGGAAGACGCACTATGCAACAAAACCAAATCCGCTGTGCCCATGGAGCGGAAAATACCGCGCGGAAACGCTGCGTTGTATTTTCCGCAGCATGTCAATTCTTTGTGCGGATTCCGCAGCGTTTTACACCTGTTCCTCAATAGGAATCCACAGGTGAAATCCACACAAAAAACACCGGAAATCCGTGGTAAATCCGCAGGTAAAACGCAGTGCCTTTTACCAGCGGATTTTTCAAAAATGATGCTGAAAAATCTCACACGAATCCGCAACGTGGGCACATAGCCTTAGGGTTAGGGTTGGAATTAGGGTTGTGGTTAGGGTTGTGATTAGGGTTATGGCGACAGTTGGGATTAGGGTTAGGGGTGTGGGGGGGTTAGTGTTGGAGGTAGAATTGAGGGGTTTCCACTGTTTAGGCACATCAGTGGTCTCCAAAACGCAACATGGCGCCACCATTGTTTCCAGCCTTGTATTCAAAAAGTCAAATGGTGCTCCCTCAATTCCGAGCCCCGACGTGCGCCCAAACAGTGGTTTACCTGCACATATGGGGTATCAGTGTACTCAGGACAAACTGCGCAACAATTACTGGGGTCCAATTTCTCCTGTTACCCTTGTGAAAATAAAAAAATGCTTGCTAAAACATCATTTTTGAGGAAAGAAAAATGATTTTTTATTTTCACGGCTCTGCGTTGTAAACGTCTGTGAAGCACTTGGGGGTTCAAAGTGCTTACCACATATCTAGATAAGTTCCTTGGGGGGTCTAGTTTCTAAAATGGGGTCACTTGTGGGGGGTTTCTACTGTTTAGCCACATCAGGGGCTCTGCAAACGCAATGTGACGCCCGCAGAGCATTCCATCAAAGTCTGCATTTCAAAATGTCACTACTTCAATTCCGAGCCCCGGCATATGCCCAAACAGTAGTTTACCCCCACATATGGGGTATCACCGTACTCAGGAGAAACTGGACAACAAATATTGGGGTCAAATTTCTCCTGTTACCCTTGGGAAAATAAAAAATTGCAGGCTAAAAATCATTTTTGAGAAAATAATTATTTTTTTCATGGCTCTGCGTTATAAACTTCTGTGAAGCACTTTGGGGTTCAAAGTCCTCACCACACATCTAGATTAGTTCCTTTGGGGGTCTAGTTTCCAAAATGGGGTCATTTGTGGGGGATCTCCAATGTTTAGGCACACAGGGGCTCTCCAAACGTGACATGGTGTCCGCTAATGATTGGAGCTAATTTTCCATTTAAAAATCCAAATGGCATGCCTTCCCTTCCGAGCCCTGCCGTGCGCCCAAACAGTGGTTTACCCCCACATATGAGGTTTCGGCGTACTCGGGAGAAATTGCCCAACAAATTTTAGGATCCATTTTATCCTGTTGCCCATGTGAAAATGAAAAAATTGAGGCTAAAAGATTTTTTTTGTGAAAAAATAGTACTTTTTCATTTTTACGGATCAATTTGTGAAGCACCTGGGGGTTCAAAGTGCTCACTAGGCATCTAGATAAGTTCCTTGGGGGGTCTAGTTTCCAAAATGGGGTCAATTGTGGGGGAGCTCCAATGTTTAGGCACACAGGGGCTCTCCAAACGCGACATGGTGTCCGCTAACGATGGAGATAATTTTTCATTCAAAAAGTCAAATGGCGCTCCTTCTCTTCCAAGCCTTACCATGTGCCCAAACAGTGGTTTACCCCCACATAGGAGGTATCGGTGTACTCAGGAGAAATTGCCCAAGAAATTTTAGGATCCATTTTATCCTGTTGCCCATGTGAAAATGAAAAAATTGAGGCTAAAAGAATTTTTTTGTGAAAAAAAAGTACTTTTTCATTTTTACGGATCAATTTGTGAAGCACCTGGGGGTTCAAAATGCTCACTATGCATCTAGATAAGTTCCTTGGGGCGTCTAGTTTCCAAAATGGGGTCACTTGGGGGGAGCTCTAATTTTTAGGCACACGGGGGCTCTCCAAACGTGACATGGTGTCCGATAAAGAGTGGAGCCAATTTTTCATTCAAAAAGTCAAATGGCGCTCCTTCTCTTCCAAGCCCTGCCGTGCGCCCAAACAGTGGTTTACCCCCACATATGAGGTATCAGCGTACTCGGGAGAAATTGCCCAACAAATTTTAGGATCCATTTTATCCTGTTGCCCATGTGAAAATGAAAAAATTGAGGCTAAAAGAATTTTTTTGTGAAAAAAAAGTACTTTTTCATTTTTACGGATCAATTTGTGAAGCACCTGGGGGTTCAAAGTGCTCACTATGCATCTAGATAAGTTCCTTGGGGCGTCTAGTTTCCAAAATGGGGTCACTTGGGGGGAGCTCTAATTTTTAGGCACACGGGGGCTCTCCAAACGTGACATGGTGTCCGATAAAGAGTGGAGCCAATTTTTCATTCAAAAAGTCAAATGGCGCTCCTTCTCTTCCAAGCCCTGCCGTGCGCCCAAACAGTGGTTTACCCCCACATATGAGGTATCAGCGTACTCAAGAAAAATTGAACAACAACTTTCGTGGTTCAGTTTCTCCTTTTACCATTGGGAAAATAAAAAAATTGTTTCTAAAAGATAATTTTTGTGACTAAAAAGTTAAATGTTCATTTTTTCCTTCCATGTTGCTTCTGCTGCTGTGAAGCACCTGAAGGGTTAAGAAAACTTCTTGAATGTGGTTTTGAGTACCTTGAGGGGTGCATTTTTTAGAATGGTGTCACTTTTGGGTATTTTCTGCCATATAGACCCCTCAAACTGACTTCAAATGTGAGGTGGTCCCTAACAAAAATGGTTTTGTAAATTTCGTTGTAAAAATGAGAAATCGCAGGTCAAATTTTAACCCTTATAACTTACTAGCAAAAAAAAATTTTGTTTCCAAAATTGTGCTGATGTAAAGTATACATGTGGGAAATGTTATTTATTAACTATTTTGTGTCACATAACTCTCTGGTTTAACAGAATAAAAATTCAAAATGTGAAAATTGCGAAATTTTCAAAATTTTTGCCAAATTTCCGTTTTTATCACAAATAAACGCAGAATTTATTGACCTAAATTTACTACTAACATGAAGCCCAATATGTCACAAAAAAACAATCTCAGAACCGCTAGGATCCGTTGAAGCGTTCCTGAGCTATTACCTCATAAAGGGACACTGGTCAGAATTGCAAAAAACAGCAAGGTCTTTAAGGTCAAAATAGGCTGGGTCATGAAGGGGTTAAATAGTTTTTTAATCGAACAACTGCTGTGGGGCTACTAGTTTGGTTGGGGCCTACTAACAGTGTCTGCCGCTCCAAGGTGTTCTCCTGGTTGCCTTTCCTGAGCTTCAATCTTCAGGCTCTTGTTAAATAGTTTTTTAATCGAACAACTGCTGTGGGGCTACTAGTTTGGTTGGGGCCTACTAACAGTGTCTGCCATTCCAAGGTGTTCTCCTGGTTGCCTTTCCTGAGCTCCAATCTTCAGGCTCTTGTTGAATAGTTTTTTAATCGAACAACTGCAGTGGGACTACTAGTTTGGTTGGGTCCTACTAACAGTGTCTGCCGCTCCAAGGTGTTCTCCTGGTTGCCTTTCCTGAGCTTTAATCTTCAGGCTCTTGTTAAATAGTTTTTTAATCGAACAACTGCTGTGGGGCTTCTAGTTTGGTTGGGGCCTACTAACAGTGTCTGCCGCTCCAAGGTGTTCTCCTGGTTGCCTTTCCTGAGCTTCAATCTTCAGGCTCTTGTTAAATAGTTTTTTAATCGAACAACTGCAGTGGGGCTACTAGTTTGGTTGGGGCCTACTAACAGTGTCTGCCGCTCCAAGGTGTTCTCCTGGTTGCCTTTCCTGAGCTTCAATCTTCAGGCTCTTGTTAAATAGTTTTTTAATCGAACAACTGCTATGGGGCTACTAGTTTGGTTGGGGCCTACTAACAGTGTCTGCCACTCCAAGGTGTTCTCCTGGTTGCCTTTCCTGAGTTTCAATCTTCAGGCTCTTGTTAAATAGTTTTTTAATCGAACAACTGCTGTGGGGCTACTAGTTTGGTTGGGGCCTACTAACAGTGTCTGCCGCTCCAAGGTGTTCTCCTGGTTGCCTTTCCTGAGCTTCAATCTTCAGGCTCTTGGTAAATAGTTTTTTAATCGAACAACTGCTGTGGGGCTACTAGTTTGGTTGGGGCCTACTAACAGTGTCTGCCGCTCCAAGGTGTTCTCCTGGTTGCCTTTCCTGAGCTTCAATCTTCAGGCTCTTGTTAAATAGTTTTTTAATCGCACAACTGCTGTGGGGCTACTAGTTTGGTTGGGGCCTACTAACAGTGTCTGCCGCTCCAAGGTGTTCTCCTGGTTGCCTTTCCTGAGCTTCAATCTTCAGGCTCTTGTTAAATAGTTTTTTAATCGAACAACTGCTGTGGGGCTACTAGTTTGGTTGGAGCCTACTAACAGTGTCTGCCGCTCCAAGGTGTTCTCCTGGTTGCCTTTCCTGAGCTTCAATCTTCAGGCTCTTGTTAAATAGTTTTTTAACCCTGCTGTTCTGTTGGTCAAAAATGACCGACTTTGAACTTCAATATTCTTTAAAATATTCAAGATGCGGCTCTGAAACCCGTGGCCGACCGACCCATCCTCATTTAAGTCAATCAACCACAAGTTTCAGAACCGCATCTTGAACACCCCAAAAAATACCAAAGTTCAAAATAGGTCTCCCCAGACCGAACAGAACAGCAGGGTTAATCGAACAACAGAAGGGGGCTACTAGTTTGGTTAGGGCCTACTAACAGTGTCTGCCACTCCAAGGTGTTCTCCTGGTTGCCTTTCCTGAGATTCAATCTTCAGGCTCATGTTAAATAGTTTTTTAATCGAACAACTGCTTTGGGGCTACTAGTTTGGTTGGGGCCTACTAACAGTGTCTACCACTCCAAGGTGTTCTCCTGGTTGCCTTTCCTGAGTTTCAATCTTCAGGCTCTTGTTAAATAGTTTTTTAATCGAACAACTGCTGTGGGGCTACTAGTTTGGTTGGGGCCTACTAACAGTGTCTGCGGCTCCAAGGTGTTCTCCTGGTTGCCTTTCCCGAGCTTCAATCTTCAGGCTCTTGGTAAATAGTTTTTTAATCGAACAACTGCTGTGGGGCTACTAGTTTGGTTGGGGCCTACTAACAGTGTCTGCCGCTCCAAGGTGTTCTCCTGGTTGCCTTTCCTGAGCTTCAATCTTCAGGCTCTTGTTAAATAGTTTTTTAATCGAACAACTGCTGTGGGGCTACTAGTTTGGTTGGGGCCTACTAACAGTGTCTGCCGCTCCAAGGTGTTCTCCTGGTTGCCTTTCCTGAGCTTCAATCTTCAGGCTCTTGTTAAATAGTTTTTTAATCGAACAACTGCTGTGGGGCTACTAGTTTGGTTGGGGCCTACTAACAGTGTCTGCCGCTCCAAGGTGTTCTCCTGGTTGCCTTTCCTGAGCTTCAATCTTCAGGCTCTTGTTAAATAGTTTTTTAATCGAACAACAGAAGGGGGCTACTAGTTTGGTTGGGGCCTACTAACAGTGTCTGCCACTCCAAGGTGTTTTCCTGGTTGCTTTTCCTGAGCTTCAATCTTCAGGCTCTTGTTAAATAGTTTTTTAATTGAACAACTGCTGTGGGGCTACTAGTTTGGTTGGGGCCTACTAACAGTGTCTGCCGCTCCAAGGTGTTCAACTGGTTGCCTTTCCTGAGCTTCAATCTTCAGGCTCTTGTTAAATAGTTTTTTAATCGAACAACTGCAGTGGGGCTACTAGTTTGGTTGGGGTGTACTAGCGGTGTATGCCGCTCCGTGCTCTTCTCCAGGTTTCCTGTCCTGAAATTCCATTTTCAGGCTCTCGTAATGTAGTTGTTGAAACAACACTGCATTAGGACTACAAGTTGGGTCTGGGTTGTAGAGACGGTGTCTCCCGCTCCAAGGTGTTCTCCAGGTTGCCTCTCCCTAGCTTCTATCTTCATGCTCTTGTTAAGTAGTTGTTGAAGCAACACTGCATTAGGCCTACAAGTTGGGTCTGGGTTGTAGAGACGGTGTCTCCCGCTCCAAGGTGTTCTCCTTGTTGCCTTTCCCTAGCTTCTATCCTTGAAGCTCTCGTTAAGTAGTTGTTGAAACAACACTGCATTAGGCCTACAAGTTGGGTCTGGGTTGTAGAGATGGTGTCTGCCGCTCCAAGGTGTTCTCCAGGGTGCCTCTCCCTAGCTTCTATCTTCAAGCTCTTGTTAAGTAGTTGTTGAAACAACACTGCATTTGGCCTACAAGTTGGGTCTGGGTTGTAGGGACGGTGTCTGCCGCTCCAAGGTGTACTCCAGGTTGCCTCTCCCTAGCTTCTATCCTTGAAGCTCTCGTTAAGTAGTTGTTGAAACAACACTGCATTAGGCCTACAAGTTGGGTCTGGATTCTACAAACGGTGTCTTCTGCTCCAAGGTGTTCTCCAGGTTGCCTTTCCCTAGCTTCTATCTTCAAGCTCTCGTTAAATAGTTTATAATATAAAACTGCATTTGGCCTACTTGTTTTGTTGGCCCTACTAACGGTGTCTGCCGCTCCTTGATGTTCTCCTCCACTGAACAAACAAGTGCCACCTGTTTACTTCTGTTACCAATTTTGAACTGCATTTAGCCTACTTACTGATTTGGGCCTACTCACTGTGTCAGCCTCTCATTACAGTTGTCCTCCACTGAACAAAGCAATGCCCCCTGGTTAGTCCTGTTACCAATTTTGAACTGCATTTAGCCCACTTTATTCTTTGGGCCTATATCTGTGTTTCCTCCTCATCCTGCCCATTGCCCAGCCAGTGATAGATGAGTCTGCTGGTACATTGACCCATAACGTAACATTCCCTGTGCATGCTACACAGCAAGATTGTGACCCTGCTGAAAGTCAGGTTCCCCTTCCCGCATACCATACCACCTTACACGGGGACAAAGAGGAAGGTGCAGATGAAAGTGCAGGTTCCTTCATCAGGTGGGGGGAGGAATACTCGTTGGCGACGTCACTGGCACAGGGCCCCTCATAGTACGCAAATGTGTTGCTGCCGGTGGGAGGCGCCCCCGCCGTGCAAACACACCGCCGTACTTTGAGGGGCCCTGTGCCAGTGCCAATGCCAACGAGTGGGCCCCCCTGCTTGCTCAGGATCACAGCACTTGCAAAGTTGAAATACTTACCTCTCCCTGCTCCACTGCCGTGACGTGGTCCAGATTTCCTGGGCCCACTAAATACTTGAACCAGCCCTACCCCCCACAACTTTAGCCAAATGACCCCCAATTTCCAATGCCTTACTATTATTATAAGGTAAATTAAGATTGACAAGCTTCAGTAACAAGAATGTATGTTTTTGCCATTAAAATGGGCACTGTACATGTTTTCCTGGCCTCCACTCACTGCCGACTATGCTCCCCCATTGACTTGCATTGGGTTTCGTGTTTCGGTCGAACCCCGACTTTTCGCGATAATCGGCCGATTTCACTCGACTCGACTTTTGAGATAGTCGGGTTTCGCGAAACCCGACTCGACCCTAAAAAACTAAAAGTCGCTCAACCCTAATTACAACTACAGAAGCTTTTGACTGTAGACCGTGTACCGGGGTGGTCTCTCCCAGAATACAGCGGGTCGAGGACAAAGAACACGACGGCAATTTGTTGAGGAACTAGTTTTTACTAACAACGAAAACTGTGTTTTTCTGGAAACAGCAATAAAGAAACACAGTGAACTATCACACACCTGGCCCAGATCAGCTAAGACCCCTGCGCTGCATAGTATGTTCTGTCGGGTACACTTTAATTTCCCTGACTTGTGGTTCTGCCTAATGAACGCCCTCCCCTTAGTGAAATCTTAGGGGGGTCGCATGATAACACAGCCACCATGATAACAATGTTTAATACATGTCAATCTTTACTGTTTTTATTCCCTACAAAGGGTTAATGGTTTGACATGTAAGCTGAGCAGTGCACGAGCAGGTTATTCTGGTTCTAACCGGATTTACTTCAGGTGTCCTTCCCGTATTTTTTGAGAACGTTGATTGGTCAGAAGGCTTTGAGCGGGAAGAAATTTTTGTGTATAAATACAGCTTTTCGGGAGCGCTGCGCGCAGTTACTTCAAGCAGGTTTTGAAGATAAGAAGAACAGCTGATGGAGCCACTAATACAACAGCTGCTCCGAAGGGCAGAGGATGAGGGCAGTGTCGAGTGGCTATGGAGCTGTTTGGCTGTGGAATCTGCTGTAAAACCTACTTCCGCTCTGGAGGTTTTCTCAGCTCCTGTGCCGCAATCTCCGCTCTCTCCTCCTGTCCCCCGTGAGCCACTCGTCCCTTCTCTGATCTTTCACGGTTTTCAGGATGGATTTTTTGTTCCTCAATTCAAGGGCATGGGTTGTAAATTAGTTCAGAATTTACCCTCAGCTGCCGAATACCCATTAAAACTTAAAGAAAAATTGTTAAAAGACCTAAAAACAGGTAGAATTTCTGGCCCTTTAGAATCCCCCCCCCATTTAAAAAAATTTAGGGTCTCCCCTATTGGGATAGTCCCTAAAAAAGAGCCAGGCTCCTTTTGCTTAATACACCATTTGTCTTATCCGAAAGGAGCCTCTCTTAATGATGAAGTTAACACTGATATTTGCTCTGTAAAATATTCTTCCTTTGACAAAGCCATTGAAATCCTCCAAAGGTTTGGCCAAAATTCATTCATGGCAAAATCTGATATAAAATCTGCTTTCAGAATCTTACCCGTTAACCCAGATGGCTTTAATTCGCTCAGTTTATTTTTTGATAAATTCTTTTTTGATAGGAGCCTCCCTATGGGCTTTTCGTTGTCTTGTTATTATTTTGAATCATTTTCTACATTTTTGCACTGGATGGTTGAATTTTCGGTAGCAAAAGGCCGAGTGTTACATTATCTAGATGATTTTTTGTTTGTTGGCCCAATGGGCTCTGTGTTGTGAATTCTGTGGCAGAGCTCCCTCTTGTGGTCACAAGTGGTACTTCGGCTGATTCTCTCTGTGATCTTCCGTTGGTGGAGAAAAGTGGTACTGCGGCTTCTGAGTTTCCTTCCTCAGGTGATATGGTGAAGTCGTTAGGTGCTACCCTATTTAACTCCACCTGGTGCTTGGATCCTTGCTTCCAGTCAATGTTCTAGTGTTGGACCAGTTTCCTCCTGGATCGTTCCTGTGGCCTGCTGATCTGCATAGCTAAGTTCCTCTTTGCTATTTGTTTGCTGTTTTTTTCCATTCCAGCTTGTCAATTTGTTTTTTCTGCTAGCTGGAAGCTCTGGGACGCAGAGGGTGTACCTCCGTGCCGTTAGTTCGGTACGGAGGGTCTTTTTGCCCCCTTTGCGTGGATTTTGTAGGGTTTTGTGTTGACCGCAAAGCTGCCTTTTCTATCCTCGCTCTGTTCAGGAAGTTGGGCCTCACTTTGCTAAATCTATTTCATCTCTACGTTTGTCTTTTCCTCTTAACTCACAGTCATTATATGTGGGGGCTGCCTTTTCCTTTGGGGTATTTCTCTGAGGCAAGGTAGGCTTATTTTCTATCTTCAGGCTAGCTAGTTTCTCAGGCCGTGCCGAGTTGCATAGGCAGCGTTAGGCGCAATCCACGGCTGCCTCTAGTTGTGTTGGAGAGGATTAGGGATTGCGGTCAACAGAGTTCCCACGTCTCAGAGCTCGTTCTTATTTTTTGGGTTATTGCCAGGTCACTGTATGTGCACTGACCTCTATGTCCATTGTGGTACTGAATTACCAGCCATAACAGTACTGGAAGCCAAAAGTACTAATGATTCTCAATAGAGGGAAAAAAGAAGTTCTGAGACCATTTTTTTTTCTTTGCACGGTGTTTTGCCTTTTTTTTCCCCTAGACATTTGGGTGATTCAGGACACAGGTGTAGCAATGGACATTAAAGGTCTGTCATCATGTGTGGATCAGCTCACGGCAAGAGTACAAAGTATTCAAGACTTTGTGGTTCAGAATTCTATGTTAGAACCGAGAATTCCTATTCCTGATTTGTTTTTTGGAGATAGAACCAAATTTCTGAGTTTCAAAAATAATTGCAAACTATTTCTGGCTTTGAAACCTCGTTCCTCTGGTGACCCAGGTCAACAAGTTAGGATCGTTATTTCTTTTTTGCGTGGCGACCCTCAGGACTGGGCATTTTCTCTTGTGTCAGGAGATCCTGCATTAAGTAATATCGATGCGTTTTTCCTGGCGCTCGGATTGCTGTACGATGAGCCTAATTCTGTGGATCAGGCAGAGAAGAATTTGCTGGCTCTGTGTCAGGGTCAGGATGAAATAGAGGTATATTGTCAGAAATTTAGAAAGTGGTCCGCTCGCAGCTATTTTCAGAAAAGGTCTCTCTGAAGCCCTTAAGGATGTCATGGTGGGATTTCCTATGCCTGCTGGTCTGAATGAGTCTATGTCTTTGGCCATTCAGATCGGTCGACGCTTGCGCGAGCGTAAATCTGTGCACCATTTGGCGGTAGTACCTGAGCTTAGACCTGAGCCTATGCAGTGCGATAGGACTTTGACCAGAGTTGAACGGCAAGAACACAGACGTCTGAATGGGCTGTGTTTCTACTGTGGTGATTCCACTCATGCTATCTCTGATCGTCCTAAGCGCACTAAGCGGTTCGCTAGGTCTGCCACCATTGGTACGGTACAGTCAAAATTTCTTCTGTCCGTTACCTTGATCTGCTCTTTGTCATCGTATTCTGTCATGGCATTTGTGGACTCAGGCGCTGCTTTGAATTTGATGGACTTGGAGTATGCTAGGCGTTGTGGGTTTGTCTTGGAGCCCTTGCAGTGTCCTATTCCATTGAGAGGAATTGATGCTATGCCTTTGGCCAAGAATAAGCCTCAGTACTGGACCCAGCTGACCATGTGCATGGCTCCTGCACATCAGGAGGTTATTCGCTTTCTGGTGTTGCATAATCTGCATGATGTGGTCGTGTTGGGGTTGCCATGGCTACAAGTCCATAATCCAGTATTAGATTGGAAATCCATGTCTGTGTCCAGCTGGGGTTGTCAGGGGGTACATGGTGATGTCCCATTTCTGACTATTTCGTCATCCACCCCTTCTGAGGTTCCTGAGTTTTTGTCTGATTACCGGGATCTATTTGATGAGCCCAAGTCCGATACCCTACCTCCGCATAGGGATTGTGATTGTGCTATCGATTTGATTCCTGGTAGTAAATTCCCAAAAGGTCGACTGTTTAATTTATCTGTGCCTGAGCACGCCGCTATGCGGAGTTATGTGAAGGAGTCTTTGGAGAAGGGGCATATTCGCCCGTCATCGTCGCCATTGGGAGCAGGGTTCTTTTTTGTAGCCAAGAAGGATGGTTCACTGAGACCTTGTATAGATTACCGCCTTCTGAATAAGATCACGGTTAAATTTCAGTACCCCTTGCCATTGTTTTCTGATTTGTTTGCTCGGATTAAGGGGGCTAGTTGGTTCACCAAGATAGATCTTCGTGGTGCGTATAATCTTGTGCGTATTAAGCGAGGCGATGAGTGGAAAACTGCATTTAATGCGCCCGAGGGCCATTTTGAGTATCTAGTAATGCCATTCGGACTTGCCAATGCTCCATCTGTGTTTCAGTCCTTTATGCATGACATCTTCCGAGAGTACCTGGATAAATTCCTGATTGTGTACTTAGATGACATTTCGATCTTCTCGGATGATTGGGAGTCTCATGTGAAGCAAGTCAGAACGGTGTTTCAGGTCCTGCGTGCTAATTCTTTGTTTGTGAAGGGATCAAAGTGTCTCTTTGGTGTTCAGAAGGTTTCATTTTTGGGGTTCATTTTTTCCCCTTCTACTATCGAGATGGACCCTGTTAAGGTACAAGCCATTAATAATTGGACTCAGCCGACATCTCTGAAAAGTCTGCAAAGGTTCCTGGGCTTTGCTAATTTTTATCGTCGCTTCATCTGCAATTTTTCTAGTATTGCTAAACCATTGACCGATTTGACCAAGAAAGGTGCTGATGTGGTCAATTGGTCTTCTGCTGCTGTGGAAGCTTTTCAAGAGTTGAAGCGTTGTTTTTCTTCTGCCCCTGTGTTGTGTCAGCCAGATGTTTCGCTTCCGTTCCAGGTCGAGGTTGATGCTTCTGAGATTGGAGCAGGGGCTGTTTTGTCGCAGAGAAGTTCTGATTGCTCGGTGATGAAACCATGTGCCTTCTTTTCCAGGAAGTTTTCGCCTGCTGAGCGAAATTATGATGTGGGCAATCGAGAGTTGCTGGCCATGAAGTGGGCATTCGAGGAGTGGCGTCATTGGCTTGAAGGAGCTAAGCATCGCGTGGTGGTCTTTACTGATCATAAGAACTTGACTTATCTCGAGTCCGCCAAGTGGTTGAATCCTAGACAAGCTCGTTGGTCGTTGTTTTTTGCCCGTTTTGACTTTGTTATTTCATACCTTCCGGGCTCTAAAAATGTGAAGGCGGATGCTCTGTCTAGGAGTTTTGTGCCCGACTCTCCGGGTGTATCTGAGCCGGCGGGTATCCTCAAAGAGGGAGTAATTGTGTCTGCCATCTCCCCTGATTTGCGGCGGGTGCTGCAGAAATTTCAGGCTAATAAACCTGATCGTTGCCCAGCGGAGAGACTGTTTGTCCCTGATAGGTGGACGAATAAAGTCATCTCTGAGGTTCATTGTTCGGTGTTGGCTGGTCATCCTGGAATCTTTGGTACCAGAGAGTTAGTGGCTAGATCCTTTTGGTGGCCATCTCTGTCGCGGGATGTGCGTACTTTTGTGCAGTCCTGTGGAATTTGTGCTCGGGCTAAGCCCTGCTGTTCTCGTGCCAGTGGGTTGCTTTTACCCTTGCTGGTCCCGAAGAGGCCTTGGACACATATCTCTATGGATTTTATTTCAGATCTTCCCGTCTCTCAAAAGATGTCAGTCATTTGGGTGGTCTGTGATCGCTTCTCTAAGATGGTCCATTTGGTACCCTTGTCTAAATTGCCTTCCTCCTCTGATTTGGTGCCATTGTTTTTCCAGCATGTGGTTCGTTTACATGGCATTCCAGAGAATATCGTTTCTGACAGAGGTTCCCAGTTTGTTTCGAGGTTTTGGCGAGCCTTTTGTGGTAGGATGGGCATTGACTTGTCTTTTTCCTCGGCTTTCCATTCTCAGACTAATGGCCAGACCGAACGAACCAATCAGACCTTGGAAACATATCTGAGATGCTTTGTTTCTGCTGATCAGGATGACTGGGTGTCCTTTTTGCCTTTGGCTGAGTTCGCCCTTAATAATCGGGCCAGCTCGGCTACCTTGGTTTCACCATTTTTCTGCAACTCTGGGTTCCATCCTCGTTTCTCTTCAGGGCAGGTTGAGTCTTCGGACTGTCCTGGTGTGGATACTGTGGTGGACAGGTTGCAGCAGATTTGGACTCATGTAGTGGACAACTTGACCTTGTCCCAGGAGAAGGCTCAACGTTTCGCTAATCGCAGACGCTGTGTGGGTCCCCGACTTCGGGTTGGGGACTTGGTTTGGTTATCTTCTCGTCATATTCCTATGAAGGTCTCCTCTCCTAAGTTTAAACCTCGTTTTATTGGTCCGTATAGGATTTCTGAGGTCCTTAATCCTGTGTCTTTTCGTCTGACCCTTCCAGATTCTTTTTCCATACATAACGTATTCCATAGGTCATTGTTGCGGAGATACGTGGCACCCGTGGTTCCATCTGTTGATCCTCCTGCCCCGGTTTTGGTGGAGGGGGAGTTGGAGTATATTGTGGAGAAGATTTTGGATTCTCGTGTTTCTAGACGGAAACTCCAGTATCTGGTTAAGTGGAAGGGTTATGCTCAGGAAGATAATTCCTGGGTCTTTGCCTCTGATGTCCATGCTCCCGATCTTGTTCGTGCCTTTCATATGGCTCATCCTGGTCGTCCTGGGAGCTCTGGTGAGGGTTCGGTGACCCCTCCTCAAGGGGGGGGTACTGTTGTGAATTCTGTGGCAGAGCTCCCTCTTGTGGTCACAAGTGGTACTTCGGCTGATTCTCTCTGTGATCTTCCGTTGGTGGAGAAAAGTGGTACTGCGGCTTCTGAGTTTCCTTCCTCAGGTGATATGGTGAAGTTGTTAGGTGCTACCCTATTTAACTCCACCTGGTGCTTGGATCCTTGCTTCCAGTCAATGTTCTAGTGTTGGACCAGTTTCCTCCTGGATCGTTCCTGTGGCCTGCTGCTCTGCATAGCTAAGTTCCTCTTTGCTATTTGTTTGCTGTTTTTTTCCATTCCAGCTTGTCAATTTGTTTTTTCTGCTAGCTGGAAGCTCTGGGACGCAGAGGGTGTACCTCCGTGCCGTTAGTTCGGT
Source organism: Ranitomeya imitator (assembly GCF_032444005.1). Taxonomy (NCBI): domain Eukaryota; kingdom Metazoa; phylum Chordata; class Amphibia; order Anura; family Dendrobatidae; genus Ranitomeya; species Ranitomeya imitator. Next base: position 449,253,833 of record NC_091282.1, read on the forward strand.
ACGGAGGGTCTTTTTGCCCCCTTTGCGTGGATTTTGTAGGGTTTTGTGTTGACCGCAAAGTTGCCTTTTCTATCCTCGCTCTGTTCAGGAAGTTGGGCCTCACTTTGCTAAATCTATTTCATCTCTACGTTTGTCTTTTCATCTTAACTCACAGTCATTATATGTGGGGGCTGCCTTTTCCTTTGGGGTATTTCTCTGAGGCAAGGTAGGCTTATTTTCTATCTTCAGGCTAGCTAGTTTCTCAGGCCGTGCCGAGTTGCATAGGCAGCGTTAGGCGCAATCCACGGCTGCCTCTAGTTGTGTTGGAGAGGATTAGGGATTGCGGTCAACAGAGTTCCCACGTCTCAGAGCTCGTTCTTATTTTTTGGGTTATTGCCAGGTCACTGTATGTGCACTGACCTCTATGTCCATTGTGGTACTGAATTACCAGCCATAACAGCTCTGATGCTTGTTTTTTTCCATCTGCATAGTTTTATAAAAATGTGTGAGCATTTTGGGGTTCCGATTGCAGAGGAAAAAACAGTTCCCCCCTGCACTTCTTTAGAATTTCTTGGTATTCATATTGACTCTGTGAGCATGACGTGCTCCCTTCCGAATGATAAGATTTGCAGGTTACGTACATTGATTCAAAAATTTTTACTTTAAGATAAGGTTACACTAAAAGAGCTCCAATCTTTGTTGGGAATGTTAAATTTTGCCTTTAAGGTTATCCCTATGGGTCGGGTGTTCTCTAAGCGATTGTATGATCTCACAGCTGGTCACTCTTCCTCCCACGATCATTTGCGTCTTAATAGTGAGGCAAAGGATGATTTGAGAATCTGATTGAAGTTTTTGTTAGAATGTAATGGGAAGAACCTTTGGCAATCTGCTTTCATATTTTCTGACGAGATTAGCTTATCTTATTTTACTGACGAACACCTCAGTATGGGTTTAGCATTTTCTTCCAATTGGGCCTTTATATCATGGCCCAAGGCTTGGGTCGATAAGAAAATTACTAGTAATTTAGCATTTTTGGATCTTTTTTCTATTTTTCTAGCTATGCATTTTTGGGGTGCTTGTCTTGCCAACAAACGCATTTTTTTCCGTTCCGATAAGCAAGGTCTTGTCTTCATGCTAAATACTCTTTCTTCTAAGAATCATCTGTCTTCTGTTTTTCTTAGACATTTGACCCTCCTTTGTTTAAAATCAAATATTTGGCTAAAAGCTGTTTTTTCCATCAATACCAACAATGATAATGCACAGCTTATTTGTCACGGCCAGGCGTCTCAACCTCTGGATCGAGTCTCAGAAGCAGACAAAGGAAGATCAATTTGTCCTCCGCAGTTATGGGAATTAATTCAAGTTTGATTCATTGTTGTGTAGAGAATTATTTGGCAAATAAAACATGGGCTGACTACTCAGTCGCTTGGAATATGTGGATTAAATTTTGCCATGCCAATAACTACCCTTTTCAGGAAGGCGACCCTGCAGTTGCCTTATGTTTTGCTGAACAATTGGTAAGAAATGGCTTTTTTCCATCATACATGACAGCAACACGAGAGAGGGAATCCGCCCATCAAGGACAGGAAACCTTCAAGATAAAAGGGGCGGCTCCTCTCTCCACATCAGTTGGTTTCCTGTCCTTGACGGGGAACCCTCAAGATGGAAGACATCTGAAGATTGAAAAGGATGAAGGGGCCTGGGTCGAGTGGATTTGGGCAGGCGCTGTCTGCTGCACCCGTCACCAGGTACCCGTAGTCGCCTCGGGGGTCAATGTATACCATGCCCCCCTTGAGCGAAGCATTGCCACAGCCCGAGAAGCGAACGCCCAAGTGAAGATTCTCCATGGGGGCCGCAGGTGCGCTCCCCCCCCCTGTCAAGTTAAAGATCCTGCTGTCCACGGGGGTCACCTTTTGGTGCCCCCCCTGTTGACCAAAGGTGGCCATGCAGCCCGTGAGGCACATCAGTGCCCGGGCTAGGTAAGCTCCTTGGAGGTTTTTCGGGCCCTCCCTGTTGAGCACGAAGAGCAGGTCTTCCCCCTTCCCCCTCTTCCCTGACGGTACCTGAGGCTACAGTGGCAGACACAGAGCGGCGTCCGGAGAGTGGTGAGCATCTGGACGCTGAAGTGACTACGCTGCCTGTCTGTGGCGTGGACAGGGGTCAAGGACGCTCCTGGAAGTCTCCCTCCAACCGGCACCAGGTACCCAGAAATGGAGGTACGTGCGCGCGTAAATGCGGGCAGGGGGGCCAGAATCTCCGGCGCGCACCAGAAATAAAGGCCGGGTGCGCGCCTAGAGGTAAACCGCGCATAGGCGCTGAAGCCGGCGGCAGCACTCGGAACCCTTGTGCAGGAGCCAAGGGGCGGGGGGACCGAAAAAGGCGGCGTGCACTGGAAGTGGTAACCGGATGCGCGCCTGGAGCACAATTCAGCAGTGCGCACCGGAAGTAAGTCCGGGTGCGTACGCAGGCCGTCGGTAATGGTCAGGAAGCAGGATCAACCAGGTGAATGGTGAGCGCGCACCGGAATTGGTTGCCGGGTGCGCGCTCTTGTATCATTATACAGCGCAGGCGTTGCGCTAGCAGTGGCAGAGGCAGGATCAACCAGGTGTTTGATTGCATATTGGAGCACCAGAAGTGGTGCAGGCACGATCAGCCAGGTAATCATTCATGACAGGTGCGAATATACACCTGATTAATGAAGCGACCAGTAAAGGCACGATCAACCAGGTGATCCATTAAAGAAAAAAAAAAGTGGGAAGTTAACCTATTTAAACAAGCCAGTTGCGCTACCCTGTGTCACTAAACCAGGCCAGGTTGAAGGTGACTACTCTTGTTGCATGGTGGTGTGTATAATGGAGAGTTTTTCACCAGAGCATTTAATGCCACAGCAAGAGGTGCAGGAGAGGCGGTCTCGCTCAAGCGAAAAGAGCCAGACCCGCCATGGCAGTAGCAGAAGCCGCTCGGACAGTACACGGACGGATCGGCATTCCAAGGAGGGGTCCCTAGTCTCATTGGGAGACACGGAGAAAACTAGTCAACCTCCGGATCCGGTACCCGTACTTTGAAAAGCGTCCGAGTGGTGAGTGAACTACGAGAAAGTCCTGCACGCTAATGTCTGTTCTTTTCTCTTATCTCCTCTCTCCCCTCTTTTCTTGCATACATTGGGGGGTGGAGTATAGGAGGTCCCCAAAAAATGTAAGGGGAAGACTAAAAATAAAGAATGTCCCCTATGTAAAAAGCCTTTAACCCCTTTCTGCCATTAGACGTACTATTCCATCCATGTGGGGTGGGCCCTACATCCCAAGGACGGAATAGTACGTCATAGGCGATCGGCCGCGCTCACGGGGGGAGCGCGGCCGATCGCGGCCGGATGTCAGCTGCTTATCGCAGCTGACATCCGGCACTATGTGCCAGGAGAGGTCACCGACCGCTCCCAGCACATTAACCCCCGGCACACCGCGATCAAACATGATCACGATGTGCCGGCGGTGCAGGGAAGCATCGCGCAGGGAGGGGGCTCCCTGCAAGCTTCCCTGAGACCCCCGCAGCAACGTGATGTGATCGCGTTGCTGCGAGGATCTCCTACCTTCCTCCCTGCAGCAAGGCCCGGATCCTTTATGGCCGCGGCATCCGGGTCCTGCAGGGAGAGAGGGGCCTTACCAAGTGCCTGCTCAGAGCAGGCACTTGGTAACGCTGCAGCGCTCTTTGACAGATCGTGATCTGTCAGAGTGCTGTGCAAACTGTCAGATCACCGATCTGCATTGTCCCCCCCTGGGATAAAGTAAAAAAGTTTAAAAAAATTTTTACAAGTGTGTAAAAAATGTTTAAAAAAAAAATCCTAAATAATGAAAAAAAATATATATTATTCCCATAAATACATTTCTTTATCTAAATAAAAAAACAAAACAATAAAAGTACACATATTTAGTATTGCCGCATCCGTAACGACCCGACCTATAAAACTGTCCCACTAGTTAACCCCTTCAGTAAACACCGTAAGAAAAAAAAAAAAACGAGGCAAAAAACAACGCTTTATTATCATACCGCCGAAGAAAAAGTGGAATAACAAGCGATCAAAAAAACGAATATAAATAACCATGGTACCGCTGAAAGCATCATCTTGTCCCGCAAAAAACGAGCCACCATACAGCAACATCAGCAAAAAAATAAAAAAGTTATAGTCCTCAGAATAAAGCGATGCAAAAATAATTATTTTTTCTATAAAATAGTTTTTATCGTATAAAAGCGCCAAAACATAAAAAAATGATATAAATGAGGTGTCGCTATAATCGTACTGACCCGAAGAATAAAACTGCTTTATCAATTTTACCAAACGCAGAACGGTATAAACACCTCCCCCCAAAGAAATTCATGAATAGCTGGTTTTTGGTCATTCTGCCTCACAAAAATCGGAATAAAAAGCGATCAAAAAATGTCATGTGCCCGAAAATGTTACCATTAAAAACGTCAACTCGTCCCGCAAAAAACAAGACCTCACATGACTCTGTGGACTCAAATATGGAAAAATTATAGCTCTCAAAATGTGGTAACGCAAAAAATATTTTTTGCAATAAAAAGCGTCTTTCAGTGTGTGACGGCTGCCAATCATAAAAATCCGCTAAAAAAACCCGCTATAAAAGTAAATCAAACCCCCCTTCATCACCCCCTTAGTTAGGGAAAAATAAAAAAAATTTAAAAAATGTATTTATTTCCATTTTCCCATTAGGGTTAGGGCTAGGGTTAGGGCTAGGGTTAGGGTTAGGGCTAGGGTTAGGGTTAGGGTTAGGGCTAGGGTTAGGGTTAGGGCTAAGGTTAGGGTTAGGGCTAGGGTTAGGGCTACGGTTAGGGCTAGGGCTAGGGTTAGGGTTAGGGTTGGGGCTAGGGTTATGGTTAGGGCTAGGGTTAGGGCTAGGGTTAAGGCTACAGTTAGGGTTAAGGCTACAGTTAGGGTTGGGGCTAAAGTTAGGGTTAGGGTTTGGCTTACATTTACGGTTGGGAATAGGGTTGGGATTAGGGTTAGGGGTGTGTCTGGGTTAGAGGTGTGGTTAGGGTTACTGTTGGAATTAGGGTTAGGGGTGTGTTTGGATTAGGGTTTCAGTTATAATTGGGGGGTTTCCACTGTTTAGACACATCAGGGGCTCTCCAAACGCGACATGGCGTCCGATGGGGTATCAGCGTACTCAGGACAAATTGGACAACAACTTTTGGGGTCCAATTTCTCCTGTTACCCTTGGGAAAATACAAAACTGGGGGTTAAAAAATAATTTTTGTGGGAAAAAAAAAGATTTTTTATTTTCACGGCTCTGCATTATAAACTGTAGTGAAACACTTGGGGGCTCAAAGTTCTCACAACACATCTAGATAAGTTCCTTGGGGGGTCTAGTTTCCAATATGGGGTCACTTGTGGGGGGTTTCTACTGTTTAGGTACAATAGGGGCTCTGCAAACGCAATGTGACGCTTGCAGACCATTCCATCTAAGTCTGTATTCCAAATGGCGCTCCTTCCCTTCCGAGCCCTCCCATTCGCCCAAACGGTAGTTCCCCCCCACATATGGGGTATCAGCGCACTCAGGACAAATTGCACAACAACTTTTGGGGTCCAATTTCTCCTTTTACCCTCGGGAAAATACAAAACTGGGGGCTAAAAAATAATTTTTGTGGGAAAAAATGTTTGTTTTATTTTTACGGCTCTGCATTATAAACTTCTGTGAAGCTCTTGGTGGGTCAAAGTGCTCACCACACCTCTAGATAAGTTCCTTAGGGGGTCTACTTTCCAAAATGGTGTCACTTGTGGGGGGTTTCAATGTTTAGGCACATCAGTGGCTCTCCAAATGCAACATGGCGTCCCATCTCAATTCCAGTCAATTTTGCATTGAAAAGTCAAATGGCGCTCCTTCGCTTCCGAGCTCTGTCATGCGCCCAAACCGTGGTTTACCTCCACTTATGGGGTATCGGCGTACTCAGGACAAATTGTACAACAACGTTTTGGGTCCATTTTCTCCTGTAACCCTTGTTATAGTTTTCATTCTGACCCAAATGTCAGCTTACAGATCACCAGTGAGACCAAATTGTGGAATTACGCCCGTCATTTTACAAGCGCGCTTGGAGACAAAAAGACACCTCACACAGAAGTAATAGAGCAAGAGGCAATATTTTATACCATTTACAACATTAATACAATTCATGTAGCCCCCATCACCCAGGGTCATACTGACCTTTAATCTCTCACGTACCAAATAACATGTTGTGACTGTATATTGAGAACATACATGATAAGAAGTGTAGTCTCCTTGAAGCGGAGACACTAAGACTACTGCATCAACAGATTCTAGCAATTGTAGCAATTAAAGGCAAAAGGCACTTAAAGGCAAACGATTGACCCTTCTATATCACCCTTGGTAAAATAAAACAAATTGGAGCTGAAGTAAATTTTTTGTGAAATAAAGTTAAATATTCATTTTTATTTAAACATTCCAAAAATTCCTGTGAAACACCTGAAGGGTTAATAAACTTCTTGAATGTGGTTTTGAGAACCTTGAGGGGTGCAGTTTTTAGAATGGTGTCACACTTGGGTATTTTCTATCATATAGACCCCTCAAAATGACTTCAAATGAGATGTGGTCCCTAAAATAAAATGGTGTTGTAAAAATGAGAAATTGCTGGTCAACTTTTAACCCTTATAACTCCCTAAAAAAAAAAAAATGTTGGTTCCAAAATTGTGCTGATGTAAAGTAGACATGTGGGAAATGTTACTTAGTTACTTATTAAGTATTTTGTGTGACATATCTCTGTGATTTAATTGCATAAAAATTCAAAGTTGGAAAATTGCGAAATTTTCAAAATTTTCGCCACATTTCCGTTTTTTTCACAAATAAACGCAGGTAATATCAAAGAAATTTTACCACTATCATAAAGTACAATATGTCACGAGGACACAATGTCAGAATCACCGGGATCTGTTGAAGCGTTCCAGAGTTATAACCTCATAAAGGGACAGTGGTCAGAATTGTAAAAATTGGCCCGGTCCATAACGTGCAAACCACCCTTGGGGGTAAAGGGGTTAATAACATCTTGGGGTAAAAGACTGTGTCAGGAGTGTATTAACCAGACGGTGGCAGAGGAAACACCCTCCTTTACGGACAGCCTAAGATCTCTGATTCAGTCCGAAGTCTCTAAGTCCGTAAGAGCATTACAGACAGCTGACACAGATGCCAGATCTAGGGACAGATCCAGCCCCTCTATAGCATCCCTAAGGGATTCCTCGGGGTCAGAACAGGATTCAGATACGGCCCGCTGTTCTGATAGTAGCTCAGAGGAGGAAGACACTTTTCCAGCAGAGGCTACAGATAAGCTTATTAAAGCTGTTCGCTCTACCATGGGGCTGGTTGATGAGAAGGCCAAAAAGACAGCCCAAGAAATTATGTTCAGTGGCCTACAAAAGAAAAAACGGAGGTCATTCCCTGTTAATGAACAAATACAAGAACTGATTAAAAGGGAATGGCAAAAGCCAGAAAAAAGGTCCCAAATAACCACCTCCCTAAAAAGAAGGTATCCCTTTGAAGAAGAAGCGTCCTCATCTTGGGAAAAGCCCCAAAAATTGATGTGGCGGTCTCAAAAGTGGCCAGGAAGTCCTCCCTGCCGTTCGAGGACCTAGGTTCTCTAAAAGAACCTCTGGACAGGAAGGTGGACAATTCCCTGAAGACAGCTTGGGAAGCCTCAGCAGGAGCACTAAGGCCAGCTATCGCGGCCACTTGTGTAGCCAGATCCCTTAAAATCTGGTTAGACAACCTGGAAGAACAGGTGGAGCAAAAAGTTCCCAGAGAGGCTATCCTGGAGACAATTCCAACGATGAGAGCAGCGGCTGTGTTTCTGGCTAAAGCATCAGCAGACTCGGCTTGGCTGACAGCAAAATCAGCAGCGTTAGCTAACACAGGACGCCGTGCCGTATGGCTTAAATGCTGGCCAGGGGACACTCAGGCAAAAATGAAGCTTTGTTCTTTGCCTTGTGAGGGAAACTTCCTGTTCGGACCGGCATTAGACGAGGTATTGGAGAAGGCCGGTGATAAAAAGAAGAACTTTCCAAGACAGCCATTTCAGCCCTTTCGTCGCTCCTTTCGGAGAGGTCAAAGATTCCGAAGGCAGCAGTATAGGGACCGAGACAGAAGCAACCTGGACAAGCGACCCAGGGGAGGAAAGGACTTCTATTTTGGCAAGTCCCCCAGAGACACCAAAAAACCCTCCCAGTGACGGTCCTTCTCAGGTGGGAGGGAGGCTCTCTCACTTCCTTCCAGCCTGGGAGAGGATCTCCTCCAGCACATGGATCCGACAGATCATAGGATCAGGCCTAAAGCTAAAATTCCACCACTGGCCTCCAAGAAGATATATGCAGACCCCGGTACAGTCCTCCCAAGAAAAGCAAGACAGTCTGGAGGGGGTTAGTAACAACACTCCTAGACAAGCACGTCTTGGAAGAAGTTTCTATAGAGGAAAGGAGGGAAGGATTTTATTCCCCTCTTTTTCTCATAAAAAAACCCGACAACTCTTGGAGGACAATTATAAATCGAAAAGGCCTCAACAAATTTCTTGTAATACCATAATTCAAGATGGAAACCATAAAATCGGCGGTGAAACTTCTCTATCCCCAGTGTTACATGTCCGTCCTCGACCTCATGGACGCTTATTATCACGTCCCAATCAGACAACAAGATTGTCAGTTCCTCAGAGTGGCAGTTCAGATGGGGTGCCAGCTGCGTCACTTCCAGTACAGGGCTCTGCCCTTTGGGATAGCAACCGCCCCACGTGTATTTGCGAAGCTGATTGCAGAGGTCACAGCACATCTCAGGGAAAAAGACACTCTAATAATTCCCTACTTGGACGACTTCCTGATAGTGGGAAAGAACTTTTCTCACTGTCAGGAGCAGGTCAGGATAGTGATGGACACTCTTCAGACACTGGGATGGCAACTAAATCTCAAGAAGTCCAAGCTAGAGCCAGCAATGGTCCAGAATTTCCTGGGGATAACGGTAGACTCCGTGGCACAGGAGTGTCGCCTCCCAGAAGAAAAAATCAAACAGATGATTGTGGCCACATTAAAAAAACGGAGATGACTTTAAGAAGGGCCATGTCGGTGTTAGGGTCCCTAACCTCCTGCATACCGGCAGTAAAATGGGCCCAGTTCCATGCAAGAGAACTGCAATGGTGTGTGCTGCAGAACGACCGGGAACTTCGGGGGCAGTTAGTGCAGAAGCTCACTCTCCCACTCTCTGTGCTCCAATCTCTCAGATGGTGGTTACAGAGAGAGTCATCCCCCAGAAGATACCACATGTCCTAGGAAAGGGATTTCCTCAACCGAGAGCATACACTTCTCGGGTTTGATATATAATTGATTGTCTCTGAGTATATGTAAGACCTGTCTGACATGTACCTAGTGTGACTTAAGGTCAGTTGAATAAATTAATATGTCATCCAGATAGATAACCATGAATCTGCCTACCAAGTGATTAAAGATGTCATTTATAAAGTGTTGAAAAACGACGGGCGCATTCATCAACCCAAAAGGCATCACCAGTTTGACATAGTTTCTCTTGGGCATATTGAATGCTTTTTTCCACTCATCCCCTTCTTTAATGCGGATGAGATTATATGCCCCCCTGTGTCATGGATGTGTGAGAGGCTGCAGATCATTGCACTACATCTGCTTGCAGAAGGTCTCAGTAGTTTGCTTTGCAGAAGAGTGGCCACCTCCCCCGGTGCTAATGGCCACACCTGGACCTGAGGGTTGATATACTTGCTGCTTGCAAGCATGGGTGATATTTTGCATGTGCATTTCCCTGTTGAGGCTTGGAGCTGTAGCAGTCTGGTAGAGTCCTCTCTGGGGTTTGGAGGACGGCCATGTTTCTCTCTGAGTCTTCTCAAGTTAGGGTGTTCCCTTGTTTCTTTTGTCTATCCCAGTTGTCTCTAGTGGTAGTGAGGATTGACTAACGCTCAGTCTGTCCTTCCTGGTGTAGGGCTTATCGCCATGGTCAGGCAAGGATTAGGTATCCTGCTTGGCAATAGGTGCGGAACCTACATAGGGATGATAGACAAACAGGGTGACGTTAGATCTGCTTAGGGGTCTCCACTTCCCGCTTCCCTGGTGTTGGCTCCCCCTACCCCTTATCCCTTTGTGTTGTACTTAGTCTGTCCTACCCTGTGTGTGACACCCTGAGGTCCATCTTAAAAGAACCATTTTGCCCTTACAGTTTTATTAAAGAGGTCTGGAATGAGAGGGAGCAGATAAGGATCACGAACAGTGATCATATTGAGTTCACAGTAATCCAGGCAAGGGCATAACCCTCCATCTTTTTTCTTTACAAAAAAGAACCCCATGGCAATGGGGGATGAGGATGGTCTGATATGACTTTTAGCCAGGCTTTCCACGAGGTAGTCCTTCATGGCTTGTCTCTCCGGACCAGAGATATTATAGTATCTGCTCTTGGGCAGCTTGGCACCAGGAATGAGATTAATGGCGCAATCATAAGGATGATGGGGAGGGAGTTCTTGCCACCCCAGCTCCAAGAACATATCCCCCAAATCTGACCGGTAACTAGGCACAGACTGGGTATCCACCCTAGCAAACCTGGTGCCCAAGCAGTGTAATTGACAATACCCACTCCATTTCACTACTTCCTGAGTCGGCCAATCTACTACAGGATTGTGCAGAGCGAGCCAAGGAAGTCCTAGTACCACAGGAGAGGGCAGACCCTCTAGCACATAACAGTCTAATGCAGCGCCCCAGAGACCTGTCGTTGCAGTAATGTCGCTCTGCCACTAAGGGGAGTGATGGTACGTCTGATGGCACTAAAGGAGTTCATCTGACCAGGTATCACCAGCACACATTACACTTCACACTCCGGCCACTAGGGGGAGCAAAAGGTTTTATTTATTAGGCCACTCCTCACACTGGTAAAACTAGGGGTTGGATAGGAAGTTAGATCAGAAGCTGACTGGGTTTTGTCCAGGCAACATCCCGTGGCAGGGGGTGTTGCGGGGAAGATTCAGGGAGGTCCCTGTTAGGCGTGGGAACCTGGCAGGTACCTAGCGACAAGGCAGAACGTTACGAAACCGCGCCTGCACTACCTTGCGGCGGTATCCTAAGAAAGGACACGAAGCGAAGGATATTGTGGACAGTGAGAAACGAGATCAAGCACAAAGGAGAGCCAGTAGGAGTCGTGCCCTGAGAACGGCAACATCCTACTGAGGCGTGTAGCCGGTGCCCGGAACACCGAGCAAGTAACTGACTTTATGCCTTACTTCAAATACCGCAGGACATTTAATTATAGGTTGGCTGTCTACCTTACATCACCTACGCAGACATAGGGGGCAACCGTGGAGAGGGGCATCTCTAGGGTCCTAGAAGAGCTCCGAGCCTAACCGTCAAACAGGTGCGTCCTAGCCATAACAAACCTGGGGGACGGAGAATAGAAAGAACTAGAAAGAACTGGAACGAACGAGAATAGAAGTTGTGAGGACTATCCCGAATGCTCAGCAGGGAAGCACTACAACACACAGGCGCTAGTGGTAGGCAACAATTTCCACCTGCAAAGGGAACTCTGGATTTGCCTTCGGACCGGCCAGTCTCAGACAGCCCTGTTAACTGTGCTCTGGATTGAGGATCCTGAAGTCACCAGTAAAGAGGTAAAGAGATTGCAACCCTGTGTCCTCGTTATTGTCTGCACCTCACACCATCACCATCCACCTTACTGGGAAGCCCTGGGGACATACTTCACCTGTGGGAAGGTTTACCATCTAGCTGCCATCACATCACCCCAGTGGGCCCCAAGCAGCGTCGGTCACCCTGACCGGATACCACAGGTGGCGTCACAAAATCTTGACAGACTCGTATCACCTTTCATTGGACGCCCCTTGGCAGGGTCACGGACCGGGTCCAGCCACCGTGGCAACCCCAGAACTGAGCTAGAGAGGACCGGTACCGAGTAACCCGCGGCCCTGCATCTGGGGGCGCTCCAACTTGGCGTCACGAACAGGATGTACTTAAGCCTGAGAAGGAGGTCATGTGTGCCTTGGAACTGTGATTGAATTGTGCTGTAACTGTGACTTGTTGCAAAGACTGTGCATTGCTGAAGGCCGCAAAGATTCCCGCCAAAACCGCCGCCATTATAGCGCAGGAGAAGAAGAAGGGCGTGGAGTTGTGGGTGTGAAAGAACTGAGAAGCGTGAAAAGCCATGACCGCCCAGTCTAAATATTTCTGTACCTTGAGGACGTGTCCATCAGCGGCCGAGATCCGCCTCCTGATTCTCAATGAAGGGCAGAGACAAAGAAAACGGAACCGCCCACGAAGGAGAGAGCGGGAAAGAGACCAGGAAGTGACCCACGTGGAGGACGCCATGGCCAGTCGCTCAGACCCAGAATGCGGGGTTGAAGCAGAGGGCTCCCCCAGCTACCCGGACGAGCACAGCAGCCAGATCTCCACGGTTGGGAACGGTCTCCTGCAGGTTGAGATGGAGGATCTGATGGAGCAGCTCCTCCAGTTGCGGCTGGAGACCAAGGCCTCGTGCCAGGAGGCGCTGGCAGAGGACCTCCCGACATCGGTTCCTTTGCCGCCACCGGAGCCAGCTGCGATGGAGGAAGCTGTACCGGCCGGTGAGTCCGCCCACCCCGTCCCACTGGCGGAGGACCTATTGATAGGCCTCGTCGCAGCACCCCCTCTCCCTGGGACCCATATGCTCCAGCGTCTTCCGCACTGGGATCGGGCAACGGGCATGGAGCACTTCCTGAAGGCCCCGATCTCGCTGATCACCATGCCAGGCGAGGTCTATGCGGAGCGCACCGTGTGCCGCTGGGTGAACCCGGGATCCGACTTCATGGGGTTCCCCGGGGTGAAGACACAGGAAGGGGAGATGGTGGAGGCCCTCGGCTGGGAAGAATATCAGGCCCAGCTAGACCGACAGTGGGAGAAGAAGGAGAGGGAGTACTAGGCTGGGCGAGAGGCCCACTACCAGCGGGACCTCGCGGTGAAGGACCGGGCCCACAAAGATCGCACCACCCACCAGGCCCCGCGCAGGCAGGGCACCGTCGTCGACTTCAAACTCCGTGGGGGAAGGGGCTTTATTAAAGAGCCGGACCTGTATGCGGAGGTCTTTGTGAACCAGAGGGATGTGGAGTCCCATCTCAGAGAGGGCCACCCGGACCGGGATCTCTACCCGGGGGACGAGGTCACCTACACCCGGCACTTTGGGGAAAGGGGGTGGTTCGCCCTGAACGTCCACAAGCGGCAAGGCCCCGTGACACACCCGACTAAAGCGTTGGAGAAGCCGTCCCCAGTAGCAAAGGCGCCCCCTTGTGACCGGTCTACCACTATCACCAAGACTACGGTGGTTACCCCGACGTGCACCATCGTCAAGACCACCAACTGCACCGTGGATACCACTACCACAGTGGTAGCTGAAGGATCGGCCTCGGTGATGGCTAGTACCCAGGCCGTTTCGGGGTCCAGAACTGTAGCCACCCAGACCCCTGCCTGGAGCGAAGGAGCTCCTGGGATCACACCTGGTGGCCACAGGTATCCGGGTGGATGGCCCCGCCCACTGCTGCCTGCGGAGCTACGACCACCAGAGTTAAAATAAACCTTGAAGAGCTGAACTTGTATATAGTTATTTAACTGTTTGTCTTCCTGCTATTTTGCTGCTCATACCCGTCTAGGGTTAACTCTTAAGGGATCCCTTCGTTTACCCGGGATCCCTCTAGTTTTTGGCTTGTTTGTTTGCCATCAGTGTTTTAAAAGACTGCCGAATCATGGACGGTGAATGGTTCACAAACTGTTTTGTAAATAGTTCGCACCTTCTTAAAGGTGCCCTCTACTGGTTTTACAAAGAAAGAAGGCTTTGTGAAGAGACTGTTTTTGCATACAGCGCAGAAGTTCTTGCTTTCTAACGGACTAGCAGACAGAGAGAATCTGCACTACCTCAAAGAGACTTGATTCCCTCTCAAAGGGAATGTTCACCTGTTGCACTTAAGTATAACGTTGCCTTAAGAAAGTTAAATTGTAAAAATGTTAAATGTTAATAATGTTACTAGAGATTGAGGACAGGAAAAGTTGGAAGCCGAATTTCAACATAGTGAACCCGTAGGGGATAGAGAGTCCTCCTGAGAACCATAGAAAGATAGTTGATTGCAACAATGACAGTAGGCCCAGCCAAGGAACTAGGCGGTCCTGCATTTGTGAAGTTAGAAAATAAAGAAAAGTTGAGTTTGCATTAAAGTACTTTATAGTAAGCCTTTAGTGGGTTCAGCCTATACACCCTTAAAGGAGAAGTTAAATTATTGTTCAGAATTTGCACTTAGTAGAATACCCGGCAGGGTACCAGAAGTTATTTATAGTCAGAGTGTTATTTAAAATATTTAACCTTGTTTTTGTTTGTAACGTTCAAGTGTCCTCACCTCCCATAAAGGGAAGCATTGTTATATTTACTTGTTTCAAGCATTCCAAAATTTTGTATGTCTTTTGCTAACTTGTATTGTTGTTCTTCTTCCCAGTCCAGGAGTACTGGATTTAACCGGGGGGGAGTGAAGCGCCCCAGAGACCTGGTCATTGCAGTAATGTCGCTCTGCCACTAAGGGGAGTGATGGTACGTCTGATGGCACTAAAGGAGTTCATCTGACCAGGTATAACCAGCACACATTACACTTCACACTCTGGCCACTAGGGGGAGCAAAAGGTTTTATTTATTAGGCCACTCCTCACACTGGTAAAACTAGGGGTTGGATAGGAAGTTATATCAGAAGCTGACTGGGTTTTGTCCAGGCAACATCCCGTGGCAGGGGGTGTTGCGGGGAAGATTCAGGGGGGTCCCTGTCAGGCGTGGGAACCTGGCAGGTACCTAGCGACAAGGCAGAACGTTACGGAACCGCGCCTGCACTACCTTGCGGCGGTATCCTAAGAAAGGACACAAAGCGAAGGATATTGTGGACAGTGAGAAACGAGATCAAGCACAAAGGAGAGCCAGTAGGAGTCGTGCTCTGAGAACGGCAACATCCTACTGAGGCACGTAGCCGGTGCCCGGAACACCGAGGAAGTAACTGACTTTATGCCTTACTTCAAATACCGCAGGACAGTTAATTATAGGTTGGCTGTCTACCTTACATCACCTACGCAGACATAGGGGGCAACCGTGGAGAGGGGCGTCTCTAGGGTCCCGGAAGAGCTCCGAGCCTACCCGTCAAACGGGTGCGTCCTAGCCATAACAAACCTGGCATAACAAACCTGGGGGACGGAGAATAGAAAGAACTAGAAAGAACTGGAACAAACAAGAATAGAAGTTGTGAGGACTATCCCGAATGCTCAGCAGGGAAGCACTACAACACACAGGCGCTAGTGGTAGGCAACGATTTCCACCTGCAAAGGGAACTCTGGATGTGCCTTCGGACCGGCCGGTCTCAGACAGCCCTGTTAACTGTGCTCTGGATTGAGGATCCTAAAGTCACCAGTAAAGAGGTAAAGAGACTGCAACCCTGTGTCCTCGTTATTGTCTGCACCTCACACCATCACCATCCACCTTACTGGGAAGCCCTGGGGACATACTTCACCTGTGGGAAGGTTTACCATCTAGCTGCCATCACATCACCCCAGTGGGCCCCAAGCAGCGTCGGTCACCCTGACCGAATACCACAGGTGGCGTCACAAAATCTTGACAGACTCGTATCACCTTTCATTGGACGCCCCTTAGCAGGGTCACGGACCGGGTCCAGCCACCGTGACAACCCCAGAACTGAGCCAGAGAAGACCGGTACCAAGTAACCTGCGGCCCTGCGTCTGGGGGCGCTCCACTAACACCTCAGTGTGCATGGCCCCGACCTGAAGCTGTAGGTATAGGACAACTTGATTTAAGTAAAATGCCCCTGTCTCAAGGGGGCGGAGTCGATGGCGATTATGGGTGAGGGTCCTGACAGAGTAT
Organism: Ranitomeya imitator; assembly: GCF_032444005.1. Lineage (NCBI taxonomy): Eukaryota > Metazoa > Chordata > Amphibia > Anura > Dendrobatidae > Ranitomeya > Ranitomeya imitator. The sequence continues at coordinate 449,269,765 of NC_091282.1, forward strand.
GTGGGATGAGGCCTTGGACCTGGACGAGCCTAGCATTGATCAAATTAATCCACGCCCCACTGTCCATAAATGCAGACACGTCCACCTTAAACCCACCCAGGTGGATTATAGCTGGTAGGAAAAATTGTGTCCTACCCACGGAAGTGATAAGGACACCTGGGTTGCTAACCTTCCCGCAACCCGGGCCACCAAGTTTTCCTGTCAGTTGTTTACTATGTGATAGGGAGGAACACGTGCCCACGAAATTGCCCTTTTAACCACAATTGAATCACACTCGCCCTTTACGCCGGACAAAAGGTAGTTTATCAGAGTGAGGTACTGCCCCACCTGCATTGGTTCCTCAGTAGGCTCAGTGCTGACCTCCCTTGACCCCGGACCTCCCGCACACAGAGGTTACTCCATATGTCCTTGCTGAAGTTGGCACAGTGTGGACTCAGCTAAGGAAACGCAATTGGGGTCATCATATAAGGTTGTGCTCAAAAGTTTACATACCCCGGCAATAAGCCAAGAAGAGTGGGCAGCTTTAGCATCTGAGAAAATAAAGAACCTCATCCACAACTACCACAAAAGACTTCAAGCTGTCATTGATGTTAGAGGGGGCAATACATGGTATTAAGAAATTGGGTATGTGAACTTTAGATCAGGGTCATTTGGATGTTTTGGATTGTCATTATGATTTAACGAGAGAAAACACAGTAGTTTGACAATGGCTTCACCCAACCACTAACCACAAGTGAAGAAAATATTTTGGTGTTATCATTCATATTCTCTGGGAAAAAAGGGCAAGAAAGCAAAAATTCTGCTGGGTATGTAAACTTTTGAGCACAACTGTATAAGACCCAGTGCCAGAAAAAATCCCTCCACTGTCTGAAGTGACTGAGAGTCAGGAGGGAGAGAAAATGCCCACGCTAGGGGGTCCCCCTGGAGGAGCGAGATTACTATCCCCACACGTTGCTCCTCTGTACCTGAGAAAACCGGATGTAACCAGAGGTACAGTTTACAGGCCTCCCAGAACACAGCAAACTTGTCACACCCCCAGAGAACCTCTCAGGCAAAGTGATCTTGGGCTATACTATGGTTTGCGGTTTGCTGGGGAGATGGGAGTCCCACACCAGGTGTATAACGGTTCTGCAAAACCACCATGTGTAAATCTGCCACCTCCAGACTGAGCTGCCACAGTTGCCCCGTCAGAGCAGCGATTGGATCAATAATGAATAAAAAAAAAATGGTTACGGTCAGAGCAAATGTCATGACACAGCTATCGGTTGACCTGGGACCAGGGTCTCCTTCCCTGTCCCTAGTGTGGGAAGGAGACCCTGGTCCCAGGTCAACCGATAGCTGTGTCATGAGTTAGCCCTCCATCTGTTCTCTTCCCCCACCCAGGGAAGAGGGGTGCTACTGTGCACTGTAATGCACCAACCCGACAAACAAGGCAACACAAGCAAGGATTAACAGAAAACTCCAGGCATACAAAATATTCACTCACATATAACAGAGGAATGCATCCGGGCGTGGAGGTAGGGGAATAAACCAAAATAGAGAAGGATAGGAATTTATCACACATACACCTCAAGCAACAGTCACAGATTACTCCTCCAACCCTCCTTCTCATATGAACTCCTCACAGTTCACATTACACATACTAAAGATATTTGGTACATACAAAAGGGTTTGTACAAAAAATTTAACATTTACATTCTTACCACATGTGGCCAAACTCTCTAGCAACAGAAAATAGTTTACTAACATCTTTCGAACTCTGATGCCTAAAGGTTCATGCCGTCTTCCAGAAAGGTTAGGTACTTGATGTCATTCTGGTATGATTACACTATCAACATCTGCAGGATCTGGAGTGTCATGGATACCTGGGAAATTAAGCAGGATTATGCACTCATCAGTAACCTCCATTTGGCGCACAAAATGCCAAAGGCTCACTAGAACGAAAGGCGGTCAATGACAAGCTGGTAATTGAAGACCCTCCATTGTTCGGACAAATTTCTCTGTGGGAATAACCTCACGACATGTCTGTTCAGCTAAAAGGCTTCATCCCAAGTTTTGGAAATCCCCTTTAAGTAAGGACTGTTAAACAGAAAAGTTAGGGGGAATGTACTTGTATCTAATCTGGTCTAAAGCATCTCCTACATAACAAAACGCTATTTTAATATGATTAAAAAGTGTATAATACATTTTTTCTTTTTGTCTGTTGAATTTATATTTTTAATGCAAGAATAAATTATTTCATAGCAAAATACCAGCAAACAACTAGATTTTTAGTATATCTAACTCTAAGGCCTCATTCAGACATTCAATATTTTTCTCTTACACCAGGTTCCAAATTATAATGCAAATTGGATTTAAGTGTCATAAAGATTTAATTGTTTTGTTTTTCAAATAAACTCGTGGATGGTATTGTGTCTCAGGGCTCAATGGATCACTGAAATCAATCTTAAACACATGTGATAATTAGTTTTCCAGGTGATTCTAATTAAAGGAAAACTACTGAAAAATGATGTTCCACATTATTAAGCAGGCCACAGGTTTCAAGCAATATGGGAACTGAAAAAGATCTCTCTGCTGCTGAAAAGCGTTAAATAGTGCAATGCCTTGGACAAGGTATGAAAACATTAGATATTTCACGAAAACTTAAGAGTGATCATCATACTGTGAAGAAATTTGTGACTGAAACAGCACAGACAGAGTTCATGCAGATAAAGGCATAATGAGAAAGGTTTCTGGCAGACAAATTAACTGGATTAAGAGAGCAGCTGCCAAAATACCATTACAAAGCAGCAAACAGTTATTTGAAGCTGCTGATGCCTCTGGAGTCCCTCGAACCTCAAGGTGTAGGATCCTTCAAAGGCTTGCTGTGATGTATAAAACTACTATTCAGCCACCCCTAAACAGTGTTCACAAACAGAAACAGTTTCAGTGGGCCCAGACATACACGAAGACTAATTTCCTAACAGTCTTGTTTACTGATGAGTAGGGTTGAGCGAAACGGATCGTTCATTTTCAAAAGTAGGCCATGCGGTACGCGACTTTCGCGCCAAAGTCGCGTTTCAATGACGCTAAAAGCACCATTTCTCAGCCAATGAAGGTGGACGCAGAGTGTGGGCAGCGTGATGACATAGGTCCTGGTCCCCACCATCTCAGAGAAGGGCATTGCAGTGATTGGCTTGCTGTCTGCGGCATCACAGGGGCTATAAAGAGGCGTTCCCGCCGACCGCCGTCTTACTGCTGCTGATCTGAGCATAGGGAGAGGTTGCTGCCGCTTCGTCAGAAGCAGGGATAGCGTTAGGCAGGGTCCATTAACCACCAAACCGCCTGTGCTGTAGCTATTTCCACTGTCCAACACCACCTTTTGTTTGCAGGGACAGTGGAAGCTACATTTTTTTTCCTCAGCGCTGTAGCTCATTGGGCTGCCCTAGAAGGCTCCCTGATAGCTGCATTGCTGTGTGTACACCGCTGTGCAAACCAACTGCTTTTTTCAAAGCACAAATCCTGCTGTTCCTTCCTTTCTGCACAGCTATCTTTTCTGTTTGTCCACACTTTTTATTTAATTTGTGCAGCAGTCCACTCCTTATTGCTGCCTGCCATACCTGGCTGAGATTACTGCAGGGAGATAGTAATTGTAGGACAGTCCCTTTTTTTTTTTTTTTTTTAACTCTCCCTAAAAAAATAAGTTGTGGGAGATTAAGATTGGCATTTCTGCTAGAGTGCCATCCCTGTGTGTGCCATCTCTCTCAAATAGTGGGCCATAGAAAGCCTATTTTTTTTTTTTAATTTGGTTTCTAAATTCTCCCTGAAAAAATAAAAAAAAACAGTGGGAGATTAATATTGGCCTTTCTGCTTGTGTGCCAGTCCTGACTCCTGAGTGTGCCATCTCTCTCAAATAGTGGGCCATAAAAAGCCTATTTTTTTTTTTTTATTTGGTTTCAAACTTCTCCCTGAAAAAAAAAAACAGTGGGAGAATAATATTGACCTTTGTGCTTGTGTGCCAGTCCAGAGTGTGCTACCTCTCTCAAATAGTGGGCCATAGAAAGCCTAGCGTTTTTTTTTAATTTGGTTTCAAAATTCTCCCTGAAAAAAAAAAAAACAGTGGGAGATTAATATTGGCCTTTGTGCTTGTGTGCCAGTCCTGAGTGTGCCATCTCTCTCAAATAGTGGGCCATAGAAAGCCTAGTGTTTTTTAAAAAAAATTTGGTTTCAAAATTCTCCCTGAAAAAAAAAAAACAGTGGGAGATTAATATTGGCCTTTCAGCTTGTGTGCCAGTCCTGACTCCTGAGTGTGCCATCTCTCTCAAATAGTGGGCCATAGAAAGCCTATTGTTAGGGCTAGCGGAACGCACCAAATAATAAGACAGATAGTGTATGGTGCGTTCGCAGCCCGGGGTCCACCGTGCAGAGATGGAACCTGCTGCTAAGTAATGACGGACTATATGGCGGTACTCATAAGTATACACACGTGGGTTAAACTTCACCCAGCATGAAGGAAGCGATCCTGTTACGTCACAGGATCGCGGTACCGCACATAGAAGGCGAGCAAGTAGTCAGCGAACCCAACCCCAACTAGGATTGAAGTCCGATTAGACCCTTGCTGGCACAACACCGCAACTGGGTGTGTAAGGAATCAGAATAACAATATTAGGGCACAAGAGTGCATGCGGTGCCGCACTGACGAACGCCACTAACCACCCAGGCTTGGGTAAGGAAAGCACAGAGGAAGTGCACGGCACCGTACTGGCGGTCACAGCAACTGGACAATGTAACGTGTGATTTAGTGCTGTAGGATAAGTCGGGCGCTAGATAGCAACCATACACCTTCCGCGAACAGACATTCAATAGGGAAGGGGTATCCAAGGACGACTTGCACTCACAACAAACACACGTAAGCAAATGTACACTAGCGCATGGCCGTGCGGTCATGCGCAGTTTATATAGTTGCAGCACAGGAAGTGGCCACGGAAACTTTGCCCTTCCAAGACCTGCCAAGAGGACCAATAGAATGTGCTGCAGAGCCTGAGCACATGACCCTCGATCTCCAATGGGAGATCTTGCCCTGGGCATGCTCAGTGTGTGCAGACACTGCGGCTGGACAAGAATGGGAGACCGCAGCGGAGATGGCTCGAGATTCCCCCTGTGCAGAAGCGGGAACTCGAGACCTAACATTACTCCCCCCTCCTAGGGCCCCCCCCTCCTTGGGCCTCGCTACGCTCGAAGGCAGCAATGAGCTGTGGGGCCCGAATGTTTTCAGCAGGCTCCCATGACCTGTCCTCTGGGCCATAACCCTTCCAATCCACCAGATAGAACTTTTTGCCGCGTACCACCTTGCACCCCAAAATAGCGTTCACCTCGTAATCGTCCATAGACGAACCCGATGTCCCGGCAGATGACTCGGAAAACCTGGACATGTATACGGGTTTCAAGAGGGACACATGAAAGGTGTCGGTGATACCCAAGCGTGGAGGAAGAGCCAAACGGTAGACCACAGGATTAACCTGTTCGAGAACCTTGAAGGGACCCAAGTAGCGAGGAGCAAACTTAGTGGACTCAACTCGCAGCCTGATGTTACGGGCGGAGAGCCACACCAAGTCGCCAGGAGCAAAGGTCGGAGCGGGGCGCCGATGAACATCAGTGGAGGACCTCATTCTCTCCTTGGAGGCCCGAATGGCATCCTGCGTGCGGTCCCAAATGTCCCGTGCCTCCACAGCCCAGTCTGCCACCCTGGAGTCAGCAGAAGACACAGGCATGGGCACAGGAACACGTGGATGCTGGCCGTAATTTAGGAGGAATGGAGTCTGACCGGTGGAGTCGGCTACGGCATTGTTAAGTGCAAACTCTGCCCACGGTAGCAAGGATGCCCAGTCATCCTGCCTGGCAGAAACAAAATGTCGTAAATATGTGACCAAGGTCTGGTTGGCCCTCTCTACCAACCCATTCGTCTCGGGATGATATGCCGAAGAGAGATTCAACTCAATACTGAGTAGACGACAAAGCTCTCTCCAGAATCGAGACGCAAACTGGGGACCCCGGTCACTAACAATTTTGTCTGGCATACCGTGTAGGCGAAAGATATGCTTGACGAACAAGACAGCCAACGCCCGTGCAGAAGGTAGCCGTGGAAGAGGCACCAAGTGCACCATTTTGGAAAAATGGTCGGTGATCACCCAGATAATGGTGCAGTTACGAGACTTGGGTAAGCCCACCACAAAGTCCATCCCGACCATCTCCCAGGGCCTGTCCGCCACCGGTAGAGGAAAAAGCAAACCAGCTGGCCGTTGCCGAGGAGTCTTGTTCTTGGCGCAAGAGACACACGCCCGAACATACTCTGCGACATCACGACCCATATGCGGCCACCAGTACGTCCTCGCCAGTAACTCAGATGTCCTTTTGGTACCAAAATGACCACCCACCCTAGACGAGTGTGCCCAAGAGAGAACCTCCGGTCGCAAATTGGATGGAACAAAAGTCTTGCCCGGGGCACAGACTCTAGCGAAACCGGGGCCACAGTTCTCAAGCTCTCGGTGGGGACAATAAGCCGAGGCTCCTCCTCCTCCTCCGCAGATGACACAACGGAGCGAGAGAGAGCGTCGGCCCGAATGTTCTTCTCCCCAGAAAGAAAATGGAGGGTGAAATGAAACCGGGAGAAGAATAAGGACCATCTGGCCTGGCGAGAATTCAACCGCTGGGCTGTCTGCAGGTACACCAAATTTTTATGGTCTGTGAAGACTTGGAAGGGAAAACGTGCTCCCTCCAAGAGATGTCTCCACTCCGAGAAAGCCAACTTCATGGCTAGCAACTCCCTGTCCCCAATAGAATAATTCCTCTCTGCTGGTGAGAAGGTCTTGGAGAAAAAGAAGCAAGGATGCTTCCGACCTTGAGCATCCTTTTGGAAGAGGACTGCTCCAGCACCAACAGAAGAGGCATCCACCTCCATGATAAATGGCTTATCAACATCGGGGCGATGTAGGATGGGAGCGCTAGCGAAGTGTGACTTTATAGAGTTAAAGGCCTTGGAGACCTCCTCAGACCACAATTTGGTATTCGCCCCCTTCTTGGTGAGGGCAACCAAGGGAGCTACCAAAGTTGAGAAGTGCGGAATGAACTGGCGATAATAATTAATGAACCCCATAAAGCGCTGCACCGCTTTAAGAGAATGGGGTTCCTGCCAGTCCATCACAGCCTGTAGTTTGGCAGGATCCATAGCCAATCCCTGGGCAGAGATGATGTAGCCTAGGAAAGGTAGGGACTCCTGCTCAAACATACACTTCTCCAACTTGGCATAGAGGGAGTTTGCCTGTAGGAGGTCGAAGACTTTGCAAACATCTCTCCGGTGGGAGTCAATATCTGGAGAGTAGATGAGAATATCATCCAGATAGACTACGACCGAGGTGGAAAGCATATCCCGGAAGATATCGTTCACAAAGTCTTGGAAAACGGCTGGGGCATTACAGAGCCCGAAGGGCATCACCAGATATTCATAGTGCCCATCCCTGGTGTTAAAAGCCGTCTTCCATTCGTCCCCCTCACGGGTGCGAATCAGGTTGTAAGCACCCCGCAGATCCAGTTTAGTAAATACCCTTGCTCCCCGAAGCCTATCGAAGAGCTCAGATATCAAGGGCAAAGGATACTTATTTTTAACGGTGATAGCGTTAAGACCCCTGTAGTCTATGCATGGACGCAATTCCCCATTCTTCTTCTGCACGTAGAAGAACCCTGCCCCAGCAGGTGATACTAACTTCCTAATGAATCCTCTTGCCAGATTTTCCTGGATGTACTGTGACATTGCCTCCGTCTCCGGGAGAGATAGCGGATAGACTCGACCCCGGGGAGGCTCAGCACCAGGCAAGAGATCAATAGGACAGTCATAGGGGCGATGGGGCGGAAGGATCTCCGCCGCCTTTTTGGAGAACACGTCTGCATAAGACCAATACTGCTTGGGGAGAGAGGAAAGATCTGCGGGTACCTCTGTAGTAGCAACCTGAACGCACTCCCTCTGACACCTACCCCCACAAGATTCACCCCATCCCAGGATTCTGCCAGAGGACCACTCGATATGAGGAGAGTGGTACCGTAGCCAAAGTATTCCCAATAGGACCTCATCAATTCCCTCTGGAATGACGAGCAGAGATATAATCTCCTGATGAGATGGCGACATGGACAGAGTAAAAGGGATGGTCTGGTGTGTTATCTGTGAGGGCAGTGTCGACCCATTCACCACTCGTACCGTTACTGGTTGAGCTAGCATAACCAGGGGTATTGCGTGACGTTGGGCGAAGGCAGAAGACATAAAATTGCCCTCCGCCCCAGAATCCACGCAGAGCTCTACCGAGTGGGAGAATGGGCCTATAGTAATTGTCCCCTTAAAGGACAATTTAGAGGCAAACGTCGCCGTGTCCAGTGTACCTCCACCTACTACCACTAGACGCTGACGTTTCCTCGACCGCTGAGGACATCTGGTGGCTAGATGTCCTGACTAGAGTTGAGCGACCTTGACCTTTTTAGAGTCGAGCCGGGTTTCGCGAAACCCGACTATCTCAAAAGTCGGGTCGAGTGAAATCGGCCGATTATGACGTAAAGTCGGGATCGACCGAAACACGAAACCCAATGCAAGTCAATGGGGCAGCATAGTCGGCAGTGAGTGGGGGCCAGGAAAACACCTAGAGTGCCCATTTTAATGTCAAAACCATCCATTCTTCTTAATGAAGCTTGTCAAGCGTAATTTACCTTATAATAATTGGAAGGCATTTGAAATTGGGGGTCATTTGGCTAAAGTTGTGGTGGGTAGGGCTGGTTCAAGTAATTAGTGGGCCCAGGAAATCTGGACCACGTCACGGCAGTGGAGCAGGGAGAGGTAAGTATTTCAACTTTGCAAGTGCTGTGAACCTGAGCAAGCAGGGGGGGCCCACTCGTTGGCATTGGCACTGGCACAGGGCCCCTCAAAGTACAGCGGTGTGTTTGCACGGCGGGGGCGCCTCCCACCGGCAGCAACACTTTTGCGTACTATGAGAGGCCCTGTGCCAGTGACGTCGCCAACTAGTATTCCTCCCCCCACCTGATGAAGGAACCTGCACTTTCATCTGCACCTTCCTCTTTGTCCCCGTGTAAGGTGGTATGGTATGCGGGAAGAGCAACCTGACTTTCAGCAGGGTCACAATGTTGTTGTGTAGCGTGCACGGGGAATGTTGCGTTATGGGTCAATGTACCAGCAGACTCATCTATCACTGGCTGGGCAATGGGCAGGATGAGGAGGAAACACAGATATAGGCCCAAATAATAAAGTGGGCTAAATGCAGTTCAAAATTGGTAACACAGGAATAACCAGGGGGCATTGCAGTGGAGGACAACTGGAATGAGAGGCTGACACAGAGAGTAGGCCCAAATCAGTAAGTAGTCGAAATGCAGTTCAAAATTGGCAACCGTAGTAAACAGGCGGCACAGCTTTGTTCAGTGGAGGAGAACAGCAAGGAGTGGCAGACACCGATAGTAGGCCCCAACCCAACTAGTAGGCCAAATGCAGTCTAACATTAACAACTACTTAACGAGCGCCTGAAAACGGAATTTCAGGACAGGAAACCAGGAGAACAGCAAGGAGCGGCAGACACTGTTAGTAGGCCCCAAACCAACTAGTACGCCAAATGCAGTTGTTCCATTTAACCACAATTTAACGAGAGCCTGAAGATAGAAGCTCAGGAAAGGCAACCTGGAGAACACCTTGGAGTGGAACACACCATCTCTCTCCACCCCATACCCATTTTGTAGGCCTAATGCTGTGTAGTTTTCTACAACTACTAAACGAGAGTCGGAAGACCGAAGCAATGGCAAGGCAACCTGGGGAACACCTTGGAGTGTAACACACCATCTCTCTCCACCCGATACCCATTTTGTAGGCCTAATGCAGTGTAGTTTTCTACAACTACTAAACGAGAGTCGGAAGATCGAAGCAATGGCGAGGAAACCTGGAGAACACCTTGGAGTGTAACACACCATCTCTCTCCACCCCATACCCATTTTGTAGGCCTAATGCTGTGTAGTTTTCTACAACTACTAAACGAGAGTCGGAAGACCGAAGCAATGGCAAGGCAACCTGGGGAACACCTTGGAGTGTAACACACCATCTCTCTCCACCCCATACCCATTTTGTAGGCCTAATGCAGCCTACTTTCCGACAACTACTAAACGAGAGCATGAAGATCGAAGCTCAGGAAAGGCAACCTGGGGAACACCTTGGAGTGTAACACACCCTCTCTCTACACCACGGAAGGGCTGATTCTTAGGAAGGAAGGCTGTCGGAAAGAAGCAGGGCGCGTCCGAGGGTGATTATATTCTTATTAGGTATATACTCACCCTCGGACGCGCCCTGCTTCTTTATTCGTAATGAATGTTTATTTGCAATGTGGTTTTGACTTACTCTATTTTTTTGGTAAATAATGATTTTATTATTTTCATTGTTTTGCATCTTCTTGGCAATAATATAAAGAAGATGCGACAGGACAACACTCGGTGGATGCCATATCTGTGTTTTAAATTGAAAAAAACTTTCAGTTAACTACTTGCAGGAGAAAGTTATTGTAGCTGGTGGCCATTTTTAGTACTGTACCAGATTTTTGTTGTATGTGTTTGTTTTTAATGTTAAAATGTCTGCATTTGATATCTCTCCAGTATTTTCTTTTTTATAAGCAAAATACTTATTTTTATATTTTCTGATGTTGGTTCAAGGGGTACACGGGCAGCAGTAGACAGGTCAGTGGAGGCCTAGTGGAAGGAGGGACCGCAGACAGGCTTCGAAGCCCTAACATAATAAATTGGGCTGGCTGTAGGCAATTTAAAATTGGTTCCAGGGGAACCCGGGCAGCAGTAGACAGGTCAGTGGAGGCCTAGTGGAAGGAGGGACCGCAGACAGGCTTCGAAGCCCTAACATAATAAATTGGGCTGGCTGTAGGCAATTTAAAATTGGTTCCAGGGGAACCCGGGCAGCAGTAGACAGGTCAGTGGAGGCCTAGTGGAAGGAGGGACCGCAGACAGGCTTCGAAGCCCTAACATAATAAATTGGGCTGGCTGTAGGCAATTTAAAATTGGTTCCAGGGGAACCCGGGCAGCAGTAGACAGGTCAGTGGAGGCCTAGTGGAAGGAGGGACCGCAGACAGGCTTCGAAGCCCTAACATAATAAATTGGGCTGGCTGTAGGCAATTTAAAATTGGTTCCAGGGGAACCCGGGCAGCAGTAGACAGGTCAGTGGAGGCCTAGTGGAAGGAGGGACCGCAGACAGGCTTCGAAGCCCTAACATAATAAATTGGGCTGGCTGTAGGCAATTTAAAATTGGTTCCAGGGGAACCCGGGCAGCAGTAGACAGGTCAGTGGAGGCCTAGTGGAAGGAGGGACCGCAGACAGGCTTCGAAGCCCTAACATAATAAATTGGGCTGGCTGTAGGCAATTTAAAATTGGTTCCAGGGGAACCCGGGCAGCAGTAGACAGGTCAGTGGAGGCCTAGTGGAAGGAGGGACCGCAGACAGGCTTCGAAGCCCTAACATAATAAATTGGGCTGGCTGTAGGCAATTTAAAATTGGTTCCAGGGGAACCCGGGCAGCAGTAGACAGGTCAGTGGAGGCCTAGTGGAAGGAGGGACCGCAGACAGGCTTCGAAGCCCTAACATAATAAATTGGGCTGGCTGTAGGCAATTTAAAATTGGTTCCAGGGGAACCCGGGCAGCAGTAGACAGGTCAGTGGAGGCCTAGTGGAAGGAGTGACCGCAGACAGGCTTCGAAGGCCTAACATAAGAAAAATGTCAATACAATGGTATTGACAGTGCCAGGCATTGTAGGATGTCAGCGCATAGACTAAACATTGGTGGAGCTGTGAGAGAAAATTTTGCAAGTGGCAGAGCACTGTTTGACCTGGGGGGGGGACTGTCTTGTGGCCGGCGGTACAGGCCCAGGGCCCCTCATATTACAACGGTGTGTCTGACGTTGGGTGCGCACCACCACCGCCAGACACTTTATTGTACTATGAGGGACCTAGTGGCAGTGCCGTCGACCAAAAGCGGGCACACCCACCTCTTCAGACAAACAGTACTCTCACGGGTGCTGGCGCCAAGTGGCGATACCACGGCCCCGTGTGGGGACTTTGGCCATTTAGGGAGGTGTTAACATGTCGGATGCTGGACAATCAGGTGCTGCAAATTATGAGATTGGAAAAGTCGTTCAGAATAGTCCACAGGCAAGACCTTTACATAGGAAAGCTAGGTGTCAGCCGGGCAAGGTGGGGCAAAAGATTTCGAAATCCAGTTGTGGTTCATTTTAATGAAGGTTAGATCATCTACATTTTGGGTAGCCAGACGAGTCCTTTTTTCTGTTAGTATTGAACCTGCAGCACTGAATACTCTTTCTGATAGGACACTAGCTGCCGGGCAAGCAAGCTCCTGCAATGCATATTCTGCCAATTCTGGCCAGGTGTCTAATTTTGATGCCCAGTAATCAAATGGGAATGACGGTTGAGGGAGAACGTCGATAAGGGATGAAAAATAGTTAGTAACCATACTGGACAAATGTTGTCTCCTGTCACTTTGAATTGATGCTGCAGTACCTGTCCTGTCTGCGGTCATAGCAAAATCACTCCACAACCTGGTCAGAAAACCCCTCTGGCCAACGACACTTCTGATTTCTGCCCCTCTAACACCTCTGGTCTGCTGGCCCCTGCATCTCGTGTTAGAACGATCACGGGCGCTGTGTGCAGGGAATGCCAGAAGCAAACGGTCAACAAGAGTTGATTGTTTGGTTGCTAATATTAGTTCCAAGTTCTCATGTGGCATTATATTTTGCAATTTGCCTTTATAGCGAGGATCAAGGAGGCAGGCCAACCAGTAATCGTCATCGTTCATCATTTTTGTTATGCGTGTGTCCCTTTTGAGGATACGTAAGGCATAATCTGCCATGTGGGCCAAAGTTCCAGTTCTCAAATCTGTGGTTGTGCTTGGTTGAGGGGCAGTTTCAGGCAAATCCACGTCACTTGTGTCCCTCCAAAAACCAGAACCCGGCCTTGCCGCGCCAACAATTTCCACTGGCCCCGGAAAAGCTTCCTCATTAAAAATATAATCATCCCCATCATCCTCCTCGTCCTCCTCCTCCTCTTCGCCCGCTACCTCGTCCTGTACACTGCCCTGGCCAGACAATGGCTGACTGTCATCAAGGCTTTCCTCTTCCTCAGCTGCAGACGCCTGATCCTTTATGTGCGTCAAACTTTGCATCAGCAGACGCATTAGGGGGATGCTCATGCTTATTATGGCGTTGTCTGCACTAACCAGCCGTGTGCATTCCTCAAAACACTGAAGGACTTGACACATGTCTTGAATCTTCGACCACTGCACACCTGACAACTCCATGTCTGCCATCCTACTGCATGCCCGTGTATGTGTATCCTCCCACAAAAACATAACAGCCCGCCTCTGTTCACACAGTCTCTGAAGCATGTGCAGTGTTGAGTTCCACCTTGTTGCAACGTCTATGATTAGGCGATGCTGGGGAAGGTTCAAAGAACGCTGATAGGTCTGCATACGGCTGGAGTGTACGGGCGAACGGCGGATATGTGAGCAAAGTCCACGCACTTTGAGGAGCAGGTCGGATAACCCCGGATAACTTTTCAGGAAGCACTGCACCACCAGGTTTAAGGTGTGAGCCAGGCAAGGAATGTGCTTCAGTTGGGAAATGGAGATGGCAGCCATGAAATTCCTTCCGTTATCACTCACTACCTTGCCTGCCTCAAGATCTACAGTGCCCAGCCACGACTGCGTTTCTTTCTGCAAGAACTCGGACAGAACTTCAGCGGTGTGTCTGTTGTCGCCCAAACACTTCATAGCCAATACAGCCTGCTGACGTTTGCCAGTAGCTGCCCCATAATGGGAGACCTGGTGTGCAACAGTGGCAGCTGCGGATGGAGTGGTTGTGCGACTGCGGTCTGTGGACGAGGTCTCGCTTCTGCAGGAGGACGAGGAGGAGGAGGAGGGGGTGCGAATGGCTACAGCCAACTGTTTCCTAGACCGTGGGCTAGGCAGAACTGTCCCAAACTTGCTGTCCCCTGTGGACCCTGCATCCACCACATTTACCCAGTGTGCCGTGATGGACACGTAACGTCCCTGGCCATGCCTACTGGTCCATGCATCTGTTGTCAGGTGCACCTTTGTGCTCACAGATTGCCTGAGTGCATGGACGATGCGCTCTTTAACATGCTGGTGGAGGGCTGGGATAGCTTTTCTGGAAAAAAAGTGTCGACTGGGTAGCTCGTAGCGTGGTACAGCGTAGTCCATCAGGGCTTTGAAAGCTTCGCTTTCAACTAACCGGTAGGGCATCATCTCTAACGAGATTAGTCTAGCTATGTGGGCGTTCAAACCCTGTGTACGCGGATGCGAGGCTAAGTACTTCCTTTTTCTAACCATAGTCTCATGTAGGGTGAGCTGGACTGGAGAGCTGGAGATCGTGGAACTAGCGGGGGTGCCGGTGGACATGGCAGACTGAGAGACGGTGGGAGATGGTATTGTTGCCGCCGGTGCCCTAGATGCAGTGTTTCCTACTACGAAACTGGTGATTCCCTGACCCTGACTTCTTTGGCCTGGCAAAGAAACCTGCACAGATACTGCAGGTGGTGCAGAAAATGGTGGCCCTACACTGCCGGAAGGGATGTTGCGTTGATGACTAGCTTCATTGGCCGAGGGTGCTACAACCTTAAGGGACGTTTGGTAGTTAGTCCAAGCTTGCAAATGCATGGTGGTTAAATGTCTATGCATGCAACTTGTATTGAGACTTTTCAGATTCTGCCCTCTGCTTAAGGTAGTTGAACATTTTTGACAGATGACTTTGCGCTGATCAATTGGATGTTGTTTAAAAAAATGCCAGACTGCACTCTTTCTAGCATCGGATACCTTTTCAGGCATTGCAGACTGAGCTTTAACCGGATGGCCACGCTGTCCTCCAACAGGTTTTGACTTTGCCACGCGTTTTGGGCAAGATACGGGCCCGGCAGATGGAACCTGTTGCGATATTGATGCCTGCTGCGGCCCCTCCTCCTCCGCTTCAGAACTGCTGCCGCCTGCACCCTGTTCCCCCAATGGCTGCCAATCGGGGTCAAGAACTGGGTCATCTATTACCTCTTCTTGTAGCTCGTGTGCAACTTCGTCTGTGTCACCTTGTCGGTCGGTGGTATAGCGTTCGTGATGGGGCAACATAGTCTCATCAGGGTCTGATTCTTGATCAGCACCCTGCGAGGGCAATGTTGTGGTCTGAGTCAAAGGACCAGCATAGTAGTCTGGCTGTGGCTGTGCATTAGTGCACTCCATGTCAGATTCAACTTGTAATGGGCATGGACTGTTAACTGCTTCACTTTCTAAGCCAGGGACGGTATGTGTAAAGAGCTCCATGGAGTAACCCGTTGTGTCGCCTGCTGCATTCTTCTCTGTTGTTGTTTTTGCTGAAGAGGACAAGGAAGCGACTTGTCCCTGACCGTGAACATCCACTAACGACGCGCTGCTTTTACTTTTACCAGTTTCACGAGAGGAGGCAAAAGAGCTAGAGGCTGAGTCAGCAAGATAAGCCAAAACTTGCTCTTGCTGCTCCGGCTTTAAAAGCGGTTTTCCTACTCCCAGAAAAGGGAGCGTTCGAGGCCTTGTGTAGCCAGACGACGAACCTGGCTCCACAGCTCCAGACTTAGGTGCAATATTTTTTTTCCCACGACCACCTGATGCTCCACCACTACCACTACCCTCATTACCAGCTGACAATGAAAGCCCCCGGCCACGACCTCTTCCACCAGACTTCCTCATTGTTTTAAAAACGTTACCAAACTAACGGTATTTGTTGCAGTCACACAACTTACACGGTGAGCTATAACTTCAGTATGATTTAGCTACCCCTTTACAGGTGGGTGAGACCACAACGAAAATCAGGCACAATGTTACACACTCTGTTGTTGGTGGCAACAAATGAGAGAGATGCAACACACGCAGGACTGTCACTGAAGCGCAAATGTAAATATTAATCTCCCACTGATTTGTGTTTTTTTTTTTAAAAAGGAGACTTTAGAAAAAAAATAAAAAATAAATGATTTTTTAAGGAAGAATTTATAAACCAAATAAAATGAAATGATTTTTTCAGGGAGAATTTAGAAAACAAATAAAACATAAAATAGCCTTTCTAGGGCCCAGTGAGTGAGAGAGGACGCACACAGGAGTCAGGAGTGGCACACAAGCCCAGAGGCCAATATTTATCTCCCACTGATTGATTTATTGATTTTTTCAGGTAGATTTTGGAACCCAAATCAAGCAAAAAAATTAATAGGCTTTCTATGGCCCACAATTGGAGAGAGAGAGATGGCACACCCAGGAGTCAAGACTGGCACACAAGCAGAAAAGGCAATATTAATCTCCCACTGATTTGATTTTTTTTTTTTTTTTTCAGGGAGACTTTAGAAAAAAAAATACAAAAAAAATGTTTTTTTTCAGGAATAATTTAGAAACCAAATAAAATAAAATGATTTTTTCAGGGAGAATTTAGAAAACAAATAAAACAAAAAATAGGCTTTCTAGGGCCCACTGAGTGAGAGAGGACGCACACAGGAGTCAGGAGTGGCACACAAGCCCAGAGGCCAATATTTATCTCCCACTGATTGATTTAGTGATTTTTTCAGGTAGATTTTGGAACCCAAATCAAGCAAAAAAATTAATAGGCTTTCTATGGCCCACAATTGGAGAGAGAGAGATGGCACACCCAGGAGTCAAGACTGGCACACAAGCAGAAAGGGCAATATTAATCTCCCACTGATTTGTTTTTTTTGTTTTTTTTTTCAGGGAGACTTTAGAAAAAAAAATACAAAAAAAATGATTTTTTTCAGGAATAATTTAGAAACCAAATAAAATAAAATGATTTTTTCAGGGAGAATTTAGAAAACAAATAAAACAAAAAATAGGCTTTCTAGGGCCCACTGAGTGAGAGAGGACGCACACAGGAGTCAGGAGTGGCACACAAGCCCAGAGGCCAATATTTATCTCCCACTGATTGATTTAGTGATTTTTTCAGGTAGATTTTGGAACCCAAATCAAGCAAAAAAATTAATAGGCTTTCTATGGCCCACAATTGGAGAGAGAGAGATGGCACACCCAGGAGTCAAGACTGGCACACAAGCAGAAAGGGCAATATTAATCTCCCACTGATTTGATTTTTTATTTTTTTTTCAGGGAGACTTTAGAAAAAAAAATACAAAAAAAATGATTTTTTTCAGGAATAATTTAGAAACCAAATAAAATAAAATGATTTTTTCAGGGAGAATTTAGAAAACAAATAAAACAAAAAATAGGCTTTCTAGGGCCCACTGAGTGAGAGAGGACGCACACAGGAGTCAGGAGTGGCACACAAGCCCAGAGGCCAATATTTATCTCCCACTGATTGATTTATTGATTTTTTCAGGTAGAATTTAGAACCCAAATCAACCAAAAAAATAAATAGGCTTTCTATGGCCCACTATTTGTGAGAGAGATGGCACGCTCAGGACTGGCACACAAGCCCAGAGGCCAATATTAATCTCCCACTTTTTTTTTTTTTTTCCAGGGAAAATTTATAAACCCAATAAAAAAAATAATAAATAGGCTTTCTATGGCCCACTATCTGAGAGAGAGAGATGGCACGCTTAGGACTGGCACACAAGCCCAAAGGCCAATATTAATCTCCCACTGATTGATTTATTGATTTTTTCAGGTAGATTTTGGAACCCAAATCAAGCAAAAAAATAAATAGGCTTTCTATGGCCCACTGAGAGATGGCACACACAGGAGTAAGGAGTGGCACACAAGCCCTGAGGCCAATATTTTTCTCCCACTGATTGATGTAGTGATTTTTTCAGGTAGATTTTAGAACCCAAATCAAGCAAAAAAATAAATAGGCTTTCTATGGCCCACTGAGTGAGAGATGACACAGACAGGGATGGCACTCTAGCAGAAATGCCAATCTTAATCTCCCACAAAAAAAAAAAAAAAACGGAACTGTCCTTCAATTACTATCTCCCTGCAGTAATCTCAGCCAGGTATGGCAGGCAGCAATAAGGAGTGGACTGATGCACAAATTAAATAAAAAGTGTGGACAAACAAACAAGATAGCTGTGCAGAAAGGAAGGAACAAGAGGATTTGTGCTTTGAAAAAAGCAGTTGGTTTGCACAGCGGCGTACACACAGCAATGCAGCTATCAGGGAGCCTTCTAGGGCAGCCCAATGAGCTACAGCGCTGAGGGAAAAAAAAAAAAAATGTAGCTTCCACTGTCTCTGCACACCGAAGGTGGTGTTGGGCAGTGGAAATCGCTACAGCACAAGCGGTTTGGTGGTTAATGGACCCTGCCTAACGCTATCCCTGCTTCTGACGAAGCGGCAGCAACCTCTCCCTAGGCTCAGATCAGCAGCAGTAACATGGCGGTCGGCGGGAACGCCCCTTTATAGCCCTTGTGACGCCGCGGACAGCAAGCCAATCACTGCAATGCCCTTCTCTAAGATGGTGGGGACCAGGACCTATGTCATCACGCTGCCCACACTCTGCGTTTACCTTCATTGGCTGAGAAATGGCGCTTTTCGCGTCATTGAAACGCGACTTTGGCGCGAAAGTCGCGTACCGCATGGCCGACCCCGCACAGGGGTCGGATCGGGTTTCATGAAACCCGACTTTGTCAAAAGTCGGCGACTTTTGAAAATGTTCGACCCGTTTCGCTCAACCCTAGTCCTGACTGCTGGCAAACATGACAGACCTTGAGTGCACAAGCGGTCCGGGACTTAGATCCCGCTTGTGACACTTCCATGGCCTCATGTGACTCAGGAACCAGGACCGGAGATTCCAGAGGTTTGGCGAAGGTAGGAGCCAGCCGAAACCTCTGCCTACACTGGGCTCGCTCTAACCTCCGCTCGTTAAAACGGAGGTCAATTCGAGTGGAGACAGTTATTAACTCCTCCAGTGTGGCAGGAATCTCCCTAGTGGCCAGAGCATCCTTAACGTGGTCAGCCAGGCCCCTCCAAAATATGGGGATAAGAGCTTTATCCGACCAATCCAGCTCAGAAGCTAAAGTGCGAAATTGGACAGCAAAATGACTGACCAAGGACTCACCCTGAGTTAATGCCAGCAGTTGGAGCGCAGTATCATGGGAGACTTGAGGTCCTAAAAAGACCTGTTTCAGAGTGCTCAGAAACAGCGGAGCACTCTGCACCACATGATCACCTCGCTCCCACAGCGGCGTAGCCCATTCCAACGCCCTGTCTGACAAGAGAGACACTATAAATCCCACCTTAGCCCGCTCTGTGGGAAAACGTGCAGCCAGGAGCTCGAGGTGAATAGAGCATTGACTCACAAATCCCCTACAAAACTTGCTATCACCAGAAAACTTTTCTGGCAGCGGGAGGCGAGAAAATGTCGGAACAGGGGTGGCAATGGACAGGGTTGCTGCAGCCACGCTAGCAGCCTGTACAGCAACTGCGGTAACATCCACAGCTGAGGTTGCGCTCTCAAGAGCCGCCAACCTACCCTCCAGCTGCTGGATATACCGCAAGGATTGCGGTTTGTCCGTCATTACTAGCCAGACCCTGGCGCTAGTGTAAAGTTAGGGCTAGCGGAATGCACCAAATAATAAGACAGATAGTGTATGGTGCGTTCGCAGCCCGGGGTCCACCGTGCAGAGATGGAACCTGCTGCTAAGTAATGACGGACTATATGGCGGTACTCATAAGTATACACACGTGGGTTAAACTTCACCCAGCGTGAAGGAAGCGATCCTGTTACGTCACAGGATCGCGGTACCGCACATAGAAGGCGAGCAAGTAGTCAGCGAACTCAACCCCAACTAAGATTGAAGTCCGATTAGACCCTTGCTAGCACAACACTGCAACTGGGTGTGTAAGGAAGCAGAATAACAATATTAGGGCACAAGAGTGCATGCGGTGCCGCACTGACGAACGCCACTAACCACCCAGGCTTGGGTAAGGAAAGCACAGAGGAAGTGCACGGCGCCATACTGGCGGTCACAGCAACTGGACGCTGTAACGTGTGATTTAGTGCTGTAGGATAAGTCGGGCGCTAGATAGCAACCATACACCTTCCGCGAACAGACATTCAATAGGGAAGGGGTATCCAAGGACGACTTGCACTCACAACAAACACACGTAAGCAAATGTACACTAGCGCATGGCCGTGCGGTCATGCGCAGTTTATATAGTTGCAGCACAGGAAGTGGCCACGGAAACTTTGCCCTTCCAAGACCTGCCAAGAGGACCAATGGAATGTGCTGCAGAGCCTGAGCACATGACCCTCGATCTCCAACGGGAGATCTTGCCCTGGGCATGCTCAGTGTGTGCAGACAAGGACTTAGTCCCAGAGAAGTCCGCTCGCTGCTGATCAGCACTGGGTTTAATGGCAGAAGCTGAAGAAGCAGCAGTAACTCTCTGTACAGAGTGAGACTGAGCAAGATGCTGGGACCGACGTCCCCGCTGAGCAGACTCCACTGCGGCTGGACAAGCATGGGAGACCGCAGCAGAGATGGCTCGAGATTCCCCCTGTGCAGAAGTGGGAACTCGAGACCTAACACCTATATATATATATTTTTATTTGGCTTCTAAATTCTCCCTGAAAAAAAAAAACAGTGGGAGATTAATATTGGCCTTTCAGCTTGTGTGCCAGTCCTGACTCCTGAGTGTGCCATCTCGCTCAAATAGTGGGCCATAGAAAGCCTATATATATTTTTTTTTTAATTTGGTTTCTAAATTCTCCCTGAAAAAAAAAACAGTGGGAGATTAATATTGGCCTTTGTGCTTGTGTGCCAGTCCTGAGTGTGCAATCTCTCTCAAATAGTGGGCCATAGAAAGCCTATTTTTTTTTAATTTGGTTTCTAACTTCTCCCTGAAAAAATAAAAAAAACAGTGGGAGATTAATATTGGCCTTTGTGCTTGTGTGCCAGTCCTGACTCCTGAGTGTGCCATCTCTCTCAAATAGTGGGCCGTAGAAAGCCTAGTGTTTTTTTTTAAATTTGGTTTCAAAATTCTCCCTGAAAAAAAAACAGTGGGAGATTAATATTGGCCTTTGTGCTTGTGTGCCAGTCCTGAGTGTGCCATCTCTCTCAAATAGTGGGCCATAGAAAGCCTAGTGTTTTTTGTTTTTTTTAAATTTGGTTTCAAAATTCTCCCTGAAAAAAAAAATGGGAGATTAATATTGGCCTTTCAGCTTGTGTGCCAGTCCTGACTCCTGAGTGTGCCATCTCTCTCAAATAGTGGGCCATAGAAAGCCTATATATTTTTTTTTATTTGGTTTCTAAATTCTCCCTGAAAAAAATAAAAAAAAACAGTGGGAGATTAATATTGGCCTTTCTGCTTGTGTGCCAGTCCTGACTCCTGAGTGTGCCATCTCTCTCAAATAGTGGGCCATAGAAAGCCTATATATTTTTTATTTATTTGGTTTCTAAATTCTCCCTGAAAAAAAACAGTGGGAGATTAATTTTGGCCTTTGTGCTTGTGTGCCAGTCCTGAGTGTGCCATCTCTCTCAAATAGTGGGCCATAGGAAGCCTATTTTTTTTAATTTGGTTTCTAACTTCTCCCTGATAAAATAAAAAAAAACAGTGGGAGATTAATATTGGCCTTTCTGCTTGTGTGCCAGTCCTGAGTGTGCCATCTATTTCAAATAGTGGGCCATAGAAAGCCTAGTGTTTTTTTTTTTTAATTTGGTTTCAAAATTCTCCCTCAAAAAAAAAAACAGTTGGGGATTAATATTGGCCTTTCAGCTTGTGTGCCAGTCCTGACTCCTGAGTGTGCCATCTCTCTCAAATAATGGGCCATAGAAAGCCTATATATATTTTTTTTTAATTTGGTTTCTAAATTCTCCCTGAAAAAAAAAACAGTGGGAGATTAATATTGGCCTTTCAGCTTGTGTGCTAATAAATACAAATTTAAAAAAACTGACCATCACATCCAAACATAAACTAGGTCTGAACAGGTGCTTACCTAGAGTCACCAACTCATATAGAATCAAATAAACCAGCACTCTGTGAAAATTGAATTGCATTACTGCACCAGAAATATGAAAAATTGAGAATGATTAGCGCATAAATTGGCCAATTCATGTGTACCTGGAAGCCACGTTAAGGTGATTCTCTTTTCCAGGACGTAACTTAATCACAATCCTCTCTTAGAAGAAAGTCTTCATCTGTATGGGAACTTAATGTGAATCCTCTCTTAGACTGAAATCTATATCTCTGTGGAGGGGTAGGGTCCTGCTGTGATTAAAAATGCTAGAGGCTAAAGGGCGGAATGCTCAGTCAGAAGGCTAATGAATACAAATTTAAAAAACTAACCATCACATCAAAAACAAAAATGTATTAATACGACTTTTGAAGTCATGTTGACTCCTTAAATAGGTAGGGTATTTTATACAGAGCCACTTCCCTTATATAGGGGAGGAAAGAAACTTCTCTACACAACATAAAACAATAAATACGTTGCATATGTAAAATTTGCAGCAAAGAATCATTTGTAGTATATAAAAAGGGAATTATGTTAAGTATATGTATATGATGTCTTAAAATTGTATATAAAAAATAATGCACCAGCTGGCTGTTGGTGATAGAGCAATCTTCAGTGACCAAGCCTGAGTGAGGAGCTCTCTGGGTGCAGTGGTGCTTCTGCTGGGTTCATTATCCTGGTGCCTTTATTCTGCTGTGTGGTGCTTTGCAGCAGAGAAAGCTAAGTGTTTATTTCCTCATCCCTTTCTTGTTTGGCACTTTTCCCCGTGTAGTTATATCAGCAGAGGTAAGGCTAGTGCTCCTCGCTGGCCGGTGCACAAGCCATGGCAGAGTTAGGTGACAGGGATGAGGTATCCTGACAGTGGTGAGGGGAAGGATCCACTTAGGGCCTTAGGAGAGTGCAGGGACAGGCTCAGGCTTGAGCTCAGTGGTGTCCTTTCTTTCATTTCCCTATTGTAAGGGCCTTCCTCCCCCTTTTCCATCCCATTGTGAATTTGTTGTGCCGTCTGTTTACCGATCCCCGTTGGGTTGCAATACGTATCTTGACAGTAAAGCTGCCCACTCTTCTTGGCAAAAAGCTTCCAGTTCCAGTAAAGTCCTGGCCTGTCCAGCATTAACTGCGTGCTTGAGATCTCCCCAGAGTGGCTCAATGATATTGAGGTCAGGAGACTGAGATGGCCACTCCAGAACCTTCACTTTGTTCTGCTGTAGCCAATGACAGGTTGAGTTGGCCTTGTATTTTGGATTGTTGTCATGTTGGAACGTCCAAGTACGTCCCATGAGCAGCTTCTGGGCTAATGTGTGCAAATTTGCCTCCAGTATTTGCTGATAATGTGCTGCATTCATTTCTCCTTCAACTTTGACCAAGTTCCCTGTGCCTTTGTAGCTCACACATCCCCAAAACATCAGCGATCCACCTCAGTGCTTTACAGTAGGAATGGTGTTCCTTTCATCATAGGCCTTATTGACCTGTCTCCAAATGTAACGTTTATGGTTGTGGCCAAATAGTCCAATTTTGGTCTCGTCACTCCAAATTACCTTGTTCCAGAAGTTTTGAGGCTTGTCTCTGTGCTGTTTTGCATACTGTAGGCGAGATACTTTGTGGCATTTGCACAGTAATGGCTTTCCTCTGGTGACTCGACCATGCAGCTACACCGCTAGTTTTCAGAGAGTTCTGTAATTCAGCTGATGTTATTTGGGGTTTTTTCTTTGCATCCCGAACAATTTACCTGGCAGTTATGGGCAAAATTTTTGTTGGTCTACCTGACTGTAGTTTTGTTTTTACAGAGCCCCTGATTTTCCATTTGTTAATCACAGTTTGAACACTGCTGACTTGCATTATCAATTCTTTGGATATATTTTTGTATGCCTTTCCTTTTTTATACAGTTCAACTACCTTTTCCCATAGATCCACTGAAAATTCTTTTGCTTTCCCCATGACTCACAATCCAGAAACGTCAGTGACTGGATGAAAGATGCAAGAGTCTGTCTGGATCCTAGAAACTCATTCAGCTTTTATGCACACTCACTGATTACAAGCAAACTGGTCACAGGTGAGGATGTTACCTTTAGTAGCCAGTCAAACCCATTTGTGTCAACTTCTGTGCATGTTATCAGGCCAAAATCACCAGGGTATGTGAACTTTTGATCAGGGTCATTTGGATGTTTAGGGTTGTCATTATGATTTAAAAAGAGAAAACACAAGGTTTGGGGCTTTTCAAATCTTTTTGGCTGATTCATCAATTGTGACTACAGATGAATGGATCGTTTCACACATCCATCTCCATAATCCTGCTCAATGTTCTCTGGCTGTAGGCTGAAGCTGCGCAAATTTCCTGACCTTCTGTGCTTGTTTTATGATTTGCTGTGCAGGCGCGTCATCATCTGTGAGCAGCACGGCGCAAAAAATACCGGAATGTCACAACAGGCAGGCAAATCAAACTCCACAGCAAGGAACCTGGACGTTCAAGAAATTTGTGCAGTTGCTGTCCACGGCCAGAGTATTGACTTGGACCATGGAACAGCGTTGCACAAAGCAATTCGTTCATCTCTAATTGTGACTAGGGTTGAGCGACCTTGACCTTTTTAGAGTCGAGCCGGGTTTCGCGAAACCCGACTATCTCAAAAGTCGAGTCGAGTGGAATCGGCCGATTATCGCGAAAAGTCGGGTATCGACCGAAACGCGAAACCCAATGCAAGTCAATGGGGGAGTATAGTCGGCAGTGAGTAGAGGCCAGGAAAACATGTACAGAGCCCATTTTATTGGCAAAAACATCCATTCTTGTTACTGAAGCTTGTCAATCGTAATTGAGCTTATAATAATTGTAAGGCATTTGAAATTGGGGGTCATTTGGCTAAAGTTGTGGGGGGTAGGGCTGGTTCAAGTAATTAGTGGGCCCAGGAAATCTGGACCACGCCACGGCAGTGGAGCAGGGAGAGGTAAGTATTTCAACTTTGCAAGTGCTGTGATCCTGAGCAAGCAGGGGGGGCCCACTCGTTGGCATTGGCACTGGCACAGGGCCCCTCAAAGTACAGCGGTGTGTTTGCACGGCGGGGGCGCCTCCCACCGGCAGCAACACTTTTGCGTACTATGAGAGGCCCTGTGACAGCGACGTCGCCAAGGAGTATTCCTCCCCCCATCTGATGAAGGAACCTGCACCTTCATCTGCACCTTCCTCTTTGGCCCCGTGTAAGGTGGTATGGTATGCGGGAAGGGGGACCTGACTTTCAGCAGGGTCACAATCTTGCAGTGTAGCGTGCACGGGGAATGTTGCGTTATGGGTCAATGTACCAGCAGACTCATCTATCACTGGCTGGGCAATGGGCAGGATGAGGGGGAAACAGATATGGGCCCAAAGAATAAAGTGGGCTAAATGCAGATCAAAATTGGTAACAGGACTAACCAGGGGGCATTGTTTTGTTCAGTGGAGGACAACTGGAATAAGAGGCTGACACAGAGAGTAGGCCCAAATCAGTAAGTATTCTAAATGCAGTTCAAAATTGGCAACAGTAGTAAACCGGCGGCACAGCTTTGTTCACTGTAGGAGAACAGCAAGGAGCGGCAGACACAGATAGAAAGCCCCAACCCAACTAGTAGGCCTAATGCAGTGTTGTTTTCAACAACTACTAAATGAGAGCCAGAAGATTGAAGCAATGGAGAGGAAACCTGGGGAACACCTTGGAGTGGAAGACACCGTCTCTACACCCCATACCCAATTTGTAGGCCTAATGCAGTGTTGTTTTCAACAACTACTTAAGAAGAGCCAGAAAATCGAAGCAATGGAGACAAAACCTGGGGAACACCTTGGAGTGGAACACACCTTCTCTACACCCCATACCCAATTTGTAGGCCTAATGCAGTGTTGTTTTCAACAACTACTTAAGAAGAGACAGAAGATTGAAGCAATGGAGAGGAAACCTGGGGAACACCTTGGAGTGGAAGACACCGTCTCTACACCCCATACCCAATTTGTAGGCCTAATGCAGTGTTGTTTTCAACAACTACTTAAGAAGAGCCAGAAGATCGAAGCAATGGAGACAAAACCTGGGGAACACCTTGGAGTGGAACACACCTTCTCTACACCCCATACCCAATTTGTAGGCTTAATGCAGTGTTGTTTTCAACAACTACTAAACGAGAGCCAGAAGATTGAAGCAATGGAGATGAAACCTGGGGAACACCTTGGAGTGGAAGACACCGTCTCTACACCCCATACCCAATTTGTAGGCCTAATGCAGTGTTGTTTTCAAAAACTACTAAACGAGAGCCAGAAGATTGAAGCAATGGAGAGGAAACCTGGGGAACACCTTGGAGTGGAAGACACCGTCTCTACACCCCATACCCAATTTGTAGGCCTAATGCAGTGTTGTTTTCAACAACTAGTTAAGAAGAGCCAGAATATCGAAGCAATGGAGACGAAACCTGGGGAACACCTTGGAGTGGAAGACACCCTCTCTACACACTATACCCAACTTGTAGGCCTAATGCAGTGTTGTTTTCAACAACTACTAAACGAGAGCCAGAAGATCAAAGCAATGGAGAGGCAACCTGGGGAACACCTTGGAGTGGAACACACCGACACCCCATACCCAATTTGTAGGCCTAATGCAGTGTTGTTTTCAACAACTACTTAAGAAGAGACAGAAGATTGAAGCAATGGAGAGGAAACCTGGGGAACACCTTGGAGTGGAAGACACCGTCTCTACACCCATACCCAATTTGTAGGCCTAATGCAGTGTTGTTTTCAACAACTACTTAAGAAGAGCCAGAAGATCGAAGCAATGGAGACGAAACCTGGGGAACACCTTGGAGTGGAACACACCGTCTCTACACCCCATACCCAACTTGTAGGCCTAATGCAGTGTTCTTTTCAACAACTACTAAACGAGAGCCAGAAGATCGAAGCAATGGAGAGGCAACCTGGGGAACACCTTGGAGTGGAACACACCGTCTCTACACCCCATACCCAATTTGTAGGCCTAATGCAGTGTTGTTTTCAACAACTACTTAAGAAGAGACAGAAGATTGAAGCAATGGAGAGGAAACCTGGGGAACACCTTGGAATGGAAGACACCGTCTCTACACCCCATACCCAATTTGTAGGCCTAATGCAGTGTTGTTTTCAACAACTACTTAAGAAGAGCCAGAATATCGAAGCAATGGAGAGGAAACCTGGGGAACACCTTGGAGTGGAAGACACCCTCTCTACACCCCATACCCAACTTGTAGGCCTAATGCAGTGTTGTTTTCAACAACTACTAAACGAGAGCCAGAAGATCGAAGCAATGGAGAGGCAACCTGGGGAACACCTTGGAGTGGAACACACCGTCTCTACACCCCATACCCAATTTGTAGGCCTAATGCAGTGTTGTTTTCAACAACTACTAAATGAGAGCCAGAAGATTGAAGCAATGTAGAGGAAACCCTGGGGAACACCTTGGAGTGGAAGAAACCGTTAGTAGGCCCTACCGAAGTAGTAGCCCCAATGCAGTTTTCAAATTCCTATAGGCTGAAAACCAGACTATTGACGCTCAGCTTTTTTCAAAGGAGGACAGCTGTATTGAGTGGCGCAGACAGACACAGGTAGTAGGCCTTAAACCAAAAATGTGGCTCAATGCAGTTTAAAATAGGTTACAGGGGTACACAGGCAGCATTGGTCTGGTCAGTGGAGGGCAATTTCAATTATGGACCGCAGACAGACTTTGTACGCCTACTATTAAAAAAAGGATGCTCTATGCAATTAAAAATAGGTTCCAGGGGTCCACGGGCAGCAGTGGTGTGGTCAGTGGAGGAGTATTGGAAGGAGGAACCGCAGACAGGCTTAGTAGGCCTAACATAACAAAATTAGGCTGTAGGCACTTTAAAATTGGTTCCAGGGGTACACGGGCAGCAGTGGTGTGGTCAGCTGCGGACAATTTGAATTAGGGACTGCAGACAGACTTAGTAGGCTGTCCCCTGTGGACCATGCATCCACCACATTAACCCAGTGCGCCGTAATGGACACGTAACTTTTCGTGGACATGCCTACTGGTCCATGCATCTGTTGTCAGGTGCACCTTTCTACTGTTAGATTGCCTGAGTGCTATGACAATGCGGACTTTTTTTGCTGGTGGAGGGCTGGGATGGCTTTTCTCGCAAAAGAAGTGTCGACTGGGTAGCTTGAACCGTGGTACAGCGTAGTTCATCTGGGCTTTATAAATATAAAATAAAGAAAAAAAGTTGGCTCTATGCACTTTCAGCTGGGTTCCAGGGGTACACGGCCAGCATTGGTCTGGTCAGTGGAGAACTATTGGAAGGAGGGACCGAAGACAGCCTTAGTAGGCCTAACATAATAAAATATGGCTGTAGGCACTTTATAATTGGTTCCAGGGGTACACGGGCAGCAGTGGTCTGGTCAGTGGAGGACTAGTGGAAGGAGGGACCGCAGACAGGCTTAGAAGGCCTAACATAATAAAATATGGCTGTGGGCAATTTAAAATTGGTTCCAGGGGTACACGGGCAGCAGTGGTCTGGTCAGTGGAGGCCTAGTGGAAGGAGGGACCGCAGACAGGCGTAGTAGGCCTAACATAATAAAATTTGGCTGTAGGCACTTTAAAATTGGTTCCAGGGGTACACCGGCAGCAGTGGTCTGGTCAGTGGAGGCCTAGTGGAAGGAGGGACCGCAGACAGGCGTAGTAGGCCTAACATAATAAAATTTGGCTGTAGGCACTTTAAAATTGGTTCCAGGGGTACACGGGCAGCAGTGGTCTGGTCAGTGGAGGCCTAGTGGAAGGAGGGACCGCAGACAGGCGTAGTAGGCCTAACATAATAAAATTTGGCTGTAGGCACTTTAAAATTGGTTCCAGGGGTACACGGGCAGCAGTGGTCTGGTCAGTGGAGGCCTAGTGGAAGGAGGGACCGCAGACAGGCGTAGTAGGCCTAACATAATAAAATTTGGCTGTAGGCACTTTAAAATTGGTTCCAGGGGTACACGGGCAGCAGTGGTCTGGTCAGTGGAGGCCTAGTGGAAGGAGGGACCGCAGACAGGCGTAGTAGGCCTAACATAATAAAATTTGGCTGTAGGCACTTTAAAATTGGTTCCAGGGGTACACGGGCAGCAGTGGTCTGGTCAGTGGAGGCCTAGTGGAAGGAGGGACCGCAGACAGGCGTAGTAGGCCTAACATAATAAAATTTGGCTGTAGGCACTTTAAAATTGGTTCCAGGGGTACACGGGCAGCAGTGGTCTGGTCAGTGGAGGCCTAGTGGAAGGAGGGACCACAGACAGGCGTAGTAGGCCTAACATAATAAAATTTGGCTGTAGGCACTTTAAAATTGGTTCCAGGGGTACACGGGCAGCAGTGGTCTGGTCAGTGGAGGCCTAGTGGAAGGAGGGACCGCAGACAGGCGTAGTAGGCCTAACATAATAAAATTTGACTGTATGTACTTTAAATTTGGTTCCAGGGGTTCACGGGCAGCAGTGGTCTGGTCAGTGGAGGCCTAGTGGAAGGAGGGACCGCAGACAGGCGTAGTAGGCCTAACATAATAAAATTTGGCTGCAGGCACTTTAAAATTGGTTTCAGGGGTACACGGGCAGCAGTGGTCTGGTCACTGGAGGCCTAGTGGAAGGAGGGACCACAGACAGGCTTAGAAGGCCTAACATAATAAAATATGGATGTAGGCACTTTAAAATTGGTTCCAGGGGTACACGGGCAGCAGTGGTCTGGTCAGTGGAGGCCTAGTGGAAGGAGGGACCGCAGACAGGCTTAGAAGGCCTAACATAATAAAATTTGGCTGTAGGCACTTTAAAATTGGTTCCAGGGGTACACGGGCAGCAGTGGTCTGGTCAGTGGAGGCCTAGTGGAAGGAGGGACCGCAGACAGGCGTAGTAGGCCTAACATAATAAAATTTGGCTGTAGGCACTTTAAAATTGGTTCCAGGGGTTCACGGGCAGCAGTGGTCTGGTCAGTGGAGGCCTAGTGGAAGGAGGGACCGCAGACAGGCGTAGTAGGCCTAACATAATAAAATTTGGCTGTATGTACTTTAAAATTGGTTCCAGTGGTACACGGGCAGCAGTGGTCTGGTCAGTGGAGGCCTTGTGGAAGGAGGGACCGCAGACAGGCTTAGAAGGCCTAACATAAATTGGGCTGTAGACACTTGGAATTCTCTTGCAGGGGTACACAGGCAGCATTGGTGTTGTCAGCGGAGGCCGATTGTAATGAGTGTCTGCCAGTTAGTACTCCCAAAAAATAAATACATGTTAATGTCTTGCATTACAACAAAACGAAAACACAAAAGGGTGCAATCATTAGGTACAGGGGTGGGCTCCTCTGCGGAGTTTCAGACCTAGTAATTTGGCACTAAGTATTTACTTGTGTAAATATAGGACACTGCCCCTGACTATGTTAAGTACCATCATACATGTCAACACAATGGTATTGTCAGTGGCAGGAATTGAACTATGTCAGCGCATAGACTAAACATTGGTGGAATTGTGAGAGATAATTGTGCAAGTGGTAGAGCAATGTTTGAGCTGGGGGGGGAACTCTCTTGTGGCCGGCGGTACAGGCCCAGGGCCCCTCATGTTACAACAGTGTGTCTGACGTTGGGTGCGCACCACCACCGCCAGAGACACTTTATTGTACTATGAGGGACCCAGTGGCAGTGCCGTCGACCAAATGCGGGCACACCCACCTCTTCAGACAAACGGCACTCTCACGGGTGCTTGCGCCAAGTGGCGATACCACGGCCCCGTGTGGGGAGTTTGGCCATTTAGGGAGGTGTAAACATGTCATATGCTGGACAATCAGCTGCTGCAAATTACGAGATTGGAAAAGTCAGTCAGAGTAGTCCACAGGCAAGACCTTTTCATAGGAAAGCTAGGTGTCAGCCGGTCAAGGTGGGGCAAAAGAATTCGAAATCCAGTTGTGGTTCATTTTAATGAAGGTTAGATCATCAACATTTTGGGTAGCCAGACGAGTCCTTTTTTCGGTTAATATTGAACCTGCAGCACTGAATACTCTTTCTGATAGGACACTAGCTGCCGGGCAAGCAAACTCCTGCAATGCATATTCTGCCAATTCTGGCCAGGTCTAATTTGGATGCCCAGTAATCAAATGGGAATGACGGTTGAGGGAGAACATCGATAAGGGATGAAAAATAGTTAGTAACCATACTGGACAAATGTTGTCTCCTGTCACTTTGAATTGATGCAGCAGTACCTGTCCTGTCTGCGGTCATAGCAAAATCACTCCACAACCTGGTCAGAAAACCCCTCTGTCCAACGCCACTTCTGATTTGTGCACCTCTAACACCTCTCGTCTGCTGCCCCCTGCAGCTCGTGTGAGAACGATCACGGGCGCTGTGTGCTGGGAATGCCTGAAGCAAACGGTCAACAAGAGTTGATTGTTTGGTTGCTAATATTAGTTCCAAGTTCTCATATGACATAATATTTTGCAATTTGCCTTTATAGCGAGGATCAAGGAGGCAGGCCAACCGGTAATCGTCATCGTTCATCATTTTAGTAATGCGTGTGTCCCTTTTCAGGATACGTAAGGCATAATCCGCCATGTGGGCCAAAGTTCCAGTTGTCAAATCTGCGGTTGTGCTTGGTTGAGGGGCAGTTTCAGGCAAATCTACGTCCCTCAAAAAACCAGAACCCGGCCTTGCCACGCCACCAATTTCCAGTGGCCCCGGAAAAGCTTCCTCATTAAAAATATACTCATCCCCATCATCCTCCTCGTCCTCCTCCTCCTCTTCACCCGCTACCTCATCCTGTACACTGCCCTGACCAGACAATGGCTGACTGTCATCAAGGCTTTCCTCTTCCTCTGCTGCAGACGCCTGATCCTTTATGTGCGTCAAACTTTGCATCAGCAGACGCATTAGGGGGATGCTCATGCTTATTATGGCATTGTCTGCACTAACCAGCCGTGTGCATTCCTCAAAACACTGAATAACTTGACACATGTCTTGTATCTTCGACCACTGCACACCTGACAACTCCATGTCTGCCATCCTACTGCCTGCCCGTGTATGTGTATCCTCCCACAAAAACATAACAGCCCGCCTCTGTTCGCACAGTCTCTGAAGCATGTGCAGTGTTGAGTTCCACCTTGTTGCAACGTCTATGATTAGGCGATGCTGGGGAAGGTTAAAAGACCGCTGATAGGTCTGCATACGGCTGGAGTATACGGGCGGATATGTGAGCAAAGTCCGCACACTTTGAGGAGCAGGTCGGATAACCCCGGATAACTTTTCAGGAAGCACTGCACCACCAGGTTTAAGGTGTGAGCCAGGCAAGGAATGTGTTTCAGTTGGGAAAGGGAGATGGCAGCCATGAAATTCCTTCCGTTATCACTCACTACCTTGCCTGCCTCAAGATCTACAGTGCCCAGCCACGACTGCGTTTCTTTCTGCAAGAACTCTGACAGAACTTCCGCGGTGTGTCTGTTGACGCCCAAACACTTCATAGCCAATACAGCCTGCTGACGCTTGCCAGTAGCTGCTCCATAATGGGACAACTGGTGTGCAACAGTGGCAGCTGCGGATGGAGTGGTTGGGCGACTGCGGTCTGTGGACGAGCTCTCGCTTCTGCAGGAGGACAAGGAGGAGGAGGAGGGGGTGCGAACGGCTACAGCCAACTGTTACCTAGACCCTGGGCTAGGCAGAACTGTCCCAAAATTGATGTCCCCTGTGCACCCTGCATCCACCACATTCACCCAGTGTGCCATGATGGACATGTAACGTCCCTGGCCATGCCTACTGGTCCATGCATCTGTTGTCAGGTGCACCTTTGTACTCACAGATTGCCTGAGTGCATGGACGATGCGCTCTTTAACATGCTGGTGGAGGGCTGGGATGGCTTTTCTCGAAAAGAAGTGTCGACTGGGTAGCTCGTAGCGTGGTTCAGCGTAGTCCATCAGGGCTTTGAAAGCTTCGCTTTCAACTAACCGGTAGGGCACCATCTCTAACGAGATTAGTCTAGCTATGTGGGCGTTCAAACCCTGTGTACGTGGATGCGAGGCTAAGTACTTCCTTTTTCTAACCAGAGTCTCATGTAGGGTGAGCTGGACTGGAGAGCTGGAGATCATGGAACTAGCGGGTGTGCCGGTGGACATGGCAGACTGAGAGACGGTTGGAGACGGTATTGTTTCCGCCGGTGCCCTAGATGCAGTGTTTCCTACTACGAAACTGGTGATTCCCTGACCCTGACTGCCTTGGCCTGGCAAAGAAACCTGCACAGATACTGCAGGTGGTGCGGAAAATGGTGGCCTTACAGTGACGGAAGGGATGTAGCGTTGCTGACTAGCTTCATTGGCCGAGGGTGCTACAACCTTAAGGGACGTTTGGTAGTTAGTCCAGGCTTGCAAATGCATGGTGGTTAAATGTCTATGCATGCAACTTGTATTTAGACTTTTCAGATTCTGACCTCTGCTTAAGGTAGTTGAACATTTTTGACAGATGACTTTGCGCTGATCAATTGGATGTTGTTTAAAAAAAATGCCAGACTGCACTCTTTCTAGCATCGGATCCCTTTTCAGGCATGGCAGACTGAGCTTTAACCGGATGGCCACGCTGTCCTCCAACAGGTTTTGGCTTTGCCATGCGTTTTGTGCCAGATACGGGCTCGGCAGATGGAACCTTTTGCGATGTTGATGCCTGCTGCGGCCCCTCCTCCTCCATTTCAGAACTACTTCCGCCTGCACCCTGTTCCCCCAATGGCTGCCAATCGGGGTCAACAACAGGGTCATCTATAACCTCCTCTTCTATCTCGTGTGCAACTTCGTCTGTGTCACCGTGTAAGTCGGTGGTATAGCGTTCGTGACGGGGCACCATAGTCTCATCAGGGTCTGATTCTGGATCAGTACCCTGTGAGGGCAATGTTGTGGTCTGAGTCAAAGGAACAGCATAGTAGTCTGGCTGTGGCTGTGCATCAGTGCACTCCATGTCAGATTCAACTAGTAATGGGCATAGCCTGTTAACTGTTTCACTTTCTAAGCCAGGGACGGTATGTGTAAAGAGCTCCATGGAGTAACCCGTTGTGTCGCCTGCTGCATCGTTGCCTGCTGCATTGTTGTTTTTGCTGAAGAGGACAAGGAAGCGACTTGTCCCTGACCGTGAACATCCACTAACGACGCGCTGCTTTTACATTTACCAGTTTCAGAAGAGGAGGCAAAAGAGCTAGAGGCTAGAGTCAGCAAGGTAAGCCAAAACTTGCTCTTGCTGCTCCAGCTATAAAAGCGGTTTTCCTACTCCCAGAAAAGGGAGCGTTCGAGGCCTTGTGTAGCCAGACGACGAACCTGGCTCCACAGCTCCAGACTTAGGTGCTATATTTTTTTTCCCACGACCACATGATGCTCCACTACCACTACCATCATTACCAGATGGCAATGAACGCCCACGGCCACGACCTCTTCCACCAGATTTCTTCATTGTTTTAAAAACGTAACCAAAGTAACGGTATTTATTACTGTCAAACAACTTACATGGTGAACTCTAACTTCTGTATGATTTAGATATCCCTTTACAGGTGGGTGAGACCGCAAGGAAAATCAGGCACAATGTTACACACTCTGTTTTCTGTGGCACCAAATGAGAGAGATGCCACAAACGCAGGACTGTCACTCAAGCACAAATGTCAATATTAATCTCCCACTTTTTTTTTTTTCAGGGAGGATTTTGAAACCAAATTTAAAAAAAAAAACACTAGGCTTTCTATGGCCCACTATTTGAGAGAGATGGCACACTCAGGACTGGCACACAAGCACAAAGGCCAATATTAATCTCCCACTGTTTTTTTTTTCTGGGAGAAGTTAGAAACCAAATAAAAAAAAAAAAGGCTTTCTATGGCCCACTATTTGAGAGAGATGGCACACTAAGGAGTCAGGACTGACACACAAGCAGAAAGGCCAATATTAATCTCCCACTGTTTTTTTTTATTTTTTCAGGGAGAATTTAGAAACCAAATAAAAAAAATATATATAGGCTTTCTATGGCCCACTATTTGAGAGAGATGGCACACTCAGGAGTCAGGACTGGCACACAAGCTGAAAGGCCAATATTAATCTCCCACTGTTTTTTTTTTTCAGGGAGAATTTTGAAACCAAATTTAAAAAAAAAAACACTAGGCTTTCTATGGCCCACTATTTGAGAGAGATGGCACACTCAGGACTGGAACACAAGCACAAAGGCCAATATTAATCTCCTACTGTTTTTTTTTTTCAGGGACAAGTTAGAAACCAAATTAAAAAAAAAAATAGGCTTTCTATGGCCCACTATTTGAAAGAGATGGCACACTCAGGAGTCAGGACTGGCACACAAGCAGAAAGGCCAATATTAATCTCCCACTGTTTTTTTTTATTTTTTCAGGGAGAATTTAGAAACCAAATGAAAAAAATATATATATAGGCTTTCTATGGCCCACTATTTGAGAGAGATGGCACACTCAGGAGTCAGGACTGGCACACAAGCTGAAAGGCCAATATTACTCTCCCACTGTTTTGTTTTTTTTCAGGGAGAATTTTGAAACCAAATTTAAAAAAAAAAAAAACAATAGGCTTTCTATGGCCCGCTATTTGAGAGAGATGGCACACTCAGGACTGGCACACAAGCAAAAAGGCCAATATTAATCTCCCACTGTTTTTTTTTCATGGAGAAGTTAGAAACCAAATTAAAAAAAAAATAGGCTTTCTATGGCCCACTATTTGAGAGAGATGGCACACTCAGGACTGGCACACAAGCTGAAAGGCCAATATTAATCTCCCACTGTTTTTTTTATTTTTTTCAGGGAGAAGTTAGAAACCAAATAAAAAAAAACACTAGGCTTTCTATGGCCCACTATTTGAGAGAGATGGCACACTCAGGAGTCAGGACTGGCACACAAGCTGAAAGGCCAATATTAATCTCCCACTGTTTTTTTTAATTTTTTCAGGGAGAATTTAGAAACCAAATACAAAAAAAAATAGGCTTTCTATGGCCCACTATTTGAGAGAGATGGCACACTCAGGAGTCAGGACTGGCACACAAGCTGAAAGGCCAATATTAATCTCCCACTGTTTTTTTTTATTTTTTCAGGGAGAATTTAGAAACCAAATAAAAAAATATATATAGGCTTTCTATGGCCCACTATTTGAGAGAGATGGCACACTCAGGAGTCAGGACTGGCACACAAGCTGAAAGGCCAATATTAATCTCCCACTGTTTTTTTTTTTCAGGGAGAATTTTGAAACCAAATTTTAAAAAAAAAAACACTAGGCTTTCTATGGCCGGCCCACTATTTGAGAGAAATTGCACACTCAGGACTGGCACACAAGCACAAAGGCCAATATTAATCTCCCACTGTTTTTTTTTATTTTTTCAGGGAGAAGTTAGAAACCAAATAAAAAAAATAGGCTTTCTATGGCCCACTATTTGAGAGAGATGGCACACTCAGGACTGGCACACAAGCACAAAGGCCAATATTAATCTCCCACTGTTTTTTTTTTCAGGGAGAGTTTAGAAACCAAATAAAAAAAAATATATATAGGCTTTCTATAGCCCACTATTTGAGAGAGATGGCACACTCAGGAGTCAGGACTGGCACACAAGCTGAAAGGCCAATATTAATCTCCCACTGTTTTCTTAAATTTTTTCAGGGAGAATTTAGAAACCAAATAAAAAAAATATAGGCTTTCTATGGCCCACTATTTGAGAGAGATGGTACACTCAGGAGTCAGGACTGGCACACAAGCTGAAAGGCCAATATTAATCTCCCACTGTTTTTTTTATTTTTTCAGGGAGAATTTAGAAACCAAATTAAAAAAAATATATATAGGCTTTCTATGGCCCACTATTTGAGAGAGATGGCACACTCAGGAGTCAGGACTGGCACACAAGCTGAAAGGCCAATAATAATCTCCCCCTGTTTTTTTTTCAGGGAGAATTTTGAAACCATATAAAAAAAAACACTAGGCTTTCTATGGCCCACTATTTGAGAGAGATGGCACACTCAGGACTGGCACACAAGCACAAAGGCCAATATTAATCTCCCACTGTTTTTTTTTCAGGGAGAATTTTGAAACCAAATAAAAATAAAAAAAAACACTAGGCTTTCTATGGCCCACTATTTGAGAGAGATGGCACACTCAGGAGTCAGGACTGGCACACAAGCTGAAAGGCCAATATTAATCTCCCACTGTTTTTTTTTTCAGGGAGAAGTTAGAAACCAAATTAAAAAAAAATAGGCTTTCTATGGCCCACTATTTGAGAGAGATGGCACACTCAGGACTGGCACATAAGCACAAAGACCAATATTAATCTCCCACTGTTTTTTTTTTCAGTGAGAATTTAGAAACCAAATTAAAAAAAATATATATATAGGCTTTCTATAGCCCACTATTTGAGAAAGATGGCACGCTCAGGAGTCAGGACTGGCACACAAGCAGAAAGGCCAATATTAATCTCCCACTGTTTTTTTTTATTTTTTTCATGGAGAATTTAGAAACAAAATAAAAAAAAATATATAGGCTTTCTATGGCCCACTATTTGAGAGAGATGGCACACTCAGGAGTCAGGACTGGCACACAAGCTGAAAGGCCAATATTAATCTCCCACTGTTTTTTTTTTCAGGGAGAATTTTGAAACCAAATTTAAAAAAAAAAAACACTAGGCTTTCTATGGCCGGCCCACTATTTGAGAGAGATTGCACACTCAGGACTGGCACACAAGCACAAAGGCCAATATTAATCTCCCACTGTTTTTTTTTATTTTTTCAGGGAGAAGTTAGAAACCAAATAAAAAAAATAGGCTTTCTATGGCCCACTATTTGAGAGAGATGGCACACTCAGGACTGGCACACAAGCACAAAGGCCAATATTAATCTCCCACTGTTTTTTTTTTCAGGGAGAGTTTAGAAACCAAATAAAAAAAAATATATATAGGCTTTCTATAGCCCACTATTTGAGAGAGATGGCACACTCAGGAGTCAGGACTGGCACACAAGCTGAAAGGCCAATATTAATCTCCCACTGTTTTCTTAAATTTTTTCAGGGAGAATTTAGAAACCAAATAAAAAAAATATAGGCTTTCTATGGCCCACTATTTGAGAGAGATGGTACACTCAGGAGTCAGGACTGGCACACAAGCTGAAAGGCCAATATTAATCTCCCACTGTTTTTTTTATTTTTTCAGGGAGAATTTAGAAACCAAATAAAAAAAAATATATATAGGCTTTCTATGGCCCACTATTTGAGAGAGATGGCACACTCAGGAGTCAGGACTGGCACACAAGCTGAAAGGCCAATAATAATCTCCCCCTGTTTTTTTTTCAGGGAGAATTTTGAAACCATATAAAAAAAAACACTAGGCTTTCTATGGCCCACTATTTGAGAGAGATGGCACACTCAGGACTGGCACACAAGCACAAAGGCCAATATTAATCTCCCACTGTTTTTTTTTCAGGGAGAATTTTGAAACCAAATAAAAATAAAAAAAAACACTAGGCTTTCTATGGCCCACTATTTGAGAGAGATGGCACACTCAGGAGTCAGGACTGGCACACAAGCAGAAAGGCCAATATTAGTCTCCCATTGTTTTTTTTATTTTTTCAGGGAGAATTTAGAAACCAAATAAAAAAAAAATAGGCTTTCTATGGCCCACTATTTGAGAGAGATGGCACACTCAGGACTGGCACACAAGCACAAAGGCCAATATTAATCTCCCACTGTTTCTTTTTTTTCAGGGAGAAGTTAGAAACCAAATTTAAAAAAAAAATAGGCTTTCTATGGCCCACTATTTGAGAGAGATGGCACACTCAGGAGTCAGGACTGGCACACAAGCAGAAAGGCCAATATTAATCTCCCACTGTTTTTTTTTATTTTTTCAGGGAGAATTTAGAAACCAAATAAAAAAATATATATAGGCTTTCTATGGCCCACTATTTGAGAGAGATGGCACACTCAGGAGTCAGGACTGGCACACAAGCTGAAAGGCCAATATTAATCTCCCACTGTTTTTTTTAATTTTTTCAGGGAGAATTTAGAAACCAAATACAAAAAAAAATAGGCTTTCTATGGCCCACTATTTGAGAGAGATGGCACACTCAGGAGTCAGGACTGGCACACAAGCTGAAAGGCCAATATTAATCTCCCACTGTTTTTTTTTATTTTTTCAGGGAGAATTTAGAAACCAAATAAAAAAATATATATAGGCTTTCTATGGCCCACTATTTGAGAGAGATGGCACACTCAGGAGTCAGGACTGGCACACAAGCTGAAAGGCCAATATTAATCTCCCACTGTTTTTTTTTTTCAGGGAGAATTTTGAAACCAAATTTTAAAAAAAAAAACACTAGGCTTTCTATGGCCGGCCCACTATTTGAGAGAAATTGCACACTCAGGACTGGCACACAAGCACAAAGGCCAATATTAATCTCCCACTGTTTTTTTTTATTTTTTCAGGGAGAAGTTAGAAACCAAATAAAAAAAATAGGCTTTCTATGGCCCACTATTTGAGAGAGATGGCACACTCAGGACTGGCACACAAGCACAAAGGCCAATATTAATCTCCCACTGTTTTTTTTTTCAGGGAGAGTTTAGAAACCAAATAAAAAAAAATATATATAGGCTTTCTATAGCCCACTATTTGAGAGAGATGGCACACTCAGGAGTCAGGACTGGCACACAAGCTGAAAGGCCAATATTAATCTCCCACTGTTTTCTTAAATTTTTTCAGGGAGAATTTAGAAACCAAATAAAAAAAATATAGGCTTTCTATGGCCCACTATTTGAGAGAGATGGTACACTCAGGAGTCAGGACTGGCACACAAGCTGAAAGGCCAATATTAATCTCCCACTGTTTTTTTTATTTTTTCAGGGAGAATTTAGAAACCAAATAAAAAAAAATATATATAGGCTTTCTATGGCCCACTATTTGAGAGAGATGGCACACTCAGGAGTCAGGACTGGCACACAAGCTGAAAGGCCAATAATAATCTCCCCCTGTTTTTTTTTCAGGGAGAATTTTGAAACCATATAAAAAAAAACACTAGGCTTTCTATGGCCCACTATTTGAGAGAGATGGCACACTCAGGACTGGCACACAAGCACAAAGGCCAATATTAATCTCCCACTGTTTTTTTTTCAGGGAGAATTTTGAAACCAAATAAAAATAAAAAAAAACACTAGGCTTTCTATGGCCCACTATTTGAGAGAGATGGCACACTCAGGAGTCAGGACTGGCACACAAGCAGAAAGGCCAATATTAGTCTCCCATTGTTTTTTTTATTTTTTCAGGGAGAATTTAGAAACCAAATAAAAAAAAAATAGGCTTTCTATGGCCCACTATTTGAGAGAGATGGCACACTCAGGACTGGCACACAAGCACAAAGGCCAATATTAATCTCCCACTGTTTCTTTTTTTTCAGGGAGAAGTTAGAAACCAAATTTAAAAAAAAAATAGGCTTTCTATGGCCCACTATTTGAGAGAGATGGCACACTCAGGAGTCAGGACTGGCACACAAGCAGAAAGGCCAATATTAATCTCCCACTGTTTTTTTTTATTTTTTCAGGGAGAATTTAGAAACCAAATAAAAAAATATATATAGGCTTTCTATGGCCCACTATTTGAGAGAGATGGCACACTCAGGAGTCAGGACTGGCACACAAGCTGAAAGGCCAATATTAATCTCCCACTGTTTTTTTTAATTTTTTCAGGGAGAATTTAGAAACCAAATACAAAAAAAAATAGGCTTTCTATGGCCCACTATTTGAGAGAGATGGCACACTCAGGAGTCAGGACTGGCACACAAGCTGAAAGGCCAATATTAATCTCCCACTGTTTTTTTTTATTTTTTCAGGGAGAATTTAGAAACCAAATAAAAAAATATATATAGGCTTTCTATGGCCCACTATTTGAGAGAGATGGCACACTCAGGAGTCAGGACTGGCACACAAGCTGAAAGGCCAATATTAATCTCCCACTGTTTTTTTTTATTTTTTCAGGGAGAATTTAGAAACCAAATAAAAAAAATATATATAGGCTTTCTATGGCCCACTATTTGAGAGAGATGGCACACACAGGGATGGCACTCTAGCAGAAATGCCAATCTTAGGCTGTGTTTACACGTTGCGGTTTTTTCGCGGTTTTTTCGTGGTTTTTCCTGATAAAAACGCTATAAAACCGGAAAAAAACGCATACAATAAGCATCCCATCATTTAGAATGAATTCCGCATGTTTTGTGCGCATGATGCATTTTTTTCCGCGAAAAAAACGCATCCCGGCAAAAAACGCAGCATGTTCATTTATTTTCCGGTTTTTTTGCGGATTTCCCACTCCAAAATGCATTGGGAAGTGTCTGGAAAAAACCGCGGCAAAAACGCGTCAAAACCGCGGCAAAAACGCGTCAAAACCGTGGCAAAATTGCAGCAAAAACGCATGCGGTTTTCTTGCGGATTTCTTGCAGAAAATGTCCGGAATTCTCAGGAATTTTCTGCAAGAAATCCCGAACGTGTGCACATAGCCTTAATCTCCCACAACTTATTTTTTTAGGGAGAATTAAAAAAAAAAAAGGGACTGTCCTACAATTACTATCTCCCTGCAGTAATCTCAGCCAGGTATGGCAGGCAACAATAAGGAGTGGACTGCTGCACAAATTAAATAAAAAGTGTGGACAAACAAAAAAGATAGCTGTGCAGAAAGGAAGGAACAACAGGATTTGTGCTTTGAAAAAAGCAGTTGGTTTGCACAGCGGTGTACACACAGCAATGCAGCTATCAGGGAGCCTTCTAGGGCAGCCCAATGAGCTACAGCGCTGAGGAAAAAAAATGTAGCTTCCACTGTCCCTGCAAACAAAAGGTGGTGTTGGACAGTGGAAATAGCTACAGTACAGGCGGTTTGGTGGTTAATGGACCCTGCCTAACGCTATCCCTGCTTCTGACGAAGCGGCAGCAACCTCTCCCTATGCTCAGATCAGCAGCAATAAGATGGCGGTCGGCGGGAACGCCTCTTTATAGCCCCTGTGACGCCGCAGACAGCAAGTCAATCACTGCAATGCCCTTCTCTAAGATGGTGGGGACCAGGACCTATGTCATCACGCTGCCCACACTCTGCGTCCACCTTCATTGGCTGAGAAATGGCGCTTTTAGCGTCATTGAAACGCGACTTTGGCGCGAAAGTCGCGTACCGCATGGCTGACCCCACACAGGGGTCGGGTCGGGTTTCATGAAACCCGACTTTGCCAAAAGTCGGCGACTTTTGAAAATTAACGATCCGTTTCGCTCAACCCTAATTGTGACTATTAAAAAGTAAAAAAAATTTTTTGCACAAATAAACTCCATGTTTCCCCTGGAGTGATTTTATGGTCGTCTGAAATTTTTTTTACACAAGGTTTTGAAAAATTTTAACTGACTACACATCTTTGTTCTATGAAGTCGCAAAAAAGGTTAAAGACAAAAATAAACAGCATTTTTTTATTTTGCACAAAACTCATGAACTACGAACAAAAATGAACATAAAATTATGGCACAAAAGTCAACCTACCACAAGACAAAAAAAAGTCACTTAAAAAAAGATGCACATGAGAAATTGTCCCAATATGTGTGCCACCCCAGGAGTTCAGGTACCACAGTGGTATTGCTTTCCTTTCAGGGAGGGTAATGCCATGCCTGGAGACAGGAGGAATCCCTTTGGCAGGTAACCTTACATGCAACACATTCTGACTCCAGGCCAGGGGGGGAAGCTCTACACCCAACTTAAAGGGAGCTGCTCTCTCTGGTCGGGAGGATGAGTCAGTTCCTAGGCAGTTGCTAGGCAGACAAGCAGATAGTTGACAGTTGTTAGCAGACAGTGAAGGAGCATGGAGGTATTTAGGAGCTAGAGGAAGACTGCTACTGGGCCTCTCTAAGCTGAGCGCAGAAACCGGGTACTGAGAGCCCGAGGCTGAGGGGGACTGCAAGCCCCACGGCAGAACCAGAGGGCAGGAAACTAAAAGGGACTTGCCCACATAATACCTGAGGTACAGCAGCAATCAGAGTCCAGAGTCACCTTGAACAGAGACCCAAAAGAGACAGCTCAAGTTGCCTACCGTGCAGGTACTGTCCCTGGACAGGGAAGAAAGAGGGCCTTGTTAGAGAGCTACAGGCAGCAAGGGACCACAGACCAGCGCATAGTGGAAGGCTCCCAAACTGACCTGTCAAGGGGATTTCCACCTGTCTTCAGGCTGCCTGGACTCCAGCTACACCTGTTACCGGTACCCTGGACTGAGGTTGAACATCATCTCAGTATACCAGGTAAAGACTGCAACCCTGTGGCCACCAATTATTTGCGGCATTTACCATCCCTGCCAAATACACCGGGAGTCCTGAGGACATCACTTCACCTGTTGGAAGCGACACCATCTTTTCTGCAGCACCATCGCCCCCAGAGGACCCCTTTAAACAGCGTCGGTCACCTCTGGCCGAGAACCAGAGGTGGCATCACAAACTTTCCTTATTTCCACAACCCCTTTAAAGACCATCCCTTTTACTTGGGCACCCAGGGCCACGGACCGACCGGTTCGCTGCCACCGTGACCACCCCTTTAATTGCGAACGGACCCGAGTACCCCACGGCCCTGAGGGGCGACTCATGTATTCCAGTTTGTAGTGCATTTTGTAAATCGTCCCCATTGTTTTAGTTACATTGCCTTCATTTTTTTTTAAGTTATACAATCACTTTAACACTGTCTGTAGTTATTGTAAGG
Organism: Ranitomeya imitator; assembly: GCF_032444005.1. Lineage (NCBI taxonomy): Eukaryota > Metazoa > Chordata > Amphibia > Anura > Dendrobatidae > Ranitomeya > Ranitomeya imitator. Next base: position 449,313,474 of record NC_091282.1, read on the forward strand.
AATGTATGAGGCTAAAACCCATGACCATCATAAGTATGCAAAAAATCAGCTGAGAATGTGGAATGCTGAGTAGAGTTCAAAACCAGAATTCACACTAACTCCTTATCCTGGTTAGAATGAAACAAACTGCAGTAGTTCAAAGAAAACATAGTTTTAAAAATGAGACTGGATCTCAGGAAGCAGTGTCTGCACATACGGCCTAGGTCAGACAGCTGTATTTATGGTAATTGTGCACACTGAACAATATTAGCCTATCTGCAAGTGCACATACAGTGGGGAAAGTATTTGATATACTGTTGATTTTGCAAGTTTTTCCACCTACAAATAATGGAGAGGTCTGTAATTTTTTATCTTAGGTACACTTCAACTGTGAGAGACAGACTCTAAAAATAAAAACCAGAAAATCACATTGTATAATTTTTAAATAATTAGATTGCATGTTATTGCATGAAACATGTATTTGATCACCTACCAACCATCAAGAATTCTGACTTTCACATACCTGTTAATTTTTCTTTAAGAAGCCCTCCTACTCCGTGCTACCTGTATTGTACCTGCTTAAACTTGTTAACCGTATAAAAGACACCTGTCCACACACTCAATCAATCATACTCTAACCTCTCCACCATGGCCAAGACCAAAGGGCTGCCTATGGACATTGGGGACAAAATTGTAGACCTGCACAAGGCTGGAATGTTCTACAGGACAATAGGCAAGCAGCTTAGTGAGAAGGCAACAACTGTTGGCACAATTATTAAAAAAAGGAATAAACACAAGATGACTGTCACTCTTCCTCGATCGGGGGCTCCTTGCAGGATCTCGCCTCGTGGGGTAAGGCTGATTTTGAGAAAGGTCAAGAATCAGCCCAGAACTGCATGGGAGGACCTGGTCAATGACCTGAAGAGAGCTGGGACCACAGTCTCAAATAGTAACATTATTGACACACTACATCGTCATTGATTAAAATCCTGCAGGGCCCACAATGTCCCCCTGCTCAAGCCAGCAAATGTTCAGGCCCGTTTGAAGTTCGCCAATGACAGGAGGAGTCATGGGAGAAGGTCATGTGGTCAAATGAGACCAAAGTAGAACTTTTTGGTATCAACTCCACTTGCCGTGTTTGGAGGAAGAAGAAGGATCAGTACAGCCCCAAGAACACCATCCCAACCGTGAAGCATGTTGGGCGAAACATCATACTTTGGGGGTGCTTTTCTGCAAAGGGGGCAGGACGACTGTACTGAATCGCCTTCCCTCAGTAAGAGCATTGAAGATGGATCGTGGCTGGGTCTTCCAGCATGACAATGACCCGAAACACACAGCCAGGGCAACTATTTCAAGGTCCTGGAGCGGCCTAGCCAGTCTCCAGACCTGAACCCAATAGAAAATCTTTGGAGGGAGCCAAAACTCAATGTTGCCCAGTTATAGCACCAAAACCTGAAAAGATCTGAAGAAGATCTGCATGGAGGAGTGGGCCAAAATCCCTACTGCAGTGTGTGCAAACTTGGTCAAGAACTGCAGGAATCTTCTGACCTCTGTAATTGCAAAGGTTTCTGCGTAAAATATTAAGTTCCGTTTTTCTATTCTATCAAATACTTATTTAATGCAATTAAATGCAAATTAATTTTGCAAAAATCATACAATATAATTATCTGTTTTTTAATCTTAGATTCCATCTCTCACAGTTGAAGTATACCTACAATAAAAATGACAGACCTCTCCATTCTTTGTAGGAGGGGAAACTTGCAAAATCATCATTGTACCAAATGCTTATTTTCAATACTGTAAGTGAATTATGTAATTTTCCAAGTGAAAAAAATGGCGGCATGCACTATTCTCATCCTTTTTAAAGACTAGGATAAAGCATAACTTGCATGCCTATTCTTTACCCATTCACGTTATGGACGAGCACATGGAAATGCACACAAAGCTAGTTACATCCTCAGTTTGTGTACTTGACTAGTTTGATTTTAACAAAGACCATTTGACCCGGACTTAAACTCTGCGTTGAGCTATACAAGGGGCAGGAATACTGGCTGAACTCTGCAAACTATGCTCTTACATTACAGCTAAGTGGTGGAGGCTTATGTGACCAGGTTGGAAAATGTTTACGACACTTAACTGTCAGCACTACTTATGGAGGTGCAGTGGATGGACATTCAGCGTGAAGACCATGAAAACAGAATCTAGTCATTGGAGGGCAAAATTCTCTTTCATCGGTCTGAGTTGGAAAAACACTCCTACCAGATACACTATCTGATAGATGCAATGGACTATGATGAGAACAGGGGAAGGTGTAATAATCTCAGGATCTGGGGGTTACCGGAGTCTGTTAAATCTAAAGATCTCCCTCACACGTTACAATGTATTCTTATCAAAATATTGGGAGAACCTTCAGATAAAGAAATCGAGTTGGAAAGAGCTCATAGGGCCCTAGGCCCCAAGACCAAAGACCCCAAAATGCAGATTTTACTTGACCTTTCCCGCCTTGCCCTGCAAAAGAGATGAGCCCCGAGACCCCTCCTTGACATGTTTCGGTCCAATGACCTGCCTTATAGCTGGGGATTTCCATTCCGCCTTCAAGGTGCAACATGAGGGCAGGATACTTACCCAACATTGCGTGCAGCAGCCATGAGGTTTGACACCACCGGCCTCACAGAAATAGACTTTTTCAAAGTCTTTTTCTCTGAGGATTTTGTTAACCTCATGGTGGAGCAAGCTAATTTGTATGCTCGTCAATTTTTGGAGCAAAACACCGGTTCATCATATTCTAACTGGTCTGTAGACGCAGTTGAAATGATGCTGTTTTGTGGCCTGATCCTTCAATATGGGGCTCCTGAAGAAGCCAGAAATTCAGCAATATTAGAGTGCTGATATTTTATACAACACTCCAGTGTTCCGAATGATCGTGGTGCAGACGCGTTTTGAGGCCATCCATAATTCCTGCATTATTCAGAAAATGCACAGTGTCCTGCACGAGATGACCCCAGTTTTGACCATCTGTTCAAAGTTCGGCCTGTCATCGAACACTTCAACAAAAAGTTTGGTGAAGTGTACGTGCCCAAAAGGGACATCTGCGTGGATGAGTCCTTGGTTCATTTTAAGGGGCGGCTCAGATTCCGTCAATACCTGCCCAGCAAGAGGGCAAGGTACAGAATCAAACTCTACAAGCTGTGTGAGAGTACCTCAGGGTACACCTACAGCTTTAGAGTCTACGAAGGGAAGGACACCAGGATTGAACACCCTGAGTGTCCCCCTGCCCTGGGAGTCTGTGGGAAAATTGTGTGGGATTTGGTGCACTCCCTGCTGGATAAAGGTAATCACCTCTACACCGATAACTTTTATTCCAGCATCCCACTCTACAAATCCCTCTCTGCGCGAGGTACCAGAGCCTGCGGTACTGTCTGAAAATTCAGAGAGGCCTCCCGAAAACGCTACTTGGGCAGATGCTCAGAAGGGGTGACAGCAGAGCCCAATATAGCGACCACCTGCTGGTGGTCAAGTACAAGGACAAGAGGGATGTCCTTCTCTTGACCACCATACACGGTGATGGCACTGCCCTCAGCACTGTACGGGGTACCTCTACACAGGTCAGCAAACCTGACTGTGTACTGGGGTACAAAAAAACATGGGGGGCGTTGATCTCTGTGATCAACTTCTCCAACCATTCAGTGCTTTGAGAAAGGCCAAGGTGTGGTACAAAAATCTGTCCGTGTACATCGTACAAATGGCAATGCTCAACGCTTTCCTGCTGTCACGATGTGCACGCCACACCGATACGTCGTACCTTCACTTCCAGGAGGTAGTGGTTAAGGCCCTGTTATTTGGCATGAGGGAAGGAGCGGGCCCCAGTACTTCTGGAACTGAAGGTGCTCATATCGTACCAGGTCAACCTTTCCCGGGTGAGGTCCCGCAAACTGGAAAAAGAGGTAAGTCGCAAAAAAAGTGCCGAGTGTGTTAGAAAAGGTGAATACGCAAGGACACCATTTATCAATGCGACACCTGCCCCTAAAAACCTGGCCTGTGTATGAAGGATTGCTTCAAACTGTACCACACCTCCATGCACTACTAATTTACTTTACAGGAAACAGTAGATTAGTTCCAAAAAGGGGCACATCTATGTAAGTTCATTGGGGGTCTAGTTTACAAAATGTCACTTGTGGGGTTTTTTTTTACTGTTTAGGCACATCAGGGGCTCTGCAAATGAAACATGACGCCTGCAGACCATTCCATCAAAGTCTGCTTTCCAAAACATCACCACTTCCCTTCCAAGCCCCGACGTGTGCCCAAACAGTATTTTTTCCCACATGTGGGGTATCAGCATACTCAGGACAAATTGGACAACAACTTTTGGGGTCCAATTTCTCCTGTTACCATTGGGAAAATTAAAAATTGGGGATCAAAAGATAATTTTTGTAGGAAAAAATAGGATATTTTATTTTCACGCCCGGGCATTATAAATTTAAGTGAAACACTTGGGGGTTCAAAATTCTCACCACACACCTAGATAAGTTCCCAATTAGGTCTAGTTTCCAAAATGGGGGCACTTGTGGGGGATTTCTACTGTTCAGGCACATCAGGGGCTCTGCAAACGGAACATGACTCCTGCAGAGGTGGACTGTTTTCCCTTCCTGTAGATCTCACATTTTATGAGGGACCACAGGTTCTCTATGGGGTTCAGATCAGGTGAACAAGGGGGCCATGTCATTATTTTTTCTTCTTTGAGACCTTTACTGGCCAGCCACGCTGTGGAGTAGTTGGAGGCATGTGATGGAGCATTGTCCTGCATGAAAATCATGTTTTTCTTGAGCGATACCAACTTCTTCCTGTACCACTACTTGAAGAAGTTGTCTTCCAGAAACTGGCAGTAGGTCTGGGAGTTGAGCTTCACTCCATCCTCAACTCGAAAAGGTCCCACAAGTTCATCTTTGATGATATCAGCCCATACCAGTACCCCACCTCCACCTTGCTGGCGTCTGAGTCAGAGTGGAGCTCTCTGCCCTTCACTGATCCAGCCTCTGGCCCATCCATCTGGCCCATCAAGAGTCACTCTCATTTCATCAGTCCATAAAACCTTTGAAAAGTCAGTCTTAAGATATTTCTTGGCCCAGTCTTGACGTTTTATGTTATGTTTCTTGTTCAAAGGTGGTCGTTTTTCAGCCTTCCTTACCTTGGCCATGTCCCTGAGTATCGCACACCCTGTGCTTTTTGTTACTCCAGTAATGTTGCAGCTCTGAAATATGGCAAAACTGGCGGCAAGTGGCATCCTGGCAGCTTTATGCTTGATTTTCCTCCATTCATGAGCAGTTATTTTGCGCCTTTTTTGCCCAACACGCCTCTTGCGACCCTGTTGGCTATTTGCCATGAAACGCTTGATTGTTCAGTGATCACGCTTCAAAAGTTTGGCAATTTCAAGACTGCAACATCCCTCTGCAAAACATCTCACAATTTTGGACTTTTCAGAGCCCGTCAAATCTCTCTTCTGACACATTTTGCCAAAGGAAAGGAAGTTGCCTAATAATTAAGCACACCTTATTTAGGGTTTTGATGTCATTAGGCAACACCCCTCCTCATTACAGAGATGCACATTACAGCATAGACAATTGCCTTCAGATGACCCCAAAGATAAAAGCCTAATGGGGTCAGATCGGGAGACCTTGGTGGCCATTCAACTGCGGTGACCATCATGATGATGTGTTGCCCTCTATGCACTGAAGATGGCACGTTTCCTGAGTTTTTCCAGCAAGATGCCGCACCACCACATTATGGGTGTCAGGTCCAAGCATTCCTACATGAAGTTTCCTGGAAAGTGAATTGGTCATCGTGTACAAGCTGAATCACCACCAAGGTCTCTCGATCTGACCCCCTTAGACTTTTATTTTTTTGGGGGTGGGTCATCTGAAGGCAATTGTCTATGCTGTGAAGATACGAGATGTGCAGCATCTGAAACAATGGATACTGGAAGCCTCTGCTAGCATTTCTTCTGCGGTGTTGCTATCAGTGTGTCAAGAGTGGGAGACGAGGGTTGCATTGACAATCCAACACAATGGGCAGCACTTTGAGCACATTTTATAAGTGGTCATAAACTTGTAAATAGCTCATGAAAGAATAAAGTTACATTAAAAACAAACCCATCATTGTTTTTTTGTGAAATTCTCTATAAGTTTGATGTGTCACATGACCCTCTTCCCATTGGAAAAATAGTTGGATACAAAATGGCCAACTTCAAAATGGCCACCATGGTCACCACCCATCTTGAAAAGTTTTCCCCCTCCTATATACTAATGTGCCACAAACAGGAAGTTGATATTACCAACATTCCCATTTTATTTAGGTGTATCCAAATGGCCCACCCTGTATATTCATGTTTGGTATCTTGTACTGACCTGGTGAATCATATTACAAGGTCATTTTTACCATATATTGAACATGGTAAATAAATAAAAAATTGTGGAATTGCACTTTTTTCTCAATTTCGTAGTAGAATAAATAGTGTTCAACAACAACTGCAAAAAACAAGTCCCTTCTATGTGAATGGAAGAATAAAAAAGTTTTGGCTCTTGAAAAAATGAAAATGTAAAAATTGGTAGGGGTTAAAGCTTATGTGCTCCAGGGTTGCCAAACTGACCACAAATTCCAACACAAACATCTGTGTTTTTTTTTTTTTAAGCTGAAGGAGCTTTTACGTATTCTTATTTTAATTATCACCATATTATGTTCACAGCCATTGTTGTCTCCGTGATCCCTATTATTTCAGTCTCCAACGCATGAGTCCCATAAATCACTCTGTACTCCATGCTCTTGCTCAACAGTGAAATTTTACTGAACGTTAAAACAGTCTTTACTTTGGCAGCACACATCACATACAGAGTCATATTCCTTTCTTTCCCTGTCTTCCGGACAGGCCGTGTTTTTTCTAGCAGCTTCCTCTGCCCGGCAATCTCGGCCGTATCGTTTGGACAACCTGTGTCCCTCCTGCTCTTTCCTGTCATCAGCTCCTTTCAACCCCTCGTCCGGCTCCAATGGGAAGAGGGGCCAGTAACGCTTCCACTGTGGCTCCTGCCCCAGTCATAGACCCCGAATCCTAATAGGGAGATGCTCCTAATGGAGCAGTGCTGTCTGCACTGCTTGCTGCTTGGGGCCCCTTACTGCTACAACAGCTTTATCTCCATGGCTGTAAAATCTGCTCCTTAACTGCTCACACATCCTGCCCGTAGGCAGGTTGCCCGGGCGACTGACTCAACCAGGAAGCAACTCAGCTACAAGTCCCTGCTCTGTGTTACCCCTCCAATCTTGTTAACCCCTGTGCTGCCTATCTCCTATTCTATTCTATTCTCTATCTCTATTGTGCCCCCCTCTATTCTACCTCACTACTGTCCTATACTACCTAAAATTCTATTCTATCCCTAAGCCTATAGACAGTACATAACATCACAGTATACAAACTTTACATATCACATCAATAACATTAGGAAACCGCACATGACATTAATAATCAATGAGGTGCCGAATCTGTATGAACATTGACTAAGCGAGATGTGGCACCTAAGTGTCCCCGCTACCTCCTTACACTCATACCCTAAACCTGGAGATTTTGTTGCCAAGTGTGCAACACAGATATGGCACAAATCTCGCCTAAGTTTGTACTAGTGTTTCTTTAATATAAGTATTAGTAGGGAATGTGTTCTGGAAGGCATTCAGAAGGGATGGATGACTTTAGCTTTCACGCTCATTAAAACATATCAAAGGGTTTCCTTTGAGTGCAACCCGTGACCGTCACAAGATTCCAACTGAAAAGACTAAAGAGAGCAAAAGTAGTATCTGTGCCCAGAAATAAGGAACTTCACTAAGAGGTAAGTTCAATCCATTCTCTTGAAAATTAGATTTTCATGTATTTGGTTAATTATTATTTTACAGAAAAATTGAATCAAGGTCAAATCTATCTTTTTATTTTATCTAAAGTCATTGGAACCAAAGCAATCTCTGCATATCTTGGACAGTAACTTTGCATATCCCTAAAAATGTGCGGCTAAATTGATTTTGAAAAGTGATTATTTTGATTTGCCATAAAATCTGCATCTATTCAGTAATCATTCTTGATCAGTTACACTAAACTTCTGCCACAGGATTTCAGAATCAGAATTGTATTTCTAAGGTGCACGTCATAAATTGTGAAGCACACGTTTCACTTTGTGCACAACACATTGTACACGACATACACCTTTACGTCGATCTACAAGCTATGCCTAAGGACTGAAAGAACATGGTAGAAGGCAGGAAAGAACTTTTCAGTTTGAGGGAGTATTTAGATATTGTGGCGAAAGTGCTGTTAAAGCTAAATTTAAAACATTTGACAAACTGCACACGTTTTTGCTGCAGATTTTTACGGCTATGACACATTTATTTTACATATCTTACATGTAGAATCTTTTCCTGATGTGGTATTAACTGCACCTCAACTGCAACATCTGAATATACCGCACATTTTTGTTCCCTTCACCCAGAGCTATATCGCAGCATTTTCAGGGGGCTTGTAAAGAATTTTTCTTATCCTTGTTTTTATATTCTGACAGGCATTTTTTCCTGTCTTGGTGAAAAGCACTTGAGAAAAAGAAACAAAAATACTAAACCTAGTGCATGCTGTGTTTTGGGAAAATAATAACCTCTAAGGCCACGTTCACACATTCAGTATTTGGTCAGTTTTTTACCTCAGTATTTATAAGCCAAAACCAGGAGAGGAACAATCATAGGAAAAGTATAATAGAAACACGTCACCACTTCTGTATTTATCAATACTGAGGTAAAATAATGACCAAATACTGAAGGTGTGACCGTGGCCTAAGGCTGGGGTCAAATATAGGGTTTTTGCAGTTTTTTTTTTTTTTGCTGCTTTTTTTCTGCAGTCAAAACATGCCCTCTTGGCAGCAAAGACGCTGCTTCCAAAAACCAGGATTTGCTGCATTTTTGCATGTTTTTTGGTGCCCTTTTTGATTATAGGTGTCATTTGTCTACAGTACATGTTTAATAAAGTTAGTTTTAGGCTACGTTCCCACGATGAGCTTTTGTTGCGTTTTTGACACTATGGATTTTTGCTTAAAGTTCCAGTAAAGCGGATGGAATTTAAAGAAATCTCAGGCCTGCTGTGCTCCTCTGTGCTACGTTTCAAATCCACAGCATGTCAATCTCTCTTGCGTGTACGCTGAGTTTTCTGAGCAAATTTTCTCCATAGACTTGCATTAGGTGCGTAAAGTACACGTGTTTAAGTGCACCAACAAGAGACAAAATACGCAGCATCAAAAACGTGACAAAAATGTATGTTAAAAAAATGCATAAAAAAAGTAATTTAAATAATAGTTGCAGAAATTCTGCATCTTCAAAGACTCAACAAAAGCTCCTTATGGGAACATAGCCTACTTCTCCAAAAATGGAGCAAAAACACAAAAAAACAGCTTTTATTTTGCACAAAAAAGCTGAAAAAAACACATAGCCAAACAGCTGTGAGATTTCAGAAATCTCATGTACATGCTTGTTTGTTTGTTTTTTTCCTGACTGAATTTGAGACCTGGAGCATTTGTGAAATCTGCAGCATGTCACTTCTTTCAGCTTTCTAGCATAATTCCTTCACACATATAAAGCAATGAGAAAAAACGCTGCAAAAAACACCATGGTGAATATAACTAACTTTATTAAACATCTACAGTAGACAAAGCACATATGTAATCCGCACTCAAAAAGATGCTGCAAAAACCACAGCCGAAAATAATGAAAAATGGTCCAACCCTTCGAATTTAAAACAATGTAGAGGTATTTTTAAAAAATGCCAGACAAATGCACTGGTTGTAGTGAGTTCTATATTCCCCTATTGATTTACAACTTACAACATGTTTTTGTCAATTTGTAAAGAAAAGCTAAAAAAAAACTTAAAAAAAAGACACTTGAAAAAAAGTGCTGATTTTCTAAAAAGTAAGGCCGGCGTCACACTAGCGAGTTTTACGGACATATGAGCGCATAAAATACGTCCGTAAAACACGCATTACACACGGCCCAATTATTCTCTATGCCGCAGCTCCTATCTGCCGTATTTTACTGATCAGTATTATACGGTCTTCTACGGCCGTAGAAAATCACAGCATGCTGCGTTTGTCACTGTATTGCGCAAAAAAAATCGCCAATGAAAGTCTATGGAAGCCAGAATAATACGGATTACACACGGACCAGCAGTGTGACTTGCGAGAAATACGCAGCGGTGTTAGAGAGAAAAGCCGGAAATTCAGTGCGATGTACAGTAAAATCACACTGACAGCTTACAATAGAATAGGTGGAATAAATGTCTACACATAGAATAGGTATATATATATATATATATATATATATATATATGTGTGTGTCAGTGAGACACTTATATGTATATATATTAATATTTCATACAGCGCTAGATAGCTTAAAAGCCGGTAATTCAATTGCTTTTGCTATCTCCTTCCTAAACCCGACATGATATGAGACATGGTTTACATACAGTAAACCATGTCATATTCCCATTTTTTTTGCATATTCCACACTACTAATATTAGAAGTGTGTATGTGCAAAATTTGGGCGTTCTAGCTAGTAAATTAAAGGGTTAAATTGCGGAAAAAATTGGCGTGGGCTCCCGCACAATTTTCTCCGCCAGAGTAGTGACTGAGGGCAGATATTAATAGCCTGGAGAGGGTCCACGGTTATTGGCCCCCCCTGGCTAAAAACATCATTTCCTACTATTGGATTAATAATGGATAGGTGTCATAATTGACGCCTCTCCATTATTAATCTGGCTTAATGTCACCTTACAATAGCAAGGTGACATTAACCCTTCATTACCCCATATCCCACCGCTACACGGGAATGGGAAGAGAGAAGCCAAGTGCCAGAATAGGCGCATCTTCCAGATGTGCCTTTTCTGGGGTGGCTGGGGGCAGATGTTTTTAGCCGGGGGGGGGGGCAATAACCGTGGACCCTCTCCAGGCTATTAATATCTGCCCTCAGTCACTGGTTTTACTACTCAGGCGGAGAAAATTGTGCGGGAGCCCACGCCAATTTTTTCCGCCCTTTAACCCTTTATTTTACTAGCTAGAACGGCCAAATTTTGCATAGACACACTACTAACATTAGTAGTGTGGAATATGCAAAAAAAAAATGGTGATATGAGATGGTTTACTGTATGTAAACCATGTCTCATATCATGTCGGGTTTTGGAAGGAGATAGCAAAAGCCGGTAATTGAATTACTGGCTTTTAAGCTATCTCGCGCTGGATGAAATATTAATATATATATGTGTCTCACTAACATATATATATATATATATATAGACAATACATATGTTTTTATTATTTTTTGAGCACATGGATCCCTTGTATATCCGTATGTCGGTTTTGCAAGCCTGCGAGAAAATCTCGCAGTACGGATGCCATACGGATTACATACGGAGGATGCCATGCGCAAAATACGCTGACACACCCTGCCTACGGAGGAGATACGGACCACTATTTTGGGGACTTTTCTGCGTATTACGGCCGTAAATTACGGACCGTATTTTTATACGCTGAGTGTGACGCCGGCCTAAGTGTGCCAGAAGCCTATGTAAGGTTGGTCGTGTACAAAAGTACGGTAAGTGTGAGATTTATTCTTAGGCCCCTTTCACACATCAGGTTTTTGCCGTCAGGCACAATCCGGCAAATTTGGAAAAAAAAAATTTCTCATAGACTTGTATTAGTGCTGGATTGTGACGGATGGCCTCACGTTTCATCCGTTTTTTGCCGGATCCGTAGTAAATTAATTTTCCGGCAGCCGGAGAAAAAGGACACAGGAACGTTTTTTCTGTCCAGCGAAAAAATGCACAGCGATGGATCCGGTGAAAAATGGATGAAACGTGAGGTGAAATGCTGGAATCCGGCGACCGATTCCATTTTTTTAAAGAAATCATGCATTTTCCATTCAAGGGTCTCTCTCTCGGAAAAGGAAATCCAAACTCTATCACCGTGTTAAAAAAAAAAATCGGATCCAGCAAAAAAACGGATCCGTCGCATCAGTTTTTCACAATTTGCAACTGATCCATTTAAAAAAAAATTTGCCTGATGGTGAAAAACTGATGTGTGAAAGGGGCCTTAGGCTACTTTCACACTAGTGTTGGCTCATCGCAGTGCGTCGGGCCGAAGTACCGACACATACTGTGAAATAAAATCACAACGGGGGCAGCGGATGCAGTTTTTCAACACATCCGCTGCCCCATTGTGAGTTGCGGGGAGGAGGGGCGGAGCTTCGGCCACGCATGCGCAGTCAAAAATGGTGGACACGACGCACAAAAAAAGTTACATGGAACATTTTTTCGTGCCGACGGTCCGCCAAAACACAACGCATCCGTCGCGCGACGGATGCGACGTGTGGCAATCCGTCGCAATGCGTCGCTAATGAAAGTCTATGGAAAAAAAACACACCCTGCGGGCAACTTTGCAGGATGCGTTTTTTTCTGCAAAACGACGCATTGCGACGTGCGTCGTATGACGCTAGTATGAAAGTAGCCTTAATAATAAACACTGTGTTTTGCTGAAAGTGTTAATATTCGGCCAATTCTCTAATTGTACTAATTGGATACCTCAGATGCTGTCTAGGGGTATTTAAGTGTGTGCTCCCTGAAGAATCTCAGATGAGAGTCAAGGATCAAGTAATGGTTTTAAACAGTTCTGTTTTGCAGTTCAGTAGGAGCTGGTTCTGTGAACCTTGGAGAATGCCACGACCTGGCTCATCCCGTACATTGGGGGCATACAATGGCAGCGGAGGCCGGCCACACGTGGGGCTCAGTGCAGAAGAGTAAGTGTGCTCACATTAGATGGAAATGGCTAGGAACATGGTAGTACATGAACTGTGTTTTATAAAGGGACAGATGATGCTGTTCCTGTTCTCATACAGCACTCCTGGTATATAGCTAGAAAATGGAATGTCTCTGCTGGAAAGTGACTTTATGGGAGTAAAGTTCTATGCTGCAATTTATTCTAACTTCTGACAATAGAAAGCCCTAACCTCCTATAAAGTTCAGCCAAAAAAAGTCACAAGTTATGATGGAAATCTGTTCCATAATTACTAACACAACTGGGATTTTCAAGAAAGTGGTGGATCCTGACAGTGCCCTGTAAGGACTCGCCAGTCTGCAGTCACATAACTACAGGCTCATGATAAATCTGGACAACCGGTTTTAACTACCTTGTGACTTTCTGTTTTTGACACCATTTTGGGGTAGGTAATGTATTGATCACCTGTTATTGCAATGTAGCAGACAAAAAAAGTAATTCCGCACTATGTAGCATCAGAATCTCCTCTGAAAGCCAGCGATTGGCAGACATTCATAGGAGACTTATAATGGCAGGGTCTTCTGCACACCCCCATGACAACCAATGAGTGTGTCTTTTGACACGCTGGCACCTGGTGTGTTAAATGCTGCTGGCAGACTGACGTCACTTAACATGTCAGCAGCCATGGATGGCTCTCGGATCCACATGACCGCATGGCAACAAAACCGCCCCATATAACACAATACTGTCTGATTCCTAAATCATGAGACGTTCCGGAGAATATCAGACTTTACAGGTACTGTGTCCTCAGTGGTGCCCTATACACACCTTTAGTGTAGCCCATTGAAGGAACTGGACTCCTTGTTTCTCACTCTTGTATCGCAAGACCTCTATCATTCACTCTAAGGTTACGTTAACTCTGATCTCTTCAGTCTGTCCATGTGCACATTGGGATGACCATTGTCTGGCAATGTGCTAATGCACATAGGTAACTTATTGCACAAAACTATGGTATGTTATAAAAAGAATAGGTTCATGTGAGTGTAACTGGAGGGTATGCTCGTGTGGAGCTGATGAGATTTATAAAAAAAAAAAAAAAAAAATTCTCTATTTATTTTGGTTCTCCAATTTGTCCCTTGTGGATAGACCTTAACTGACACTAGAAGCACGTGACACACTGGTTTCCTATAAAGAGAAAGCATTCTATAAGTTCTAATACATTAATCAATTTATGATAAGTCCCAATGATTAGTTTTTGACAGTATTTTCAGTGCTGGATCCACAAGATGTGTGTTTTTTTTTTTTTTGTTTTTTTTTTGCCAAGGGCCAATTGGATATATACCATCCTTTGGGGGCCGTACAAACGCCGTCCACACACAAAGTACATCCTGACTCTGGCACTGGTTTCAGGATGTAATCTTTCATTGCATGCCCTTCAGTGTTTAGTAGTGAACACTGTGTGTATGTGCTAACAGAGCAAGAAGAAATTAATGAGCTTGTGGCAATCCAAATACACCTCCCTGCCCAAGAATGCGGTCACTGACAATCTGCTCAGGGGCCTGATAAGAGGTCTTCAATGGCCCTGGGGCCTGAGGTTCCCCACCCCTGGTTTATAGAATAGCTATTGTAAGTTTAATAACACCAGACAGGAAATGGTGCAAGGAAACCAGCCTCTTAAAATCTAAATGTCTGTAAGATAGACATTTCCAGTGATTCTGTAACTATTTCAATGTATAAATTTTTTTTAAAAAATTTGGAAAATACAATTTTGTGTGCGCCACTAATGTGTATCCACCACATTCGAATGTTTAGGGCTTAACCATATATCAAGAAAACAGAACCAAAATGGATCGTTTTATTCATGAGCTGCAGACTGGGTTTAATGTATGAGCTATAAAATGTAAGGAAAACGCAACCATATTGGTGTCCCAGAACTTCATGGACTAGTTTGAAAAATTCTGGATGTGTAAGTTAGAACTTGTATGGCCACCAGCTGGGTATATTTGTACTTCTGTGGGACGGAGTACTTTACAAAACACTGAACCCAATTGGTCCCTAATGCTAGATTTATAAACGGTACCTTTTGACATGTTCTTGCCATTATATCTCCTAGGACTACTGGAATTGCAATTCTTGCTATTATAGCTGCCCTTGTCTTGATCATTGGATGCTGGTATTTCAAAAGGAGAAATGGCTACAAAATACTCAAGGTAAGAATTGTGTTGTGGCCTAAGTTATGAATATAATATCTTTTAAATGTGTATTTTTCTCTAGTAGCCTTCCACGACAGCCACCAGGAGGTTGTCTCCATTCCCTAATGGGGGACAGGAAGCACAAGAGGTTAAAAACCCCTCCCACCTCCCATTAACCAGTGTCTTTCCTGTCCCCCATGGGGCATGGAGAGGTTCCTGGTGCGCTGCTGCGGCGGCTCTAAGCAGAGTACCTGTGTTAAATTTCTTGCCGGGCACTTAAGGTCGGGCCCCCCGCGGCTTCCTCCTGCGCTGTGCCTCCCGTCTCCTTGGGATTCTGGGACCGCATTCCCCCGGCCTCCTGCGTCCTCTTGCGGGGATAAAGCTGGTCGGGGTGCCCGCCGGAGGCCTCCCTGAGCTCTCCGGCGTTTCCCCCTCCTAGCGCGCGCTGTTCGGCGACCCGGAAGTCAGGTGACGCTCCACTTCCGGGTCGGCGCTCCTGTGCAGGAGCGATACAGGCCAGAGAAATGGATTACCGAACGGCGTGCAAGGCACGCTGCATCCTCGCACGCCTGCCTGGGACTCCGGAGGGGGAGGGGCGGCTAATTGCCACGCGCTGGTGCAGGCTTATTTTCTACATAAGCTGCGAAGACGTCTCAGGTAAGCTGCTGTAAGCATGGATGCGTCTTGCCCTGCAGCTGCAGAGCCCAGCGCTCCCAAGCCCTAGTAAGTACGGCAGAGGGGGTCCCATTTAAAGGCACATTTTTCAATATACCTTTTCTTACACGGCTTCCTCTCTCATTGCAGGGAGTCAAGCCTGGCCCTAAAAACATTACCAAGCGCAAATGTGCCACCTGTAATGTAAAAATGCCACCAGATTGGGAGAAAAAGTTATGCCAACCTTGCACGGATAAAATCGTCAGAGCAGAACACCCTTCTTTGATTGATGAAATTCGCTCCTTGGTTAGGCAGGAGGTTCAAACCTCTTTGGCCACACTCGCCCCACCTCCACCGCCACCACCATCCTCACCTGGTCCATCACTCCCTAAAAAGCGGAAAATCCAGGAGTACTGAGTCAGAGTCTGAGGGGTCTTATACGTCTTCCTCTGTCAAATGGGAAGATGCGGTACCACGTAAATCTGCGGAAATTAGGAAATGCCTTTTTTCCTCTGAATATATTGAGGAATTGGTATCTGCAGTGAGGAACACTATGGGGCTAAAAGAGGAATCAGTTCCTCAGTCTATACAAGATGAACTGTTTGGCATACATACTGAAAAACAACCCGGGTTCCCCGTCCATAAAAGCATAATTGATATGATTAATAATGAATGGGAATTGCCTGAGAAACGGCTAACAACGCCTCCAGATTTTAAGCATCGGTTCCCTCTTGAGGAGGACCTAATAAAATGGGACATTCCAAAAATTGATGTCCAGGTGGCTAGAGTGGCTAAAAAGACGGCTCTGCCGTTCGAGGATTCCTCCCAATTAAAAGACCCCTTGGATAGGAAGATTGAGAGCCTTCTCAAAAAATCCTGGGAAACGTCTACCTCAGCCCTCAGATACAATATAGCATCCACCTGCGTGGCCCGCTCTCTTTCGTTGGATACAAGAGTTAGAAAGCCACATCTCTCAGGGTACCCCAAGAGAGGAGGTACTGGACTCTTTGCCTATCTTACACAGGGCAACAGGTTTCCTTGCAGATGCCTCACTGGAATCTATCCGGGTGGCCGCCAGATCCTTGGTCCAGACAAATTCAGCCAGAAGAGCTCTCTGGTTAAAGATGTGGAGCGGAGACGTTACGTCAAAAATAAAACTGTGTTCTATTCCCTTTAAGGGTGACTACGTGTTTGGGCCCTCCTTAGATGACATCTTAGAGAAAGCCACAGACAGAAAGAAAACCCTTCCTGAGCAGAGACCTCCCAGGAAGCGTTTTTTTTCGACCCTCCCAGGGTAAAGGGAAAGGAAAAACCGGGAGGTGGCGTTATGCTAAGGGGAAGCCTAAAAACATCCTTATTCCCCAACAAACACAACAAGAAAAGCAATGACTCCGATCCGGTGGGGGGGAGGCTTTCGAACTTCGTTCACAGTTGGCAGAATATCTCCAACAGCCCCTGGGTGGTGAGTGTAATCCAACAGGGTCTACTGAGAGTTCGATGCGCCTCCTCCCAGGATCTTAAGAGTCACCTCCCCGTCATCTCGGGAGACTCAAAAGTTGATGATGGCTGGAATACAGGACTTGCTAGACTCAAGAGCTATATCCATAGTCCCGGTGAACGAGCAAGGGGAAGGACACTATTCCCGTATCTTCATGATAAAAAAGCCTTCCGGGCAATCTCGTATTATAATAAATATGAAAGCTCTCAACAAATACATAACCTACCGCAAGTTCAAGATGGAATCCGTAAAAACAGCCATCCCTCTAATAGCTCCTCATTCATATATGGCAACAATAGACCTCAAGGATGCCTATTTCCATATTCCAATACATCCTCGGCACAGGAAATACCTGAGATTTGCGGTCCAATTCAACCAAAAAATCTTACATTTCCAGTACAATGTTCTCCCCTTCGGGATCTCCTCAGCCCCAAGGGTGTTTTCCAGAGTCATGGCGGAAGCAGTTGCCCATATCAGGAGCCAAGACATCGCTATAGTACCATACTTGGACGACCTGTTAATAATTGGTCCTTCCGCCGAAGTTCTCAATCAGAGAATTTCCAAAACTCTGAACATCTTACAGCTTTTGGGTTGGATTCCAAATCTAAAAAAGTCTCAGCTATCACCATCAAAGGTGAGGAAATTCCTCGGAGTCCTCTTGGATTCAGAAGGTCAAAAATCCTTCCTACCAGAGGAACATCGGATGAATCTAATTTCCAAGGTCTCACACTTCAGGAAACAACGTTCTCCGACCTTACGGGTTGCGATGTCTCTTCTGGGTTCGATGACGGCCTGTATACAATCAGTCCAGTGGGCTCAGAGCCACTCCAGAGTTTTGCAGGCGCACATCTTAGGGAACTGGAACGGGAATCCAAATTCCCTAAACAGAAGAGTTTACACTCCAGGGAAGGTAAAAGCCTCGTTAACCTGGTGGACGATCCAATCAAACCTACTGAAGGGGGTCGACTGGGTGCAAGATCCGCTAATTACAGTAACAACGGACGCCAGTCAAAAAGGTTGGGGAGCAGTGGTCTCGCAAATTCCATTCCAGGGTCTCTGGAATCAGAAGGAAAGCTCCGGTTCCTCCAACTCCAGAGAACTGTTGGCAGTGGAGAGGGCGCTTCTGGCAGCCAGCAGTCTCGTTATAGGTCAACATGTCAGAGTGTACTCGGACAATATGACGACTGTTGCGCATCTAAAACACCAGGGGAGTCCAAAGTTCAACCAACTGAAAGCAATTTCAAACAGAATATTTTGCTGGGCAGAGAAACATCTCCTCTCACTTTCAGCGATACACCTCAAGGGGTCGGTGAACGTTCAGGCAGATCGCCTAAGTCGTCACGTCTTACATCCAGGAGAGTGGAGCCTGAAGGCGGACGTTTTCAAAATGTTGACAGACAGGTGGGGTCTTCCCGATATAGACCTTCTAGCGTCCAGCCAGAATGCACAAGTCGAGAACTACTTCTCCCTAAACCCCAAGGACAGGTCTCAAGGAGTAGACGCCTTTGCTCATACTTGGAGGTTCCATCTAGCATACGGGTTCCCTCCAATACCGTTACTTGCGAAGACCCTCCGGAAGATCCGGGACGATCAGGTCCAGACTATCTTAGTAGCTCCAGCATGGCCGAAGAGGAGCTGGTACCACCTCATCGAAGAACTGAAGGTGGACGGTCCAGTCTTTCTTCAAGTATCAGAAGATCTCCTCTGCCAGGGCCCCTTTTATCATCCAGAACCACAGAAGTTCAAACTGGCAGCCTGGCTATTGAAGCCCAGGTACTAAGAGCTAGGGGCCTTTCAGAGTCGGTAATATCTACTCTACAGAAATCTAGAAAACCTATTACCAATGCCATATATGGCAAAATCTGGAATAGATTCTCCTCGTGGTGTCATCCTCATAAACCTGACCCTTTTCATCCTAATATTTCACAAATATTAGATTTTTTACAAAAAGGATTAGAGTTGGGGCTGAAGCCAAGTACCTTGAAAGTTCAAGTGTCAGCCTTAAGTTCCGTCTTTGATCGGGACCTTGCGGGTCATCGTTGGATAAAGAGGTTTATGGTCGCAGCATCAAGACATTGTCCAAGAAGACAAATTTTCGTGCCATCGTGGGACTTAAACATAGTCCTAAAAGGTCTTACGGCTCCTCCATTTGAGCCATTATCATCTTGTTCCTCGCAACTTCTGTCCTACAAGACGGCCTTCTTGGTTGCAATTTCTACCGCAAGAAGAGTAGGGGAAATACAAGCCCTTTCAATAAGAGAACCTTATCTTACCATAAGAGATGATTCCATTGTGTTCCGTCCAGATCCTTGTTTCCTACCGAAAGTAGTGTCAGAATTTCATCGATCACAGGATATAGTCCTCCCATCGTTCTGTCACAATCCTTCAAATCCGGAAGAACACAGATTCCATACTTTGGATGTACGACGTATAGTGTTATATTACTTAGAACATACTAAATCATTTAGAATTGACAAAAATCTCTTCGTTCATCTTTCTGGCAGAAACAAAGGCAAGAAGGTAGCGAAGAGTACCATTGCCAACTGGATAAAAAATGCCATTTCTGAAGCATACTCAACTCAGAATATTGCTGTTCCTGCGGGCCTAAAAGCCCATTCCACCAGATCTACTTCTGTCTCTTGGGCTGAAAGGGCTGGCGCTTCATCGGAGCAGATTTGCAGGGCAGCAACATGGTCTTCCCTACACACTTTTACTAAGCATTATAGATTGGACTTCTGGTCCAATCGGGATCTTGCTTTTGGCCGAAAGGTTCTTCAAGCTGTGGTCCCTCCCTAAATACAGAATTGGTTGGCATTCCTCCTGGTGGCTGTCGTGGAAGGCTACTAGAGAAAATAGAATTATTCTTACCGTTAATTCGGTTTCTAGGAGCCTTCCACGACAGCATTAATTCCCTCCCGATGTTCTTGGATATTTTTCTGAGAACCTAAAGGTAACCGGTGCTATGGGTTCTGTTGTAAGTCACTGGTTAATGGGAGGTGGGAGGGGTTTTTAACCTCTTGTGCTTCCTGTCCCCCATTAGGGAATGGAGACAACCTCCTGGTGGCTGTCGTGGAAAGCTCCTAGAAACCGAATTAACGGTAAGAATAATTCTATATTTTTTTTTTTTTTTTTTTTTTTTTGGGGGGGGGGGGACAAGCTAGGAACTGCCTAACAACAAAGTACAAATGAGACAAATGGAGTTAGTGAGTCTAAGAAGTTCTCTAATCTTCTTGTGATGGCCAATTTTACACATTGGTAATGGCCCAAATCCAGAAAGTCTGTTATACCTTGCTAGTCCTAATTTTGTCTTTGGCGTATGATTAAGACCTGGAACTGGTGCTCCATTATGGCTTTCTGGAAGTAAGCAAAGACCCCGATGAGGTGGAGAAGCATTTCCTAATAGGGGAGGTGGTGTAGATTGGCAACCAGAATTAATGCCCATTGTATAGGAAGAGGGTAACCAGTAGCATAGCTACCTGGGGGAGCAGAGGGTGCAGCTGCCCCATACTGAAGGACAGTTTCCTTTTGCCTTTTGATCTAGAGGTAGCGAACCACCTGTGCAATACTAAGGAAATCCTGAAAACATGACCTGTTGGTGACTCTTGAGGACCAGAGTTGGGGAACACTGCCTTAGGGTATTGTGGAGTGCTCTTTCTCCACTAGTCTCAGAAAATGAATGAGGCAGAGCATGTGCACCTCTTCGTTCAGGACTGAGGTGTGTAGGGTCCCAGAGGCTAGACCTCCTTCGGTTAGCAAATTAACCCTCATCTTATAGTTGAATATCTTTCCTCTGCAAGATGTACACTTTGAGAAAATCAAGTACAACTATGTGTCGGTGTTCTTTCTAAAGGCTAGTTTCACATTTGCGTTTAAAAACGCAAACGCAGGTGGTGGAAAAAAAGCATGTAAATGCTGTGTTTTTTAAGACGCATGTGTTTTCGCATGCGGTAAAAAAAAAAACACTGCGCTTTTACGCGTTTACATGTGTTTTCCCTGCATTTGCGTCTCTGGTACGCATGATGAGAGTTTTTTTTTTTTTAATTTTGCAATAAAAAGCGTCTTTAGTGTGTGACAGCTGCCAATCATAAAAAATCAACTAGAAAACCCACTATAAATAGAAATGGTTAGGGTTTGGATCATTGGGATTTGGATCCCTTTATCACCTTGATGGTGGGGGGTGGCTTATCAGTGTGTAGACTTGTTTTTCTCTATGGAAACGCATGCGTTAAAAAATGCAACCAAATGCACGTGCTTAAAAACGCATGCATTTACATAGACGGCAATAAGTTTTTTTTGCAGCAAAAAAACGCCTCTAGAAATTACTGCATGTTGCATTTCCGCAACAAAACACAAGCATAGAAACGACGCATGCGTCATCAAACGCGTACAAAAAAAGCATGCGTTTTTAATGTTAAATATAGGAAAAAAAAGCATGCATTTTTTGCGCTAAAACGCAGCGGAAAAAAACTCAAATGTGAAACCAGCCTAAACCTGTATGTTATATATAATATTTATTTTTTTTTAAATTAGACCCACCACTTCAGTCCAGCTGCAATCAGATCTATGATGGGTGCATCCCGAGACACTGGAGAATGTAAAGTGCCTTTACAGGATTACAACACTCTGAACAATGTGGTAATTCTTTAGCTTCTATAAAAAAAAAAATTTTCTCCCAATCTCAACACTTGAATTCTCACTCTCCAGTGCGTCATATGATAAAATGAATGGTGTCATTCAAAAGTACAACTTGCACTGCAAAAAACAAGCTGTACAATAGCTATGTGGAGGGGAAAAATAAGTTATGGCTCTGGAGGGTGGGGAAGAAATGAGTGCAAAAAGAAAAACTTAAAGGTCATGAAGAGGGTTAAATCATCAAGACAACCTGATTCATCAATACTGACCTTTTTCAGTAGCTGGACAAATGGCATACATCTGTGTGCGCCTTGCCACAAGTTGTACTCTAAATCCTTGCTATAGTAAAATTTGGCATAGTTAACACCGCTACTCATCATGAATACAACTAGTGCCGGTCACCCAAGTTCCATTTGCTTTGCTGGTGTAGGCAGACTTTTTTTTTTTTTTTTTTTTTGCCCAGTTCTTGTGTAACTAGAGACTGCAATATTCTCCTTTAAATCTTTGTACACCCAAATACTGGCCTAAAATTTGTCTAGGGCTTAAAATGCTTTCACCTTGAGTAGCTGTTTCTGTCCAACCACTGACTCTCTTGAGCATAGTTAAACCTAATTTTTTTTTTTTTAAATGGTAGGTACCTGGAGCACCCCCTGCATATGAGAAGATTGCTGGAGAGACTCGACCACCACCTTACACTCCATGAATTGAGCACAGGCAAAAATTCTCATCTGATCTGTGGCCACCTTAAGTCATATGTATCTCTAAAATGTGTATATACAATAATGTTAAAATGTAAGACACTAGATAATAGAACTCTAGCCCTGGGTGTATTGGTGAAAGGTACAATTTGGTGTAAGAACTTATTTTTCTGGCAAATAAATAACTACATATAGTGGAGAAACAGTCAAGAGTTTTTGCTGTCAATCATTGTATAAGCTGTGGTGTAGGTCCACAAGTAATGAGCCTTGATTGAGTTGGGAGACCAAAGGTTTCATAATGACTAGTGGTGGTCAAGCACAGAAATGCTTGGTACTCAAATCTAGCAAGTTTGACACTTGGATGAGCTGGGCTCTAGTAACAACTATAATGGAAGTCAATGGGGAAACGTAAGCATTTTTAATAACAAAACTACCAGTAAATGTAACTTAAACACTTTACATGTGGCATGGTCACACATACTGTTTAATTTGGGAAGAAAGGACTCAGTCTCTGCCTATGCAGACAATAAAATAACTACCAAAAATTAGAAGGAAGAGGGACTCCACTAAAGCCAATTTAAGGCATAAAAGGAGGGCCTCGTTAAACATTCTTCTTATAGTTAGTGCATAGGCTGAGTCTAGGAGTTCCACTACCCAAGTGCAAGAGCTGCCAAAAATTAGGAGGGACTGTAATACACCCTGGAAGATATGTTAAGGAGGGGCTCAAATTTTTTTTTTTTTTTTTTAGTAGTACTCCTGGAAAGGTAAACCCCCATGCACTGAGTCGTTTTGACAAGTCGGCATTTTCAGTTGACAGGTGGATGCGCTGATAAATAATTCCCCCAGTAGCACTAAGCAGACAAAATGCGGTCAGCATGCCACATGTCAAGCTTAAATACCCAATAGTTGTCTGGCACAGAAGATTCACTGGCTGCTTGGAGGGTCTAATGAAACAGTCCCTGACTTCTGCTAGGGTTTCCTTGCCTCTGTTGGTGCTGGTATCTCCTTCATCTCTCCTCAATTGCCAAAGAATCTATGACCTCTGCTGCCAGCATTGTCAGTTGTAAATTGTTGTACCAGTTTAACTAGGGCCTTCCAGTATTGCAATATTTTAGTAGACCCACCACAGGAAGGAGAGATGTGGTTCTCCTTGTAGCATGGGTCAAGAAGGGTGAACGACAAGTAGTGTTGGGCAAAACTGCATATATCACAAGGGTCACAGTAAAGGCAGCGGTGTGTTAAATCAGCCATGTGTTCTAGACTCCCAAAAGGCAAGACTGCTCTGTTCCCACCAGGAAGTTGACTATCATCTCATTTTGCTACTCCTCCTTCATCCCATCCACACTGAACAGATGGGATGAAGCTGGTGTGGGTAGTTCCTTCTGTAGTTCAGGCAACAGTTTCCTGTTCCTCATTATCACCCACTTGGTGCTGAAGATATGGGGCTGGGTTGCATCACCCTGTGTACTTTCTGCCTCAATCTCAACCTGGTTCACATGGAAATCTCTTTAGGCCAGAGTCACACTACCATTGAATACAAACAAGTGCTATGCGACAAATCGCATAGTACTCGGACCAGTATTCATCTGAGGCAGCTCACATCACTGTATACTTTTTTTTTTTTTCATACGTTTTCAGTGTGCTAGTGAAATTGCAGCATGCTGTGATTGTTAACGACAGTTGGCTCACTCACACCCATATAAGCCTATGGGTGCGATTGAGACAACACACATCACTCAGATATCATCTCTCCTCCTCCTCAGCTGTACTCCAATCTGCTCTGTGCAAGAAGCTCAAGCACAGACACATGACACTCAGCTCCTGCTCGCAGAAGCTGAGGGTCATTAGCATATCGCATCAGATGCCATACGCTCGTCTGATGCCGGCCTTAAGGTACCATCTCACAGTGGCACTTTGGTCGCTACGATGGTACGATCCGTGACACTCCAGCGTCGTAGACTGCGGTCACACTTCAAGACACAAAAGTGCACAGAGGTAAAAAAATACTCTGTTGTAAAAAAGTCACAGTAAATAAGCAAGTGCTAGTCAAAAAATAAAAAAATACAGGGTATTTAGTTAATACGTTTTTTTTTTTTTCACAATGCACGACGCTGGAGCGATAATTTCATGACGTGTTTGCGATGTAGAAGCTGTTGGTTACTATGCGCACATCGTAATACAATATCGTGCACACCTTTGTTACACGATGCGATCATGCCGCCACAGCGGGACACTTGACAACGAAAGAAAGTTTCAAATGATCTGCTACGACGTACGATTCTCAGCGGGGTCCCAGATCGCAGTAGCGTGTCAGACACAGTGAGATCGTAAGTATATCGCTGGAACGTCCTGGATCGTGCCGTCGTAGCGACGAAAGTGCTACTGTGAGACGGTACCCTTACTCAAACAACCACTGCTCACAATTAGACACTGAAGTGGGATGGTTACTCTGAGGAATCAACCAAGATTGTGAACAGCGATGGCACCATTATCAAGGTTTTGGAGAACCTCCATAGATGAAACATTCCATGCCCACTCATCGTTTATGTGCGGAGGCTGACTAAAATACTGATAGGCATGTTGCAGCTGATATTCAGCTACTGCCCTCTGCCACCATGTGCAACTTGACCATGCACTGGAACTCCACATTACACACCAGTTGGTAAGCTGGCACTTGCAAGTGCTGCAGCACTACGAGAGGCAGCAGTAGCTGAATTGTAGAAATAGGTGCACATGCAGCATATTTTCACAATAAGCTCAGGCAAATCTTGGTAGATTTTCAGGAAAAAACTGACCCACTAAATTGAGCATGTGGGCCAGGTATGGTACATGTGCAAACTTGCCAAACTCCAGAGCGAACACCAGGTTACAGCCATTATCCCACATTACCATACCTGGTCATAGGTTCAGTAGTAAGAACCATGGAGCTGCCTGGTCTGTTATTCCTTTCTACAGCTCCTCTGTGCTGTCACCTAAACAAATTTGGTTTCAGCTGAACCTATTGCCTCTTCACTGAGGCAGTGCTTGTAGCTGATATGATGTGCTCTGAGATGGAGTAGGGGGTGCAGTAAACCCTGATGGAACTAGGGACTGCAATCTTTAGCGTCAATAGGATGTGTGCCATCCTAGGGTATGACTTGATCCCAGCCTCCGCAAGGTTCACCCAGTGTGAGTCGGGGAAATGTAGCGTCCCTGGCCAAAAGCACTTGTACTACACACATTAAGTGGACCTTCCTTGTAACTGCGTTGATGTTATAGGACACTTGCTGGTGTAAGACAGGGATGGCATACTGGGAAAAAATGGTGGCCGGGGACCGAGTAAAATGGCAATATTTCCAGGGCAAGCAGTCTGGAAATGTGCCCATTTAGTGTTTGGGGCTATGGGTGGCTGGATATTTTTTCTTGCTTTCTGGGGTAGGGACAACTGAACGCTGCACTGGGCCAAGGAATTGGACGTGGCTGCTGTTATTGCATGCGATTATGCAAGGTGTGAGGCATCCACACCTGTGTCTTAGACAGAGTATTGAGATTGCCAGGCAAACAGAAGTAATCTGCGCTTGATGGATATAGTCTGATTTATTTACAATGTGTTTTTTAGACACCTGCCTCAAGACAACCATGCATAAGACACACATGGTTAGATACATGACAATTAAAAAAAAAAAAAAAAACTGGCTCCATCGAGAATGGGGATGTATATAATCAAATGTCATGGAGCTGTAAACTGTATATAATTCTGCATCAAAGTTAAATTAAAAATGTAAAAGGTTTACCACATTATTGTAATAAAGAATCCTGTACTATTATGTGTAAATGCAAACATTTTAGACTACTTTCATTTAACTTTGCATAGTTGTATACTATTTTTTTTTTACCCTTTGCCACGACAGCACCCACTTTGAGAGAGGGACCCGCCCATAGGAACAGGAAACCTACAGAGATAAAAGGGTGCCCCCCCCTTTCTCCTCCTCAGTTTTGGTTTCCTGTTCCTATCGGAAATCCCTGGAATACCTACATGTGGACGGAGGTGGTTGGAGCACCTCCAGACTTCCTGACCTGTGCACCCACCTGTGTGGTCCTCATGATGACAGCAGGGGCTGCGGCATCAGTAGCAGCGGCGGGGGAGCTACTGCATGCAGCTTTCCCCCCTTGTCTGGTCACTCTTCCGGCAGGTTCCGGGCAGCAGAGCCCAGCCGATGGAGGGAGCACGTGTGTGGAGTAGGATCGCTGGTTCACACTGCTAGGAGGAGGCAGGGTCTCGCTGGTAAGTCCGCACTGCCTCACTGAACCGGAAGTGGTTGGAGCACTTCCAGTAAGCGGCGCACTGATTGCTGCACGATTCAAATGAGAGGCCGGGGCACAGAGCGGATCACTCAGAATGTTGTCCCCGGCACATGAGGAGCATCCACCAGCAGTGGAGCAGGATATCGCTGGCAAGGACAACAGCGCTAAGGGCTCAAAATCTTAAGCAAAGAGGAGTGGTCGCTCTATTGAAGGATCCGACACTCATGCAAGAAGGGGTAGAGATGCAGATCTAATCAGACTCCACACAGTGACTCCACCTCCAGAACCGGTATGATGATGGCTTCACTGGGTGAGTGTATATTATCCTCTACCTATAAGCTGATCACTTCCTTCTCTGTCCCCTCCCCTTAGGCTAAGAAAACAAGTAAATCAAAGCATAAGGAGTGTGCCCTCTGTATGCAACCCCTGCCCGATTCATATCTTAAGAGGTTGTGTCCAAGCTGTATAAATCAGACCTTACAGGATGAAGCTGCGGTTACGACCACTAATATCAGAGCTATAGTAAGGCAGGAGATCCAGTCCCCGGGGTCAAAAAGCCTAAAAAAAACAAGGAAGTAAGCGCCTTTCCCCCATCTCCAGTTCAGAGTCTGAAGAGGGATTAATCCGATCTTCCAGTGTCTCAGGATCATCTCCTAGCTCTTCTGAAGATGAGGGCAGAGCATGTTTTCCAGTCAACAGTATAGACAGCTTTATAGAATCCGTTAGAAACACTATGGGGTGTCCAGACACTAAGGAGGTCAGATCGGCACAGGATATCATGTTTGCAAGCCTAGGCCAGAAAAAACGGCACGCTTTCCCAGTCATTTCCGCTATTAAGGACCTTGTGAAAAAAGAATGGGACAAACAAGGGAAAGGATTTCTCCCATCCTCTTCCAAAAGGCGTTATCCTTTTAGTGATGAGTTAGCAGTATGGTCCAAAGTTCCAAAAGTGGACGCGGCGGTGGCATCCACCTCAAAGCAATCATCCCTCCCTGTGGAACACGCAGGAATTTTACTAGACCCAATAGACCGTAAGACTGAAGCCCTCCTTAAAAGGTCTTGGGAGACGAACACGGGAGCCTTTAAACCTGCCATATCAGGTACTTGCACAGCTAGGTCACTATTGGTATGGATAGACCAGCTGGAGCAACAGGTAAAAGGCAAGATCACAAGAGAAAAAATTCTACAGGCAGTTCCACTGATTAGGAATGCTGTGGCATTTTAAGCTGACGCTTCAGCGGATTCTTTGCGCCTGGCAGCGAGATCAGCGGCCTAGTCAACGCAGCTCGTCGAGCCCTCTGGCTGAAAGGGTGGAAGGGGGGATGCACAGTCAAAATCCAGACTATGTACAATCCCGTGCCAGGGTGAGTTCCTGTTTGGAAAGGTTCTTGATGACTTACTCAGTAAAGCAGGAGAAAGAAGGAAGGGATTTCCTAAACCGTTTCTTCCTTCTTATAGGAGAGCGTTTAGAAGACGGCCATTTAATAGGAGGAGGCCGTATGAGCCACAAAAAGACCATTGGGAAACGAAGGAAACAAAACAGAAAGGTGCCTTATTTAGTAACCCCGAAACATCTAGATGTGGTAGATATCAATAATGAAATTCCAGTAGGTGGAAGACTGAATTTTTTTTACCAACAATGGGAACACATAACTTCAAACCAGTGGATCGTTCGCCTAGTAAAATCTGGACTAAAATTAGAATTTTCCAAACTACCACAAGATACTTTTATTATAACATCACAGAGTGCCGCAACAGCAGGAAGCGCTTCAGTCAGAAATTCTAAGTCTTTTGGCTAAGAATGTTCTTATATAAGTACCACGGAATCAGGAAGGGAGAGGATTCTATTCCCCTTTGTTTCTGGTTCCCAAACCGGATGGTTCTTTTCGTACTATAATAAACCTAAAAAGATTGAATTCCTTTTTACATGATCATACATTTAAGATGGAGTCAATAAGGTCTGCTATTAAACTTTTTGTTTCCTAGATGTTTCATGATGGGTCTAGATTTGAAGGATGCGTACTACCATCTTCCCATCTATGCAGAACACCAACAATACCTCAGAGTGTCGGTCAACCTGCAAGGCCGGATCCGTCACTTCCAATTTACAGCTATGCCATTCGGTCTTTCCATGGCTCCTCGGATTTTCACAAAAGTCATGCTCGAGGTGATGGCTTATCTGCGTCCTCTTGAGTTTACCTCTCAATGTAAACAACGTTTGGCTAATACCATTTCATCTTTGCACACTTTAGGCTGGATTGTGAACTTGAAAAAATCCAGGCTTCATCCAGAAACCCTTCAGTCCTTCCTAGGACTAATCTTGGACTCTGTAAGTCAAAAATGTTTCTTACCAGAATCCAAAAAATTAACCATAATTTCAAGAGTTACTAGGGCAAGGTCTAATCCTCAAATGTCTCTAAGAGATGTCATGTCTCTCTTAGGCTCACTCTCCTCCTGCATTCCTGGGGTTCAATGGGCCCAATATCATACTAGGGCCTTACAACATGAGATTCTGTATACACAACTTCATTGTCAGGGTCATTTGAATACAAAAAGTACCCTATCCAAAGAAGTGCTTAATTCACTGCATTGGTGGTTAGATAAGAACCATTTGTCCAGAAGAGTCTCATCGACAATAATCCCCTCTAAAATAGTCACTACTGATGCAGGCCCAGAGGGGTGGGGGGCTCATCTGGATCAAAATATAGCACAAAGGTCGCTGGAATACGGTAGAGATTCACCAGTCCTCCAATTGGAAGGAACTAAAAGCAGTTAATTATGCCTTAAATGCCTTTCTTCCCCAGCTTTGAGGATCTCTAATCAGAATCTTATCGGACAACACAACAGTCGTCACATATTTAAATCGACAAGGCGGAACGCGATCAAGAAGTCTAATGTCTTCAGCGGCAAATATTTCCAACTTAGCAGAACTCAATTTCCTGTCACTCACGGCTCTCCACATCAGAAGAATAGAAAATTCAAAGGCCGACTTTCTGAGTCGCCATGCACTCCGCCAAGGAGAATGGACTCTCAATCCCCAAATATTCAGGAGTATAGTGGAGATATGGAGTCTCCACGAATAGATCTGTTCGCCACCAGGAAAAACAGACAAGTACAGATATTTGCCTCCTTGAATGTAGCAGATCATCCAGACATAGTAGACTCACTCCAGCACCTGTGGAACTACGACCTAGCCTATGCCTTCCCTCCAATGATGTTGATCCCATTGGTCATCAAAAAAATAAGGGAAGAAAAAGGCAGGGTCATTCTGATAGCACCATTTTGGCTAAAAAGGACTTGGTTCTCTTGTCTTCGAGTGATGTCAGTTTGCGATCCCTGGATTCTGCCAATGATCCCAGACCTACTGTCTTGGGGTCCATTTTACCATCCACAAGTGAAAGGTCTTCACCTAACGGCGTGGAACTTGAGAGGCAAATACTGATGTTAAGAGGGTTCTCTCAAGAACTAATTAACACATTACTGTTAAGCAGAAAAAAGTCTACAACTTTAATATACAGTAGAGTATGGAGAAAGTTCCTGAATTTCTATACAAAACCTTTCTCTAGCAAGGTTCCTATTAAAGCCATCCTAGAGTTCCTACAAAAAGGTCATGCACTGGGGTTATTGGTCAATACTTTAAGGGTTCAGGTGTCCACTTTAGGAGCCCTCTATAGTGCTAACATAGCAGGGGACAGATGGATAGCAAGATTCATTAGAGCATGCGAAAGGTGTACACCAGTACAGATTCCACGTTTACCACCCTGGGACTTGAATCTAGTCCTTGATGCTTTAACTGAACCCCCTTTTGAGCTCTTACATTATATTTCTCTAAAAAATATCACATATAAGGTAGCCTTATTGATAGCCCTGACCTCGGGCAGAAGAGTGGTAGACATCCAGGCTCTCTCCATAGACCCTCCTTTCTTAATGACCTACCAGGGCAGGGTAGTTCTCAAGCCAGATCCATCGTATCTTCCCAAGGTAGCATCTTATTACCATAGATCTCAAGAGATTTTTTTGCCTTCCTTTTATGACAATCCATCAAATCCAGAGGAAGAGAAGCTGCATATGTTAGATGTAAAAAGATCAGTCTTAAATTACATAGAGAGAACCCAGTCCTGGAGACAGAGTAGGGCTCTGTTTGTATCTTTTCAGGGTCACAGAAAGGGCCACGGGGTCACGAAGGCTACCTTGTCCCGCTGGATCAGAGATGCCATCTGTCTGGCCTACTTATCAAAAAGCAAAAATCCTCCAGAAGGAGTGAAAGCACATTCGGCCCGGGCTGTATCATCCTTGTGGGTGGAGAATAAAGACATCTCCATCGAGCACATATGTAAGGCTCAACCTGGTCGTCACCCTTGACCTTTTATAAGCATTATAGACTTGATCTATCTTCTGCATCTGACTTGGCATTCGGGAGAGCTGTCCTCAGCACGGTGATCCACCCAGGTGAAGGTTCTCTGTAAATCTCTCAAGTGGGTGCTGTCGTGGCGAAGGGTAAAAAGCCGGATTTCTTACCGGTAATGCCCTTTTAATGAGCCACGACATCACCCTGTCACTTCCCACCCTAGTTTGTTATATATAGTTATGTGCACAGTAATTTTTCATGGGTGAAAATAAATAAGATAAAGCGTACAATAGATTACGGACATATATATTAATTTAACAGCGCTTCCTCTCAGACTCTGAAAAACAAAACTGAGGAGAGGGGGACCGCCCTTTTATCTCTGTAGGTTTCCTGTTCCTATGGGCGTGTCCCTCTCTCAAAGTGGGTGCTGTCCTGGCTCATTAAAAGGGCATTACCGGTAAGTAATCCGGCTTATTTTCTGCTCCATGATGTGAGTATCTACATTCCTCAATTTTTCTCTTGGTGCAGTTTTTTTGTTATGTATTTAACCCCTTTCTGACCCAACCTATTTTGACCTTAATGACCCGGCCATTTTTTGCAATTCTGACCAGTGTCCCTTTTAGGAGGTAATAACTTAGGAACGCTTCAACGGATTGTAGCAATTCTGAGACTGTTTTTTTTTGTGTGACATATTGGACTTCATGTTACTGGTAAATTTCGCTCAATAATTTTTGTGCTTATTTGTGAAAAAAAATGAAATTTGGCAAATTTTGTAAATTTTTTAATTTTCAAATTTTGAATTTTTATTCTATTAAACCAGAGTTATGTGACACAAAATAGTTAATAAATAACATTTCCCACATGTCTACTTTACATCAGCACAATTTTGGAAACAATTTTTTTTTTTTGCTAGGAAGTTATAAGGGTTAAAATTTGACCAGCGATTTTTCATTTTTACAGCAAAATTTACAAAACTTTTTTTTTTTTAGGGACCTCCTCACATTTGAAGTCCGTTTGAGGGGTCTATATGGCTGAAAATACCCAAAAGTTACACCATTCTAAAAACTGTACCACTTAAGGTGCTCAAAACGACATTCAAGAAGTTTATTAACTCTTCAGGTGTTTCACAGCAGCAGAAGCAACATGGAAGGAAAAAATGAACATTTAACTTTTTAATCACAAAAATTATCTTTTAGCAACATTTTTTTTTAATTTTCCCAAGGGTAAAAGGAGAAACTGGACGCTGAAAGTTGTTGTCCAATTTGTCCTGAGTACGCCGATACCCCATATGTGGGGGGGAACCACTGTTTGGGCGCACGACAGAGCTCGGAAGGGAAGGAGCGCCATTTGACTTTTTGAATGAAAAGTTGGCTCCAATCTTTAGCGGATACCATGTAGCGTTTGGAGAGCCCCTGTGTGCCTAAAGATTGGAGCTCCTCCACAAGTGACCCCATTTTGGAAACTAGACCCCCCAAGGAACTTATCTAGATGCATAGTGAGCACTTTAAACCATCAGGTGCTTCACAAATTGATCCGTAAAAATGAAAAAGTACTTTTTTTTTACAAAAATTTTCTTTTAGTCTCAATTTTTTTCATCTTCACATGGGCAACAGGATAAAATGGATCCTAAAATTTGTTGGGCAATGTCTCCTGAGTACACAGATACCTCATATGTGGGGATAAACCACTGTTTGGGTGCAGGGCTCGGAAGGGAAGGAGCGCCATTTGACTTTTTGAATGGAAAATTAGCTCCAATCGTTAGCGGACACCATGTTGCGTTTAGAGAGCCCCTGTGTGCCTAAACATTGGAGCTCCCCCACAAGTGACCCCATTTTGGAAACTAGACCCCCCAAGGAACGTATCTAGATGTGTGGTGAACACTTTGAACCCCCAAGTGCTTCACAGAAGTTTATAACGCAGAGCCCGTGAAAATAAAAAATCATTTTTCTTTCCTTAAAAATGATTTTTTAGCCCACAATTTTTTATTTTCACAAGGATGACAGGAGAAATTGGACCCCAAAAGTTGTTGTGCAGTTTGTCCTGAGTATGCTGGTACCCCATATGTGGGGGTCAACCACTGTTTGGGCACGCGTCGATGTTCGGAAGGGAGGGAGCACCATTTGACTTTTTGAACGCAAGATTGGCTGTAATCAGTAGCAATAGTGGTGCCATGTTGCGTTTGGAGACCCCCTGATGTGCCTAAACAGTGGAAACCCCTTAATTCTATCTCCAACACTAACCCTAACCATGACCCTAATCACAACCCTAACCCCAACACACCCCTAACCACAACCCTAATCCCAACCATAACCCTAACCACAAACCCTAAGGCTATGTGCCCACGTTGCGGATTTGTGTGCGGATTTTTCCGCACAGTTTTTGAAAATCTGCAGGTAAAACGCACTGCGTTTTACTTGCGGATTTCCAGTGGTTTTTGTGCGGATTTCACCAGCAGATTCCTATTCAGGAACAGGTGTAAAACGCTGCTTAATCCGCACAAAGAATTGACATGCTGAGGAAAATACCGAACGGTATTTTCCGCACCATGGGCACAGCGGATTTGGTCTTCCATAGGTTTACATGGTACTGTAAACGTGATGGAAAACTGCTACGAATCTACAGCGGCCAATCCGCTGCAGATCCGCAGCCAAATCAGCACTGTGTGCACATAGCCTAATTCTAACCCTAATTGTAACCCTAACTCTAGTGGAAAAATCAAAATATATTTTCTTTATTTTATTATGTTCCCTACTTATGGGGGTGATAAAGGGGGAGAATTATTTACTATTTTCTTATTTTGATCACTGTGATATGATCTATCACAGTGATAAAAATGAATGAACGAATCTGCCACTGGAAGATGGCGGCGCCCATACTAGAAGCGGACGGACACCGGGAGGGACCCTAGGACTCTGGAGGTGGGATCGGACAGCGGGGGGGCACCAGACAGGACAGTGGGGGGACGATTGCAGCGGAGGACATAAGGGAGGATAGGGAACACTGTCGGCGGCAGCAGATCGCCGCCGTCAGTCGGTGGCGGGGGAAGATCGGGGTCTCCAGCCATGTGAAAATTGTCATTGGTGACATATTACGATTGCTCTGATTGACTGTTTCACTTTCAACAGCCAATAAGAGCGATCGTAGCCACGGGGGGAAGGGGGGCAAAGCCACCCCCCTGGGCTGAAGTAACACTCCCCCTGTCCCTGCAGGGTGGGTGAAATTTCAGTTAACACTTTCAACCGATCTGCAGGAACGCGATCCTGCCATGACGCCACATAGGCATCACAGGTCGGATTGGCACCGACTCTCATGACGCCTACGTGGCGTCACAGGTCGGGAAGGGGTTAACCATGTGTCTACTGTATACTGCTCTTATGTATGTTTGTCCTTAGGAAGGAGTCAGTGTGAAATGCATTGACAAACAAGCAGACCGTATCCAAGTATGAAAAAAAAATTTCTATCTCACAAATGTGAAAGGAGCCCTCTGGCAGTGCAAGGATTCAGCTGTATCGGCATCAGGACTAACTTAGTAGCCTTAGCCATAGAGGTGAGTATCCAGCAACAGGTCCAGGAGAAAGTGATTAAAAACACAAATTTTTTTTTTAGAAATTCATTAAAAGACAAAATTGGGACAGTCTCTGGGAACTGTACCCAGGTACTACAGTAGAACTGATGCATTTCAAACTAGGTAGTTCTTATTCATAGTCTGGCATGGTTCCATGTTACAAGTAAATGTCTTAAATTATAAACAAAAAAATTAAGGGAGAGGGATGTAAAGAAATAAGAAAATGTAAAATAATCAATCCCTAGTGTATATCCATGAAGTCTGTTTTAATATTCCCACCCTTTGGTAGTATAATTTAAATATCTAAATAACTTCGTTTGATGTAGTGACTGAGTTCTATCACCTCCTAGTGTGGATGAGGGGACTTTCTCATCAGCATTAACTCTAAGAGTGCTGACATCACCCTGGTGGTAATTTAAAAAGTGTTGGAAAGCACCTGAGAAGCTGCAGTTGTATTGTTCTGGGCATAAAATACTGTATCTGTTCGGAGATGAGTCTCTGTAATGTTCTTGTTGTAAAACCGACATATTGCATGTACCGTAATGGCATATACTGCATAGGTGCTGCCACAATTGCTAAAATACCGTATATACTTGACTATAAGCTGACCCGAGTATAACCCGAGGCACCTACTTTTGCCATGAAAAACTGGGTAAGCTTATTAACTCGAGTATAAGCTGGGTATGCATTGTCCCCTCATCCCTATTGTGGTATGCATGGCTTCCCCATCCCTGTCCTCGTATGCATGGCTCCCCAGTCCCTGTCCTGGTGTGCATGGCTACCCAGTCCCTGTCCTGGTGTGCATGGCTCCTTATCCCCTTATCACTATGTATGGTTCCTATAAAAAACAAAAAACAAAACCATCTTATTTACCTGTGCTCCCTTGGTGCTCGCACTGCATCTTGTTCTAGCTTCCAGCAGCTCTTCCTGCTGAGTGATCACATGGCACCACTATTTAAGGTAATGAATGTGTGCCACGCCTATTGGAGTGGAAAGGCGTGCATATTCAATACCTTAATGAGCGGGCCATGTGATCGCTCGGCTGGAAGAGCTGCTGGTGGCCAGAACGAGATGCAGTCACAGTGGCAGCACCGAGGGCGCGCCGGTCAAAGGTGAACCTAGCCTCTCTGCTGCCTGAGGCGAACGGAAAAATGGCGGCCACCCCCCCACACACACACAGTCCCTGCTGGAGGAGGGCGGGAAGGAGGGAGGAAGGAGGGGGGCGGACACTTGACCCGGAGTTTTATAAAAAAAAAAAAAAACCTAGCAGCGCAAATCCAGTTACCGTATATACTCGAGTATAAGCCGAACCGAGTATAAGCCGACCCCCTAATTTTGCCACAAAAAACTGGGAAAACTTAATGACTCGAGTATAAGCCTAGGGTGGAAAATGCAGCAGCAACCAGTACATTTCAAAAGTAAAAGTAGATACCAATAAAAGTAAAATTAATTGAGACATCAGTAGGTTAAGTGTTTTTGAATATCCATATTGAATCAGGAGCCTCATATAATGCTCCATAAAGTTTGATGGGCCCCATTAGATGCTCCATATTAAAATATGCCCCATATAATCCTGCATAAAAGGGTAATAAGGGCCCCATAAGATGCTCCATAGAGATATTTGCCCTATATAGTGCTGCACAAGCGTTATGGCCCCATACAGATGCTCCGTACAGGCACTTGCCCCTTATAGTGCTGCACAAGTGTTATGGCCCATTAAGATGATCCATACAGTCACTGCCCCTTATAGTGCTGCACAAGTGTTATGGCCCCATAAGATGCTCCATACAGTCACTTGCCCAATATAGTGCTGCACAAGCGTTATGGCCCCATAATATGCTCCGTACAGTCACTTGCCCCATATAGTGCTGCACAAGTGTTATGGCCCCATAAGATGCTCCGTACAGTCACTTGCTCCATATAGTGCTGCACAAGCGTTATGGGCCCATAAGATGCTCCGCACAGCCACTTGCCCCTTATAATGCTGCACAAGTGTTATGGCCCCATAAGATGCTCCGTACAGTCACTTGCCCCTTATAGTGCTGCACAAGTGTTATGGCCCCATACAGATGCTCCATACAGCCACCTGCCCCTTATAATGCTGCACAAGCGTTATGGCCCCATAAGATGCTCCGTTCAGCCACTTGCCCCTTATAGTGCTGCACACGTGTTATGGCCCCATAAGATGTCCCGTACAGCCACTTGCCCCTTATAATGCTGCAGAAGTGTTATGGCCCCATAAGATGCCCCGTACAGCCACTTGCCCCATATAGTGCTGCACAAGCATTATGGCCCCATAAGATGTTCCGTACAGCCACTTGCCCCTTATAGTGCTGCACAAGTGTTATGGCCCCATAAGATGTTCCGTACAGCCACTTGCCCCATATAGTGCTGCACAAGTGTTATGGCCCCATAAGATGTTCCGTACAGCCACTTGCCCCATATAGTGCTGCACAAGTGTTATGGCCCCATAAGATGCCCCGTACAGCCACTTGCCCCTTATAGTGCTGAACAAGTGTTATGGCCCCATAAGATGCTCCGTACAGCCACTTGCCCCTTATAATGCTGCAGAAGTGTTATGGCCCCATAAGATGCTCCATACAGTCACTTGCCCCATATAGTGCTGCACAAGCATTATGGCCCCATAAGATGCTCCATACAGTCACTACCCCTTATAGTGCTGCAGAAGTGTTATGGCCCCATAAGATGCCCCGTACAGCCACTTGCCCCTTATAGTGCTGCACAAGTGTTATGGCCCCATAAGATGTTCCGTACAGCCACTTGCCCCTTATAGTGCTGCACAAGTGTTATGGCCCCATAAGATGTTCCGTACAGCCACTTGCCCCTTATAGTGCTGCACAAGTGTTATGGCCCCATAAGATGTTCCGTACAGCCACTTGCCCCATATAATGCTGCACAAGTGTTATGGCCCCATAAGATGCTCTGCACAGCCACTTGCCCCTTATAGTGCTGCACAAGTGTTATGGCCCCATAAGATGTTCCGTACAGCCACTTGCCCCTTATAGTGCTGCACTAGTGTTATGGCCCCATAAGATGTTCCGTACAGCCACTTGCCCCATATAATGCTGCACAAGTGTTATGGCCCCATAAGATGCTCTGCACAGCCACTTGCCCCTTATAGTGCTGCACAAGTGTTATGGCCCCATAAGATGTTCCGTACAGCCACTTGCCCCTTAGAGTGCTGCACTAGTGTTATGGCCCCATAAGATGTTCCGTACAGCCACTTGCCCCATATAATGCTGCACAAGTGTTATGGCCCCATAAGATGCTCTGCACAGCCACTTGCCCCTTATAGTGCTGCACAAGTGTTATGGCCCCATAAGATGCTCTGCACAGCCACTTGCCCCTTATAGTGCTGCACAAGTGTTATGGCCCCATAAGATGCCCCGTACAGCCACTTGCCCCTTATATATAAGAGTATAAGCCTAGGGTGGAAAATGCAGCAGCAACCAGTAAATTTCAAAAGTTAAAGTAGATACCAATAAAAGTAAAATTAATTGAGACATCAGTAGGTTAAGTGTTTTTGAATATCCATATTGAATCAGGAGCCTCATATAATGCTCCATAAAGTTTGATGGGCCCCATTAGATGCTCCATATTAAAATATGCCCCATATAATCCTGCATAAAAGGGTAATAAGGGCCCCATAAGATGCTCCATAGAGATATTTGCCCTATATAGTGCTGCACAAGCGCTATGGCCCCATAAGATGCTCCGTACAGGCACTTGCCCCTTATAGTGCTGCACAAGTGTTATGGCCCCATAAGATGTTCCGTACAGCCACTTGCCCCTTATAGTGCTGCACAAGTGTTATGGCCCCATAAGATGTTCCGTACAGCCACTTGCCCCTTATAGTGCTGCACAAGTGTTATGGCCCCATAAGATGTTCCGTACAGCCACTTGCCCCATATAGTGCTGCACAAGTGTTATGGCCCCATAAGATGCCCCGTACAGCCACTTGCCCCATATGCTTTTGCTGCGATAAAAAAAAAAATCACATACTCACCTCTCTTCGCTCAGGACCCCCGGCACTGGCAATATTTACCTGCTCCTCGTGCGGCTCCATCACCGCGCCCTCTGACCTGAGCGTCACTGCCAGAGGAAGCTGAAGACGGAGCCGCACTGGAACGAGGAGAGGTAAATATCGCGCAGCGCAGCGCTCCCCCTTCCCGTATACTTACCTGCTCCTGGCGCTGCGTCCCTGCTTCTTCCACCGCTGCAAACACACATACTGCAGTGTACATACATACAGATACACCTACATATACCGTACATACATACACACCCTGCACATACATACACACTCATAAATATACCGTACATACATACACACACATACACATACATATACTGTATATGCAAACACTCATATACCGTACATACACACAGATACATATATATACTGTCATACATACATGTACTATACATACACACATGCATATACCGTATATACACACATACCGTACACATACTGTACATATACAGATACACATACCGTCATACATACACTCATATACCGTACATACACAGAGACACATACATATACCGTACATGCATACAGGTACACATACTTGTACCGTACATACATATACAATTATATACACAAAGTATACACATACCGTACACACAGA
The DNA here is from genome assembly GCF_032444005.1 of Ranitomeya imitator. Classification (NCBI taxonomy): domain Eukaryota; kingdom Metazoa; phylum Chordata; class Amphibia; order Anura; family Dendrobatidae; genus Ranitomeya; species Ranitomeya imitator. The sequence goes on from NC_091282.1 coordinate 449,352,810, forward strand.
CATACACATATACTGTACATACATGCACAAACATACATACCGTATATACATACAAATATATCGCACATACAGATATACACATATTATACACACAGACATACACATATACTGTACATGCATACACAGATACACACCGAAGCATAACCATAGATACACACATACTGTACATACACAGATGCACACATACATACATACATATACAAGCATATACATACACACATACTAATCGTGTATAGGTGATCAGATGAGCCTTGTAGGAGGTCAGTTCAGCTGGAGAGGGCTGCAGAACTCACTGTGGGGGATGGGGCACAGAGCAGACTGATATCAGCCCCCTGGTGCTGCTGTGCTGTCCCGTGCAGTGAGCTCCTCCCCCATCTCTTCACAGTGAGGACGGAGATGCTGCAGCCTACTGGGAACAGAACAGTGGAGGAAGAAGACACACTGTAAGTCCTACTCTTCCTCCACTGCTGTCCCTCTGTGCTGTGCGGCGGGGCCCGACTGTACTGTAAGGGAGGGAGTACTCACCAGTCACCAGAGACGCGCTCAGTCTGGTGAGGAAAGCGTTCATTGGCCAGCATCTCTCCCTGCATGACATGCCCCCCTTTTGAACTCCTGCACTTCCAGTGCCGCTCTCTCCCCAGCTGAGGGTGTTGGCAGGATTACAGGAGGGAGTGACAGGGGCCCGATGCTACATGATATGGGGCCTGCCTGCAGGGGCCACCCTCCACCTCTCGGCCCCAGAGCAGTGGCATTGGCGGTATGTCCACTCCTGACTGGGGGCCCCTAGGGGCCGGGTACTACAGAATCTGCCGCCCCCTCTCTTCTGCCGCCTGAGCCAAAGAGCTCAAATCGCCTAATGGTAGCAGCGTCACTGGCGCCGGTAGGTATGAGTGCTGGAAGTCGGTGGCTGCGGCTGGCACTGTGTGCTATTACAGCAGCGGCACAGGCTATAGCCACCAGCTCCAGCCTCTGTGACCCGCTGCTCCGCCGCTCCCCTTCCCCTGCCGGCTTTCTGGGACCGTGACTGACGTATAAGCCGAGGTGTGGTGGGGGGGTCATTTTCAGCACAAAAAAAGTGCTGAAAAACTCAGCTTATGTACAAGTATATACAGTAATCAATTTTATACTATTTACCATCAGAGGATATGCTTGTTCTGTCTCCGCCATCTAATATTGTTGCCCTGATTATTTGCTTACATAATTGCAGTTTCCTCAGTATACAGTATTGATATATTCATGCCTTTATTCATCTGTGATGCTTTGGCTCCCTCTAGCGGCCAGAGTTATGTTGGCAGTTCAATCTTGTTTTTTGTATTATCCATGTCTGATTCTCCTCCTCCTTTGCAATGCATTATGGTAGCTCAGCCTCCATTTCCCTCCATTTTTCCTTTCACTTTCCTCAGTCTGCCTTCAAGGAAAGACGCTTCACTTCATCCCCCTTGCGATTGCATTGCCGGTATGTCTTTATGCTTTCCGTAGATATTTCTGCTCCATATTAGCCTAGCCTAGCCTGTTGTACTCCCAGTTTAGTCACTAGCTTTCTAAATGTTATGCATAATGTATATCATGTGTATTATGTATCTGTTCTATACCATGCACTGATTCTATGTATATCATTGTTCACAGTTTCACCGCATCAATATACCACTACGTTTAATAAAGCACAGACTCAACCACAGTCTTCTCATTGGACCCCGGTATAGCGGTTTAGCTGACTGTATAGCTACGTATCAGCCTGCCTCAACTAGTGAGGACAGAACAGTGAAACGGCAGCCATCCAGCTAGTGGGATTCAAGTCACCGGCTACTCACAGAGACTGAATACAGCTGCAGCAATCTCTGCACAGCCAAGCACTTTCCCAAGACACCATGTCTCACAAATCACATAGGACAAGATCTGTTACTTCCGTCTCCTCAAAGACAACATCCATCAGCAGCGCGGTCGCCGTTGCCCGCGCAAATGCTGAAGCCGCCAAAATACGAGCGAGCTTTGCTGACCAAGAGATGCAACTTAAATTAGAAAAAGCACGCCTAGATGACGAAGAGAGAAGGTCACTCTTAGAGAGAGACGAGCAAGAGAGAAGGTTGCGCTTAGAGAGAGACGAGCAAGAGAGAAGGTCACGCTTAGAGAGAGATGAGCAAGAGAGAAGAATGCAGTTAGAGAGAGCCGACCAAGAGAGAAGAATGCAGTTAGAGAGAGCCGACCAAGAGAGAAGAACGCAGTTAGAGAAGGCACGCGTGGATGCCGCCTTAGAAAGCCTAGCAGCAAAAAGGGAAGCTGCCGCAGCCCTCGCCGAAGCAGAATCGCTAGAAGCCGCGCAAAATCCAAAGCTGCATAGCCAAAGCAGTATGTCGAGTCTGGAGTTCCCACTGCAAGACTCACCACAACGCACATCTCAGTATGTTAATGACCTTCCTGATCCAAACTATAACCCTGAACCAGTACCAAAACCAGAATACGACACCTCCAGCGAAGTGAGCGAGAGTCGTCACGAGGCTCAGGACAGAAACAAACTCGAAAATGTGAGGCAAAACAACTCTGCTAATGACTACCCTGCCCCTCATCAGGTAACCAACGTGAATCACCCTGCTGACATACCTTACGTCAGACCAAAGCAATACGACACCGGCTGGCGCCACCATGAGGACACTAACAGGTACGAACGCACCTCACATCACTATCAGGGCGACCCATCACCAGTATACTCTGCTGACAACCGGTTCACGACAGAATTTGCCAAGTTCTTCACACGACGTGAACTGGTTGCCAAGGGACTCATGAAATTCACTGACCGAGCTGAAGGTTACAGAGCTTGGAAAGCTTCCTTCCAAAATGTCATTAGAGACTTGGGGCTACAACACAGGGAAGAGATAGACCTGTTAGTCAAATACCTGGGAGAAGAGTCAGTCAAACACGCAGTAAGGATCAGAGACATTAATATAAACCGCTATGAGACTGGCCTCAAAGAGATCTGGAAAAGGCTGGATGAGTGTTACGGCTCAGCAGAAGTAATAGAAAGAGCCTTGTTCAAAAGAATCGATGACTTTCCTAAAATATCTAACAAAGGTCTCCAGAAACTTAGAGAGCTAAGCGACTTGCTAAAGGAAGTCCAAGTTGCCAAATACGAGGACGACCTACAGGGACTTGCATTTCTCGACACAGCCAGAGGTGTTAATCCTATAGTCCAGAAGTTGCCCTACAATCTGCAGGAGAGGTGGCTCACACATGGTTCCACGTACAAATACAAACACAGCGTTCCATTCCCTCCCTTCTCCGTTTTTGTAGACTTCATACACCAACAAGCGAGAATTAGAAACGATCCCAGCTTTGACTTTGCAATACCATATGCCACACCATCACCACCTGCAAATCCACGCAGAACATCTGTAGCAGTACACAAGACTTATGTTTCTTCTTCAGATTCTAATTACAGGTCTGCTGGCTGCTCCCAATCAGAGACAAAGGTGCAGGACCCTGACAAGCAGTGCCCACTTCATCAGAAGCCTCATCCTCTCCTGAAATGCAGAGCCTTCAAAGGAAAATCTATGCCAGATCGCAGAAGCTTCCTGAAAGAAAACGGTATCTGCTACAAGTGCTGCTCGTCCACAGCTCATCTCGCCAAGGATTGCAAGGTCAGTGTAAAATGCACAGAATGTGGCACCACAGATCATAACACTGCTCTACACCCCGGCCCAGCTCCATGGAGTACACAAAACACGCCAGCTGACAGTGAGCATGGCGGGGAGGAAAGGAACACTGATACAGCTACGCCAGAGATCACTTCACAATGCACCGAGGTCTGCAAAGGGACAATAGACAGTAGGTCCTGTTCAAAAATATGCCTCGTCAAAGTATACCCGAAGGGCCATAGAGACCAAGCTGTAAGACTGTATGCTATCTTGGATGATCAAAGTAATCGATCCTTGGCTAGATCAACGTTCTTTGACCTATTCAACATCAATGGGCCAAGCACTCCCTACTCCTTAAAGACGTGTGCAGGTACTGTGACAACAGCAGGCAGGAAAGCTACTGACTACCAGATCGAGTCTTTAGACGGACAATTCTGCCTACCGCTACCTACGATCATCGAATGTAACCAGATCCCAGACAACAGATCTGAAATCTCTACACCAGATGTAGCAATCCATCACGCTCACTTAAAACGAATAGCACACCTTATACCGGAACTCGACCATCAGGCCCAGATAATTCTGCTGTTGGGGAGAGATATCCTGCAGGTTCATAAAGTGAGACGTCATATCAATGGACTCCACAATGCTCCCTATGCCCAAAGGCTAGACCTAGGATGGGTCATAATTGGCAACGTATGCTTGGGACGCATGCACGCCCCATCTTCTGTGACAAGCATGCTGACAAATACATTGGAGAAAGGACGTCCGTCTCTGTTTCAATTTTGTAACAATGAGTTCCATGTCAGGGAACTGCCACACAGCATCCAACTACCTGATCATTTAATAGACTTTACTCACGACAGCAATATAGTGTCGGGAAGCTATGAGGATCAGTTAGGGTGCACAGTCTTCCAGAGAACTAAGCAGGACAACCAAGTGGCAATGTCGGTAGAGGACAAGTTGTTCTTAGAGGTAATGGACAAGGGACTCGTTAAAGATGAGACCAACAGCTGGGTCGCACCTCTTCCCTTCAAAACCCACAGACCACGTCTACCGAACAACAGAAATCAGGCATTACAACGTTTCTCCTCTCTCATTCGTAATCTGCAAAAGAAACCAGAGATGAAAGATCGCTTTTTCTCCTTCATGTCAAAGATTTTTGAAAACCGTCACGCAGAACTAGCTCCACTCTCAAAGACTCTGAAGAATGCTGGTTCCTACCCATGTTCGGAGTATACCACCCTAAGAAACCAGGCCAGATCAGAGTCGTGTTTGATTCCAGTGCTAAATTTAATGATGTCTTCCTGAATGACGTTCTGCTGACAGGACCAGACCTCAATAACAAACTACTGGGTGTACTTATGCGCTTCCGTAAGGATTCCATTGCCTTCATCGCTGACATCCAGCAAATGTTCCATTGTTTCCTTGTGAGAGAGAGAGACAGGAACTTCCTAAGATTCTTCTGGTACAGAGACAATGATCCTACTAAAGAAGTCACAGATTATCGCATGAGAGTGCACATCTTTGGCAACAGTCCTTCACCTGCAGTCGCCATTTACGGACTCAAAAGGTCGGCTCAGGAAGGAGAACCAGAATACGGTCAGATGTCAGACGATTCATAGAAAAGGACTTTTATGTCGACGACTGTCTAAAAGCCATGCCTTCAAATGATACTGCCATCAGTCTTCTCAGGAGAGCCCAGGACATGCTTGCCTGCTCAAACCTTAGGCTTCATAAAATAGCCTCAAACAGCCAAGAACTCATGCAAACGTTCCCTTCTCAAGACCTATGTAATGGTCTCAGAGACCTTGACCTGGGGTCAGACCCCGCACCAATGCAACGCAGCCTCGGGCTTCTCTGGAATCTACAATCAGACACTTTCACCTTTCAGGTCAGCCAGGAAGAAAGGCCTTTCACACGTAGAGGCGTCCTGTCTACCATCAACAGTCTGTACGACCCCTTGGGTTTCGCAGCTCCTGTTACTATACAAGGCAAGGCCCTACTAAGAGACTTAACTAGGGAAACATCTGACTGGGATCCACCTCTGCCACCTGACAAGAGGATCCAGTGGGAAGAGTGGAAGAACTCGTTAGCGGCACTCTCAACCTGCATGTGCCAAGACCATACACCCCTGTGCCATCTACTGAAATACAGAGCCAAAGACTGTACGTATTTGCAGATGCTTCTGTCAAAGCAATTGCCGCTGTTGCCTACCTCAAAACTGTAGACTCCGAATGTCAGTGCCACATTGGTTTCGTCATGGGAAAGGCCAAACTCGCACCACAACCAGAGCACACTATACCCATGTTAGAGCTTTGTGCCGCAGTCTTAGCCGTTGAGTTAGCGGAGTTCATCGCATCCGAAATGGATATCGACCTGACACAGGCCAAGTTCTACTCAGACAGCAAAGTAGTCCTGGGATATATCCACAACGAAACCAGGCGATTCTACGTTTATGTCAATAACAGAGTGCTACGAATCAGGAGATCAGTTCATCCAAAGCAGTGGCATTACATACCCACAGACCAGAATCCCGCAGATCATGCAACTAGAGCAGTTGACGCAACTCGACTAGGAAGCACAACGTGGCTCTCGGGACCAAAACTATTGTACATTGAGGAATGTTTTCCAGACACCTTTGAACTAGTAGGAGAGGACTCAGATGCTGAAATCCGCCCTCAGGTGTCTATACTACATACAATGACCTCTGTTATCCAGCTTGGATCTTGCAGGTTCGACAGATTCTCAAGTTGGAAGTCACTTACTCGAGCCATTACCTGCCTGACTCATATAGCTCGCTCATTCGGGACCACCAGAACTCGTGACATGGAAAAATCTAAAGGAGCAGCGAGGCTTACCCACGAAAGCCTAATCACCTTCATGGCTGAAGCTGCAGCTATAATCAATGCAAGACCCCTGGTTCCAGTTCCTAACGACCCTGAGGAACCCTTGTTATTGACTCCAGCTACTCTACTTACCCAGAAAACAGGACTGTCCAGTGCCCCTCCAGGAGGATTCGACGCAAAGGACCTCTACAAGCGCCAATGGAGACAGGTACAAAGTCTTGCAAATACTTTCTGGGACAGGTGGCGCAAACAATATTTGTCTACCCTGCAGCCACGTACGAAGTGGCAATCTACTAAACCTAATCTGAACATAGGTGACCTTGTTCTTGTGAAAGACTGTCAGATTCATCGAAACCAGTGGCCACTTGGTCTAGTTACCGCAACGTTCCCGAGCAAGGACGGTAACGTCCGCAAAGTTGAGCTAAGGATGACCAAAGGGAATGAACCTAAGACATTTTCCAGACTGGTATCTGAACTGGTCCTATTGTTGCCTTCGGAAGAGAGGAGTAGTGACATCCGTTGATGCCAGACGGGGAGTGTTCTGTCTCCGCCATCTAATATTGTTGCCCTGATTATATGCTTGCATAATTGCAGTTTCCTCAGTATACAGTATTGATATATTCATGCCTTTATTCATCTGTGATGCTTTGGCTCCCTCTAGCGGCCAGAGTTATGTTGGCAGTTCAATCTTGTTTTTTGTATTATCCATGTCTGATTCTCCTCCTCCTTTGCAATGCATTATGGTAGCTCAGCCTCCATTTCCCTCCATTTTTCCTTTCACTTTCCTCAGTCTGCCTTCAAGGAAAGACGCTTCACTTCATCCCCCTTGCGATTGCATTGCCGGTATGTCTTTATGCTTTCCGTAGATATTTCTGCTCCATATTAGCCTAGCCTAGCCTGTTGTACTCCCAGTTTAGTCACTAGCTTTCTAAATGTTATGCATAATGTATATCATGTGTATTATGTATCTGTTCTATACCATGCACTGATTCTATGTATATCATTGTTCACAGTTTCACCGCATCAATATACCACTACGTTTAATAAAGCACAGACTCAACCACAGTCTCCTTATTGGACCCCGGTATAGCGGTTTAGCTTACTGTATAGCTACGTATGAGCCTGCCTCAACTAGTGAGGACAGAACAATGCTAGTTATAGTATTAAACATATACATGCATAATCTGCAAGATTTTTGCCCACATTTGCACTTTTTTTTTTTTATGGATTTATTTTCTTTATTCCTGTGGTCACTAGAGGAAACATTTAATTACCAATGATTGCCACGTTTAGAGACAAATTTACACCCTCCCGGCAAAATATTTTAGAGTCCCTCCTCCATATATAAAATGGGTACATTTCTCTTTATAATGTTCACAATGTGATAATTAGTACTTTATTGGGTAGAAAAAAAAACTGGTTTGTCACCAATGTGGGTTTTATTATTTTTATTAAAGTTGAGAGATTAAGCTTCTCAGGTTTGTTTTTTTTTAACAATTTTTTTTTAGTTCTGTTTAAAATATGATCAGGATAACCGTGTTTGCAGAACGTGAATCAATATTGGAACATTGTCATATACAGTTCTGGCAAAAATTAACAGACGACCACATCAAATCTCTGTCATGGCCAGCCCAATCTCCAGACCTGAACCCAATTGAAAACCTCTGGAATGTAATCAAGAGGAAGATGGATAGTCACAAGACATCAAAAAAAGAAGAACTGCTTAAAGTTTTGTACCAGGAGTGGCATAAGGTCACCCAAAAGCAGTGTGAAAGACTGGTTGAAAGCATGCCAAAACGCATGAAAGCTATGATTAAAAATCATGGTTATTCCACAAAATATTGATTTCTGATCTCTTCCTGAGTTAAAAGATTAGTATTGTTGTTTTTCGAAAGGATTATGAACTTGTTTTCTTTGCATTATTTGAGGTTTGAAAGCACTGTTTTTTTTTAATTTTGACCACTTCTTTTCAGAAAAAAAATACAAAATTTATTGCTTGGAACTTCAGAGACATGTTGTCAGAAGTTTATAGAATAAAAGAACAATTAACATTTTACTCAAAAATATACCTATAAAGAGAAAAATCAGACAAACTGAACATTGTGCAGTGGTCTCTTAATTTTTGTCAGAGCTGTATTTACTTTCAAGTGCTCAGACATATTGACCAACTGGTAGGTTGTGAATAATATGTCGATGATGGCACCTAGTAGCAAACGAGAGAGTTCCCAGCAGTGGGTTTTCTATAAAGTTCACATTTAACATTGGAATTAAATGAATAATCGCAAAGTAAAATATCAAGAAACGAAATTCGCAAATTGTGGGGCAGCACGGTGGCGCAGTGGTTAGCACAACAGCCTTGCAGCGCTGGAGTCCTGGGTTCAAATCCCACCAAGGACATCTGCAAAGAGTTTGTATGTTCTCTCCGTGTTTGCGTGGGTTTCCTCCGGGTACTCCAGTTTCCTCCCACATTCCAAAGACATACTGTTAGCGAATTTAGATTGTGAGCCCCAACGGGGACAGTGATGATAATGTGTGCAAAACTGTAAAGAATATGTTAGCGCTATATAAAGATAAAGATTATTATTACTAGAAAATTGACGTCTCAGCCACACAATATAACAAGGACGTCATCTATGAAGTGTCCATACCATATCAGACAAAAAGGGATTAGTCACATTAAATAGTGTGGATACCATTCTTCCAGTAAGTGCAGATTACTTCCATTTCCCTCGCAATCTCAATTCTGATATTTTATGGAAGCTACAGCATCTAGTTTTTCAGTGGTTGTGTCACACACAACCTTGTAAGGTGAACGTATCTTACTCATTCTTGTTTTTTGCTATATTAGGATACGATCCTATTGTGCTCTCGTTTTTTTTACCCATGGACGGCATATTGGCAAGCACGTAGCACAGGGGAAGAGGCAGTGGTGTCACCCACACACTTATTATGGACCCAGGCATTCGGCCCACCTACTGTAGTTGAGTTCTTTCATGATGCGCCTGAGCATGCTGGCGGTGGTTAGGCTGGTAATGGTCAGACCCCTGCTGTACTTGGTATTACACAAGGTTGCAAATGAACATTCTTTCATCATTCACACTTTCTTTAAAAAAAAAAAAAAAAACTTTATACTGGGCATCACTTAAACCTTGGCCTGGGACCTTGATTATTGTGGGTTCTCTGGGGAACAGTTGCTCGCCTTCTCCCTCTGGTCACCCCACTGCTGGCTGAAAATCCCTCCCCATTTGTGCTGCTGGTCTCCCACATCCTCGTCTTCCACTTCCGCAAACTGGTTCTCCTGACTTAACAACATCACTTGTTGGCAACTGTATCTCATCATCTACCGCTTGAAACACTAATTGCCGTTCCTCACAGTCATCTTATTCTGACAGTGGCTGCTCAAATGTTGGTGTGTAACTTCACACAAGTTCCTCATGTGTCTCTCTTTAAACATGCAGGGGAGAGTCCTGTTATGATCTGGTGGTTAGGACAAATAGTGGACCTGGTAGTTAGAGCACCAGAAAAGACCTGATAGCACATTAATACAGGACAAGCTCTGGGAAGTGGAACCTCTGCTGACCGCAATCCCTAATCCTATCACGCACACTAGAAATAGCCGTGGAGCGCTCCTATCATGACCTAGGCGCCTCGTCACAGCCTCAGAACTAGCTAGCCCTAGAGATAGGAAAAATAAGCCTATCTTGCCTCAGAGAAAATTCCCCAAAGGAAAAGGCAGCCCCCCACATATATTGACTGTGAGTAAGATGAAATCACAAACACAGAGATGAAATAGATTTAGCAAAGAGAGGCCCGACTTACTAAACAGACAGAAGATAGGAAAGGTCACTTTGCAGTCAGCAAAAAACCCTACAAAAGCCACACAGAGAGTGCAGGGAAATATACCTTCCGCACCGACTAACGGAGCGGAGGCGCCCCTCTGCGTCCCAGAGCTTCCAGCAAGCAAGGCAAAATTCACATAAGCATGCTGGACAGAAAAAATAGCAAACAAGAAAAAAGCAAAGCAAAACTTAGCTTCTGCTGGAGGAAACAGGTAACCAAGAAGATCCAGGAGCGAACTAGACCAATGCTACAACATTGACAGCTGGCATCGGACAAGGATCCAAGTGGAGTTAAATAGAGCAGCCCACTAACGAATTAGCCTCGTCACCTGTAGAAGGAAACTCAGAAACACCCACAGGCATCAGAGAAAGTCCATGAACAGAACCAGGCCATTCATGACCACAGGAGGGAGCCCGAAAACAGAATTCACAACAGAGTCCAGAATCAATAAATGGAAATGTAAAGTGTCCGAGTGTGGGATCACTTGTCTCTTGGGACTCATCTTGTCATATTGGGAGGAATGAGGATCAGGGTGAGGATTATGTGGTTCAGACTCTTGGCAAATGAGACTGCATCATGTGGAAGAAGAGGTGGTGCTGGTAAGCATACTGGAAGCATTGTTCTTGCTTTAAGAGTGGTGTCCTGTGCCCCACTACAAAGTGGGACAGGAAGCTAGGTCACATAGATGGGTGTGTTTATTGTGCTCCTGCAGCAGGCACAGCATCACGTGGTCCACGGCCTCAGCATGCACCATCAGAGGCACGTCCACTTCCCTGTCACTTAATGCATGCCTTGTGCATTTTAAATTAGGTATGTATTTATAAGCCTGCAAACTTTCCGGTATTAATAGCATAGCTCCCAACCGTCCCTCATTGTGCGGGATTGTCCCGGATTTGATTCTTTGCCCCGCTGTCCAGCGCAGGACGCTCTCATCCCGGGAGACAGCAAGAGAACTCTGTCACACCCCCTTTTGTTAGGCCACGCCCCTTCCCCCTTCCCCATGTTCCTGAGTCTCCCAGTGTCACTGTTCAGAGAGGGAGAGAGAGGGGACTCACTTCTAGTTTGAGGTACGTAACAGCCGAACACAGCCTGGGTGCCGGTGGCAATATAAGCAGCAGACCAGTGTGAGTGGACTGGAGTTGCTAATTATAATGCCTGGCTAGTGTAATCGTGCTTGGAATTAGTGGGGCTGAGCAGGGAGGGATGGACACACTCACAGCCTCCCTCTGTTTGCCTCGGCTGCTCAGTGCTCACTGCTGTTATCTGCAGATCAGTGTGAGTGAGTAGTGGATGTCACAGATCGATGACTCTGACACGTCTGTCTCCAGTCAGTGCATTTGAGGAGGAGCAGCTGCAGCTCCCTGGGAGAGGATGACCACACGACGCTATTGTGGCTGCTATTTCCCCACGCATAAAAAGGGCTAAGCCAAAGCCCCTGTGACAGTCTGACACTGTAATGTAGCAGAGCCGTGTATGTACAAGGTGTATGGATTGGAGCAGCGTGTGAAAGGTGTATGGAGCAGAGTCGTGTGTGTAAGACGTGTACGGAACCGTGTGTACGAGGTGTACGGAGCGGAGCAGCATGTGTATGAGGTGTGCAAAGCAGAGCCATGTGTGTACAAGGCATACGGAGTGGAGCAGCGTATGCAATGTGTACGGAGCGGAGCCGTGTGTGTATGAGGTGTATGCAGCGGAGCCGCATGTGCAAGGTGTATGGAGCACAGTCGTGTGTGTACGAGGTGTATGGAGCGGAGCCATGTGTGTACAAGGTGTACGGAGCGGAGCCATGTGTGTACGAGGTGTATGGAGCGGAGCCGTATGTGTATGAGGTGTACGGAGCGGAGCCGTGTGTGTACGAGGTGTACGGAGTGGAGCCGTGTGTGTGCGAGGTGTGCGGAGCAGAGCCATGTGTGTACAAGGTATACGGAGTGGAGCAGTGTGTGCAATGTGTATGGAGCGGAGCCATGTGTGTATGAGGTGTACGGAGCGGAGCCGTGTGTGTATAGGTGTACGGAGCGGAGCCGTGTGTGTATAAGGTGTATGGAGCTGAGCCGTGTGTACAAGGTATACGGAGTGGAGCAGCGTATGCAATGTGTACGGAGCGGAGCCGTGTGTGTATGAGGTGTATGCAGCGGAGCCGCATGTGCAAGGTGTATGGAGCACAGTCGTGTGTGTACGAGGTGTATGGAGCGGAGCCATGTGTGTACAAGGTGTACGGAGCGGAGCCATGTGTGTACAAGGTGTACGGAGTGGAGCCTTGTGTGTACGAGATGTATGGAGAGGAGCCGTGTGTGTACGAGGTGTATGGAGCGGAGCCGTATGTGTATGAGGTGTACGGAGCGGAGCCATTGTGTGTACGAGGTGTACGGAGTGGAGCCGTGTGTGTGCGAGGTGTGCGGAGCAGAGCCATGTGTGTACAAGGTATACGGAGTGGAGCAGTGTGTGCAATGTGTATGGAGCGGAGCCATGTGTGTATGAGGTGTACGGAGCGGAGCCGTGTGTGTATAGGTGTACGGAGCGGAGCCGTGTGTGTATAAGGTGTATGGAGCTGAGCCGTGTGTGCAATGTGTACGGAGTGGAGCAGCGTGTGCAATGTGTACAGAGCGGAGCCGTGTGTGTACGAGGTGTACGGAGTGGAGCCGTGTGTGCGAGGTGTACGGAGCGGAGCAGCATGTGCAAGGTGTATGGAGCGGTCGTGTGTTTACGAGGTGTATGGAGCGGAGCCATGTGTGTACGAGGTGTACGGAGTGGAGCCGTGTGTGTACGAGATGTATGGAGAAGCCGTGTGTGTATGAGGTGTATGGGGCGGAGCCGTGTGTGTACGAGGTGTATGGAGCAGAGCCGTGTGTGTACGGGGTGGAGCCGTGTGTGTATAAGGTGTATGGAGCGGAGCCGTGTGTGTACGAAGTGTATGGAGTGGAGTCGTGTGTATACAAGGTGTATGGGGAGGAGCCGTGGGTGTATGAGGTGTATGGGGAGGAGCCGTGTGTGTATGAGGTGTATGGGGAGGAGCTATGTGTGTATGAGGTGTACGGAGGGGAGCCGTGTGTGTACGGAGCGGAGCCGAATGTGCAAGGTGTATGGAGCGGAGTCGCATGTGTACGAGGTGTACGGAGCGGACGCTGGCTGTGTCGGATCGGAGCAGATATTGCTCCTCGCTCTGACACTGACTGGCACAGGAGACACGGAGGTCTTTATCAGTGGCGTATCACAGCTGCAGCGACGTGAGCAGTCAGCGGCGCAGCTGGATGACACCATTCAGCGCCGTGGGAGTGGAAGCTGCCGGCTGCTGCGAGGGAGCGCGGTGAAAGGTGTCTGTGTGTAGTGATGGAGAAGGCAATGATGGGGGTGGGGTAACCATGTGTGGCCATTATACTGCACCCAGCATTGTGTGGGGCCATTATACTGTACAAAGCATCATGTGGCGCCATAATACTGTATGGACCATCATGTGGGGCCATTATACAGTATGGAGCATAATGTGGCCAATGGCCATTGTACAGTATGGAGCGTCATGTGTGGCCATTATACAGTATGGAGCGTCATGTGTGGCCATTGTACACTATGGAGCGTCGTGTGTGGCCATTGTACACTATGGAGCGTCGTGTGTGGCCATTGTACACTATGGAGCGTCGTGTGTGGCCATTGTACACTATGGAGCGTCATGTGTGGCCATTATACAGTATGGAGCGTCATGTGTGGCCATATTTTTTTGTTTATAATTATTGTTTATGAAACATTGTGATCAGAAGTGCTAAATGGGTGTGGTTGGGGCGTGTGTGGCCATTGTATACTATGGAGCGTCGTGTGTGGCCATTGTACACTATGGAGCATCGTGTGTGGCCATTGTACACTATGGAGCGTCGTGTGTGGCCATTGTACACTATGGAGCGTCGTGTGTGGCCATTGTACACTATGGAGCGTCGTGTGTGGCCATTGTACACTATGGAGCGTCGTGTGTGGCCATTGTACACTATGGAGCGTCGTGTGTGGCCATTGTACACTATGGAGCGTCATGTGTGGCCATTATACAGTATGGAGCGTCATATGTGGCCATATTTTTTTGTTTATAATTATTGTTTATGAAACATTGTGATCAGAAGTGCTAAATGGCTGTGGTTGGGGCGTGGCTAGTTGTGAAATGGGTGTGGTCAGAGGTGTGGCCTAAAATTTGCTGGAGCGCGCTACGCGTGCCACTGACTTTGTCCCTCTTTCCCTTCTTTGAAAGTTGGGAGGCATGTTAATAGCGAAAAGAAAATATATTGCCCTTGAAAGGACTTTTCTTTTAGAGGTGCAGTAGCGGTATAAAAGTACTGCAATAGCAATATTAAACCCTGTCTAATCCACAGTTATCCCTCCACTGAATGCAAGTAACAGCGTTGTTTCTAGAGAAAGGAAAATATTTAGCCCTGACTGTTGTTTTTAGGTTGCCTATAGAAGGACTGTAAGGCAATACACCCTGACTATATGCATGCCCTAAAATACGCTCTCCCTCCTATATCAACTCTCCCTGAACTACTTTCTGATGTCAGTGTGACACGCAGCAATTGCCATAAAGTGAGACTTTGAACTATAGTAACCTCATCCATTGTCTCCTGTCAGTGTGTCACTGAAGGTCTATAGAGCAGTGACATCACCCGATGTCACTGTTCTATTGGGGAGATCGTCGTGGGACACTCGTTATTAATTGGACTGCGTCGGACAGGGAGTATATGGTTTATTATTTTACGTTTTTTGCAGGTGCTGAAATATGGTAAGTATGGTTAAATGAAGAATATTAAAATACTTTTTTCCTAATGTGTGTGTTTTATTAACCGTTTATTACTATTGGATTAATAATGGATAGGCGTCTTATTGACGCCTCTCCGTTATTAACCCGGTTTAATGTCACCTTACAATAGCAAGGTGACATTAACCCCTTATTACCCCATATCCCACCACTACACGGGAGTGGGAAGAGGGGCTAAGTGCTGGAATTGGCGCATCTTACAGATGAGCCATTTCTGCGGACTGGTATTTGTAGCTGGGGGCCAATATCCATGGCCCCTCTCTAGGCTATGATTATCAGCCCACAGCTGTCTGCGTAGCCTTTCTGGCTATAAAATATAGGGGGACCCCACGTCATTTTTTGGGGGGGTCCCTCTATTTTAATAGCCAGTAAAGGCTACGCAGACAGCTGCGGGCTGATATTTATAGCAGGCTACAAATATTGGCCGTCGGCTTTCCCCATCTGGCGCAGAAAATTGCGCGGGAGCCCATGCCGTTTTTTCCATTTTGTTTTTTTTTATAAAATTCAACGTTCATTAAGGCCTCTTTCACACTTGTGTCGGTACGAGTCCATCGCTATGCGTCGCGCCGACGCACATTGTGAAATTTGTGCACGACGTGGGCAGCGGATGCAGATTTTCATCGCATCCGCTGCCCATTCTGAAGTCTGGGGAGGAGGGAGCAGAGTTTCGGCCACGCATGCGCGGTAGAAAATGGCGGACGCGACGGACAAAAAAACATTCACTTGAATGTTTTTTCGTGCCGACGGTCCGCCAAAACACGATAGATCCGCTGCACGACGGACACAACGTGTGGCCATCCGTCGCGATCTGTCGCTAATACAAGTCTATGGGTAAAAAACGCATCCTACGAGCACATTTCCAGGATCCGTTTTTTTCCAAAAACGACGGATTGCGACGGATTGCTAAAAACGCAAGTGTGAAAGTAGCCTTAGAAACATCGGTCTTTCTATTATATATCTACGGATTTATCCCGCAAAAAACAAGCCGCCACACAGCATCATCAGCGAAAAAATAAAAAAGTTATAGTCCTCCGAATAAAGCGAGGCAAAAATAATAATTTTTTATATAAAATGGTTTTTATCATATAAAAGTGCCAAAACATAAAAAAATTATATAAATGAGGTATCGCTGTAATCGTACTGACCCGAAGAATAAAACTGCTTTATCAATTTTACCAAACGTGGAACGGTATAAACGCCCCCCCCCCCCAAAAAAAAAAGAAATTCATGAATAGCTGGTTTTTGGTCATTCTGCCTCAGAAAAATCGGAATAAAAAGCGATCAACAAAATGTCACCTGAAAATGGTACCAATAAAACGTCAACTCATCCTGCAAAAAAACAAGACCTCAGATGACTCTGTGGACCAAAATATGGAAAAATTATTGCTCTCAAAATGTGGAGTCGCAAAAAACTATTTTTTGCAATAAAAAGCATCTTTTAGTGTGTGACGGCTGCCAATCATAAAAATCCACTAAAAAACCCGCTATAAAAGTAAATCAAACCCCCCTTCATCACTCCCTTAGTTAGGGAAAAATAATAAAATTTAAAAAATTTATTTATTTCCATTTTCCCATCAGGGTTAGGGTTGGGGCTAAAGTTAGGGTTTGGGTTACATTTACGGTTGGAATTAGGGTTGGGATTAGGGGTGTGTTGGGGTTAGGGGTGTGTTGGGGTTAGAGGTGTGGTTGGGATTAGGGCTAGGGGCATGTTCGGGTTAGGGGTGTGATTATGGTTATGGTTGGGCTTAGGGTTAGGGGTGTGTTTGGGATAGGGATTCAGTTAGAATTCGGGGGTTTCCACTGTTTAGGCACATCAGGGGCTCTCCAAACGTGACATGGCGTCCGATTTCAACTCCAGCCAATTCTGCATTGAAAAAGTAAAACCGTGCTCCTTCCCTTCCAAGCTTTCCTGTGCGCTCCAACATATGGGGTATCGGCATACTCAGGACAAATTGGACAACAACTTTTGGTGTCCAATTTCTCCTGTTACCCTTGGGAAAATACAAACCTGGGGGCTAAAACATAAGTTTTGTGGGAAAAAAAAAGATTTTTTATTTTCACGGCTCTGTTATAACCTGTAGTGAAACACTTGGGGGTTCACAGTTCTCACAACACATCTAGATAAGTTCCTTAGGGGGTCTACTTTCCAAAATGGTGTCACTTGTGAGGGGTTTCAATGTTTAGGCATATCAGGGGCTCTCCAAACGCAACATGGCGTCCCATCTCAATTCGTCAATTTTGCAATGGAAAGTCAAATGGCGCTCCTTCTCTTCCAAGCTATGCCATGCTCCCAAACAATTGTTTACCCCCAAATATGGGGTATCAGCATACTCAGAACAAATTGCACAACAATTTTGGGGTCCAATTTCTTCAGGTACCTTTGGGAAATTAAAAAATTGGGGGCGAAAAGTTCATTTTTGTGAAAAAATATGATTTTAATTTTTACAGCTCTACATTATAAATTTCTGCGAAGCACTTGGTGGGTCAAAGTGCTCACCGCACATCTAGATAAGTTCCTTAGGGGGTCTACTTTCCAAAATGGTGTCACTTGTAGGGGGTTTCAATGTTTAGGCACATCAGGGGCTCTCCAAACGCGACTTGGCGTCCCATCTCAATTCCAGTCAATTTTGCATTGAAAAGTCAAATGGCGATCCTTCCCTTCCGAGCTCTGCCATGCGCCCAAACAGTAGTTTACCCCCACATATGGGGTATCTGCGTACTCAGGACAAATTGCACAACAACTTTTGGGGTCCAATTTCTTCTTGTACCCTTGGTAAAATAAAACAAATTGGAGCTGAAGTAATTTTTTTGTGAAAAAAATTTAAATGTTCATTTTTATTTAAACATTCCAAAAATTCCTGTGAAACACCTGAAGGGTTAATAAACTTCTTGAATGTGGCTTTGAGCACTTTGAGGGGTGCAGTTTTTAGAATGGTGTCACACTTGGTTATTTTCTATCATATAGACCCCTCAAAGTGGCTTTAAATGTGATGTGGTTCCTAAAAAAAAAAAAAGGTGTTGCAAGAATGAGAAATTGCTGGTCAATTTGTAACCCTTAAAATGTTGGTTCCAAAATTGTGCTGATGTAAAGTAAACGTAGGAAATGTTACTTATTAAGTATTTTGTGTGACATATCTCTGTGATTTAAGGGCATCAAAATTCAAAGTTAGAAAATTGGGAAATTTTCACCAAATTTCCATTTTTTTCACAAATAATATCAATTTTTTTTTTACCACTATCATGAAGTACAATATGTCACGAGAAAACAATGTCAGAATTATCAGGATCCGTTGAAGAGTTCCAGAGTTATAACCTCATAAAGGGACAGTGGTCAGAATTGTAAAAATTGGCCCGGTCATTAACGTGCAAACCACACTTGAGGGTTAGGCCATGTTCACACAGTGCGTTTTTTACTGCGGAACCGCAGCGGTATTGCCGCTGCGGTTCCGCAGCAGTTTTCCATGCAGGGTACATAACAATGTAACCCTATGGAAAACAGTCACTGCTGTGCACATGGTCCGTAATTTCGTTTAAAAAGCCGCGCAGAATAGCTGCGGCAAAAAAGAAGGAGCATGTCACTTCTTTTTCCTGAACCGCAGCGGTTCTGCACCCATAGACCTCCATTGTGAGGTCAAAATCGCAGTAAAACCCGCAGATCAAAAATATATCTGCGGGTTTTACTGCGATTTGATGTGCAGAACCGCTGCAGCAGGAAGTGCGGGGGAGCGGGCGGAAGTGCGTGGGCGGAGTGTGGCTGCCCCCCCGTGCTCCGATCCCGCCCCCCCGTGCTCCGATGCCCCCCCCCCGTGCTCCGATGCCCCCCCCCAGTGCTCCGATGCCCCCCCCCCGTGCCCTAATCTCCCCCCCTTATACTTACCCGGCGTCCCGGTGTCCGTCCGGCCGTCTTCTCCCTGGGCGCCGCCATCTTGCAAAATGGCGGGCGCATGCGCAGTGCGCCCGCCGAATCTGCCGGCCGGCAGATTCGCTCCAAAGTGCATTTTGATCACTGAGATATAACCTATCTCAGTGATCAAAATAAAAAAATAGTAAATGACACCCCCCCCACTTTGTCACCCCCATTGGTAGGGACAATAAAAAAATTAAGAATTTTTTTTTTTTTCACTAAGGTTAGAATAGGGGTAGGGGTAGGGTTAGGGGTAGGGTTAGGGGTAGGGTTAGGGGGTAGGGTTAGGGTTAGGGTTAGGGGTAGGGTTAGGGGTAGGGTTAGGGTTAGGGATAGGGTTAGGGGTAGGGTTAGGGTATTTTCAGCCATTTTAGCCCTAAAAAGCTTCCTAGGAAACACACAGTCTCTGCATAGAAAACTGCATAAAAAAAGGATAAAAAAACGCATCAAAAAAACGCATCAAAAAACGCATCAAAAAAGGACAAAAAAAGGACCAAAAAAAGGACCTGCGTTTTCTGCCAAGAGCTGCAGTTTTTTAAAAAAACTGTCCTGAAAAAAAAAGGATGGAAATCCTGAACGTGTGAACATACCCTTAAGGGGTTAATATACTTTGATACAGCACTCTGCGAACAGCAATGATCTTTTCTGGCTTACCCTCCTAGTGGAGTGTGTCAATTATTGCCTTCAGGACATCTGTCAAGTCAGCAGTCTTCCCCATGATTGTGGAGCCTACTGAAACAGACTAAGGGACCTTTTTACATACTTAGGAAGCCTTTGCAGGTGTTTTTCGTAAATTATTATTATTTATTTATGTAGCACCATTAATTCCATGGTGCTGTACATGAGAAGTACAAAGTTATATAGTTTACAGTAAACAAATTTACCCACTATTTTCTTCCCGGAGAAAGATGCCGGCGGCCAGGTGAAGAAGCAGGAGGACCCAAGGACACCGGTAAGTTCCCGATCCCCCTATTTCTCTGTCCTCTGATTTGCGATTACATCAGAAGACAGAGAATAACACACCGCATTTTTTTGCGGTCGCCGGTAAACTGTTATTTACCGGCGATCACAAAACAGGGGTCGCTAAAAACCGATCCCCATTCATGTTCTTTGGGGTCTCGGCTACCCCTGGCAGCCGAGACCCCAAAGATCTTCCGGGTGTCGGCCAGCGGGCGCACTGCGATCAATAGTGGGTGCATGCGCAGTGCGCCCGCCGAGATCTGCCGGCCGGCAGAGGAAGATTATTCCTCTTGTTTTGGTCACTGTGAGATCCTATCACAGTGATCAAAATAAAAAAATAGTAAATAACCCCCCTTTATCACCCCCTTAGTTAAGAAAAAATAATATAATACATACTTTTTTATTTCCATTTTCCAATTAGGGTTAGGGCTAGGGTTACGGTTGGGGCTAAAGTTAGGGTTGGGGATAAAGTTAGTGTTGGGGCTAGGGTTAGGGTTAAAGTTAGGGTTGGGGCTAAAGTTAGGGTTGGGGCTAAAGTTAGGGCTAGGGTTGGGGTTAAAGTTAGGGTTAGAGTTGGTATTAAGGTTGGAATTAGGGTTTGGATTAGTGTTTGGATTAGGGTTGGCATTAGGGTTAC
Source organism: Ranitomeya imitator (assembly GCF_032444005.1). Classification (NCBI taxonomy): domain Eukaryota; kingdom Metazoa; phylum Chordata; class Amphibia; order Anura; family Dendrobatidae; genus Ranitomeya; species Ranitomeya imitator. The sequence continues at coordinate 449,373,418 of NC_091282.1, forward strand.
ATCTGGGATTAGGTTTGGGATTAGGGTTAAGGTTAGGGTTGGGATTAGGGGTGTATTGGGATTAGGTTTGAGGTTAGGGTTGAGATTAGGATTAGGGGTGTGTTGGGTTTAGGGTTTTGAATAGGGTAATGGTTAAAGTTGGGATTAGGGGTATTTTGGGGTTAGGGTTCTGATTAGGATTATGGATCGGGTTGGAATTAGAGGTGTGTTGGGGTTAAGGTTGGAGTTAGAATTGCGGGGTTTCAACTGTTTAGGTACATCAGGGGGTCTCCAAACGAGACAGCCAATTTTGCGCTCAAAAAGTCAAATGGTGCTCTCTCCCTTCTGAGCTCTGCCGTGCGCCCAGTGGTTTACCCCCACATATGGGGCATCAGCGTACTAAGTGCTAGTTGGACAACTTTTGGGGTCCAGTTTCTCCTGTTACCCTTGCGAAAATAAAAAAAATTGGGGGCTAAAAATCATTTTTGTGGAAAAAAAAATGATTTTTTATTTTCACGGCTCCGCGTCAAACTTCTGCAAGTACTTGGGTGTTCAAAATGCTCACCACACATCTAGATAAGTTCCTTGGGGGTCTAGTTTCCAAAATGGGGTCACTTGTAGGGCGTTTCTACTGGTTAGGTACATCAGGAGCTCTGCAAATGCAACATAACGCCCGCAGACCATTCTATCAAAGTCTGCATTCCTAAATGGCGCTCATTCCCTTCCAATCTCTGCCATGCACCCAAAAAGTGGTCCCCCTCACATATGGGCTATCAGTGTACTCAGGATAAATTGCTCAATACATTTTTGGGCCCAATTTCTCCTGTTACCCTTGTGAAAGTAAAAATTTGGGGGTGAAAAGATTATTTTTGTGGAAAAAAATATGAATTTTTATTTTCATGGCTCTACATTATAAACTTCTGTGAAGCAGTTGGGGGTTCATAGTGCTCACCACACATCTTGATAAGCTCTTTGGGGGGTCTAGTTACCAAAATGAGGTCACTTGTGGGGGGTTTCTACTGTTTAGGTACATCAGGACCTCTGCAAATGCAGCATGACACCCGCAGACCATTCCATCAAAGTCTGCATTTTAAAACATCCCTTCCGAGCCCCGATGTGTGCACAAACAGTGGTCCCCCCCACACATGGGGTATCAGCGTACTCAGGACAAATTGGACAATTTCTGGGGTCCAATTTCCCCTGCTTGCCTTGGGAAAATAAAAAATTGGGGGCTAAAAAAATCATTTTTGTGGAAAAAAAAAATATTTTCACAACTCTGCATTATAAACTTTTGTGAAGCATTTGGGCGTTCAAAGTGCTCACCACACATCTAGATAAGTTCCTTGGGGGGTCTAGTTTTCAAACTGGGGTCAATTTGTGGGGGATTTCCACTGTTTAGGCACATCAGGGGCTCTCCAAACGCGACATGGCGTCCGATCTCAATTCCAGCCAATTCTGCATTGAAAAAGTCAAACGGCGCTCCTTCTCTTCCAAACTCTGCCGTGCGTCTAAACAGTGGTCGACGTATTCAAGAGAAATTGCACAACAAATTTTGTGGTTCATTTTCTCTTTTCACACTTGTCAAAATAAAAAAAATTGGTTCTGAAGTAAAATGTTTGCAAAAAAAAGTTAAAGGTTAATTTTTTCCTTCCACATTGTTTTAGTTCCTGTGTAGCACCTGAAGGGATAATAAACTTCATGAATGTGGTTTTCAGCACCTTGAGGGGTGTAGTTTTTAGAATGGTGTCAAGTTTAGGTATTTTCTGTCATGTACAACCCTCAAAGTGACTTTAAATGTGAGATGGTCCCTAAAAAAAATGGTTTTGTAAATTTTGTTGTAAAAATGAGAAATCGCTGGTCAACTTTTAACCCTTATAACTTTCTAAGAAAAAAAATGTTGCTTCCAAAATTGTGCTGATGAAAAGTAGACATGTGGGAAATGTTATTTATTAACTATTTTGTGTGATATATCTCTCTGATTTAAGGGCATAAAAATTAAAAACTTGAAAATTGCAAATTGCCATATTTCCATTTTTTTTCATAAATCGCAAGTAATATTGAAGAAATGTTACCACTAACATGAAGTACAATACGTCACAAAATAATTCTCAGAATCAGCGGGATCCGTTAAAGTGCTCCAGAGTTATAACCTCATAAAGGGACAGTGGTCAGAATTGTAAAAATTGGCTCGGCCATTAACCCCTTCCCGACCCATGACGCCACGTAGGCGTCATGAAAGTCGGTGCCAATCCGACCCATGACGCCTATGTGGCGTCATGGAAAGATCGCGTCCCTGCAGATCGGGTGAAAGGGTTAACTCCCATTTCACCCGATCTGCAGGGACAAGGGGAGTGGTAGTTTAGCCCAGGGGGGGTGGCTTCACCCCCTCGTGGCTACGATCGCTCTGATTGGCTGTTGAAAGTGAAACTGCCAATCAGAGCGATTTGTAATATTTCACCTATTATAACGGGTGAAATATTACAATCCAGCCATGGCCGATGCTGAAATATCATCGGCCATGGCTGGAAATACTAATGTGCCCCCACCCCACCCCACCGATCGCCCCCCCAGCCCCCCGATCTGGCCGGTACACTGCTCCGGCTCCCCTCTGTCCAGTGCTCCGCTCCCCCTCGTGCTCTTGTCCGCTCCCCCCGTGCTCCAATCACCCCCCCGTGCTCCAATCACCCCCCCTGCACTCCGATCCACCCCCCCCGTGCTCCGTTCCACCCCCCGTGCTCCGTTCCAGCCCCCCCGTGCTCCGTTCCAGCCCCCCCGTGCTCCGTTCCACGCCTGCCACGCTCCGATCCCCCCCCCGTGCTCCCCCCCACCCTATCATACTTACCGATCCTGCCGGGGTCCGTCCGTCTTCTCCCCAGGCGCCGCCATCTTCCAAAATGGCGGGCGCATGCGCAGTGCGCCCGCCGAATCTGCCGGCCGGCAGATTCGTTCCAAAGTGCATTTTGATCACTGAGATATAATCTATCTCAGTGATCAAAATAAAAAAAAATAATAAATGACCCCCCCCCCCCTTTGTCACCCCCATAGGTAGGGACTATAAAAAAATAAAGAAATTTTTTTTTTCCCACTAATGTTAGAATAGGGTTAGGGTTAGGGGTAGGGTTAGGGTTAGGGGTAGGGTTAGGGGTAGGGTTAGGGGTAGGGCTAGGGTTAGGGTTTCGGTATGTGCACACGTATTCTGGTCCTCTGCGGATTTTTCCGCTGCGGATTTGATAAATCCGCAGTGCTAAACTGCTGCGGATTTATGGCGGATTTACCGCGTTTTTTTCTGCGCATTTCACTGCGGTTTTACAATTGCGATTTTCTTTTGGAGCAGTTGTAAAACCGCTGCGGAATCCGCACAAAGAAGTGACATGCTGCGGAATGTAAACCGCTGCGTTTCCGTGCAGTTTTTCTGCAGCATGTGTACAGCGATTTTTGTTTCCCGTAGGTTTACATTGAACTGTAAACTCATGGGAAACTGCTGCGGATCCGCAGCGTTTTCCGCAGCGTGTGCACATACCTTTAGAATTAGGCCATGTGCACACGGTGCGGATATGGCTGCGGATTCACAGCAGTGTTCCATCAGGTTTACAGTACCATGTAAACATATGAAAAACCAAATCCGCTGTGCCCATGGTGCGGAAAATACCGCGCGGAAACACTGCGTTGTATTTTCCGCAGCATGTCAATTCTTTGTGCGGATTCCGCAGCGTTTTACACCTGTTCCTCAATAGGAATCCGCAGGTGAAATCCGCACAAAAAACACTGGAAATCCGCGGACAATCCGCAGGTAAAACGCAGTGCCTTTTACCCGCGGATTTTTCAAAAATGATGCTGAAAAATCTCACACGAATCCGCAACGTGGGCACATAGCCTTAGGGTTAGGGTTGGAATTAGGGTTGTGGTTAGGGGTGTGATTAGGGTTATGGCTACAGTTGGGATTAGGGTTAGGGGTGTGTTGGGGTTAGGGTTGTGATTAGGGTTATGGCTACAGTTGGGATTAGGGTTAGGGGTGTGGGGGTGTTAGTGTTGGAGTTAGAATTGAGGGGTTTCCACTGTTTAGGCACATCAGGGGGTCTCCAAACGCAACATGGCGCCACCATTGATTCCAGCCAATCTCGTATTCAAAAAGTCAAATGGTGCTCCCTCAATTCCGAGCCCTGACGTGTGCCCAAACAGTGGTTTACCCCCACATATGGGGTACCAGCATACTCAGGATAAACTGCGCAACAATTACTGGGGTCCAGTTTCTCCTGTTACCCTTGTGAAAATAAAGAAATGCTTGCTAAAACATCATTTTTGAGGAAAGAAAAATGATTTTTTATTTTCACAGCTCTGCGTTGTAAACGTCTGTGAAGCACTTGGGGGTTCAAAGTGCTCACCACATATCTAGATAAGTTCCTTGGGGGGTCTAGTTTCTAAAATGGGGTCACTTGTGGGGGGTTTCTACTGTTTAGGCACACCAGGGGCTCTGCAAATGCAACGTGACACCCGCAGACCATTCCATCAAAGTCTGCATTTCAAAAGTCACTACTTCCCTTCTGAGCCCCGACGTGTGCCCAAACAGTGGTTTACCCCCACACATGGGGTATCACCGTACTCAGGAGAAACTGGACAACAAATATTGGGGTCAAATTTCTCCTGTTACCCTTGGGAAAATTAAAAAATTCTGGGCTAAATAATTATTTTTGAGGAAAGAAAACGTATTTATTATTTTCACGGCTCTGCATTATAAACTTCTGTGAAGCACTTGGGGGTTCAAAGTGCTCACCACACATCTAGATAAGTTCCTTTTGGGGTCTAGTTTCCAAAATGGGGTCACTTGTGGGGGGTTTCTACTGTTAAGCCACATCAGGGGCTCTGCAAACGCAACGTGACGCCCACAGAGCATTCCATCAAAGTCTGCATTTCAAAACGTCACTACTTCACTTCCGAGCCTCGGCATGTGCCCAAACAGTGGTTTACCCCCACATATGGGGTATCAGCGTACTCAGGAGAAACTGGACAACTTTTGGGATCCAATTTCTCCTGTAACCCTTGGGAAAATAAAAAATTCTGGGCTAAATAATTATTTTTGAGGAAAGAAAACGTATTTATTATTTTCACGGCTCTGCATTATAAACTTCTATGAAGCACTTGGGGGTTCAAAGTGCTCACCACACATCTAGATAAGTTCATTTCGGGGTCTAGTTTCCAAAATGGGGTCACTTGTGGGGGGTTTCTACTGTTAAGCCACATCAGGGGCTCTGCAAACGCAACGTGACGCCCACAGAGCATTCCATCAAAGTCTGCATTTCAAAACGTCACTACTTCACTTCCGAGCCCCGGCATGTGCCCAAACAGTGGTTTACCCCCACATATGGGGTATCAGCGTACTCAGGAGAAACTGGACAACAACTTTTGGGGTCAAATTTCTCCTGTTACCCATTGGAAAATAAAAAATTGCAGGCTAAAAGATCATTTTTGAGAAAATAATTTTTTTTTTTTTTTCATGGCTCTGCGTTATAAACTTCTGTGAAGCACTTGGGGGTTCAAAGTCCTCACCACACATCTAGATTAGTTCCTTTGGGGGTCTAGTTTCCAAAATGGGGTCATTTCTGGGGGACCTCCAATGTTTAGGCACACAGGGGCTCTCCAAAAGTGACATGGTGTCCGCTAATGATTGGAGCTAATTTTCCATTTAAAAAGCCAAATGGCGTGCCATCCCTTCCGAGCCCTGCCGTGCGCCCAAACAGTGGTTTACCCCCACATATGGGGTATCAGCGTACTCAGGACAAACTGGACAACAATATTTGGGGTCCAATTTCTCCTATTATCCTTGGCAAAATAGGAAATTCCAGGCTAAAAATCATTTTTGAGGAAAGAAAAATTATTTTTTATTTTCATGGCTCTGCGTTATAAACTTCTGTGAAGCACCTGGGGGTTTAAAGTGCTCAATATGCATCTAGATAAGTTCCTTGGGGGGTCTAGTTTCCAAAATGGGGTCACTTGTGGGGGAGCTCCAATGCATAGGCACACAGGGGCTCTCCAAACGCGACATGGTGTCCGCTAACAATTGGAGCTAATTTTCTATTCAAAAAGTCAAATGGCGCGCCTTCCCTACCGAGCCCTGCCGTGTGCCCAAACAGTGGTTTACCCCCACATATGAGGTATCGGCGTACTCGGGAGAAATTGCCCAACAAATTTTATGATCCATTTTATCCTACTGCCCATGTGAAAATGAAAAAATTGAGGCGACAAAAGTTTTTTTTGTGAAAAAAAAGTACTTTTTCATTTTTACAGATCAATTTGTGAAGCACTTGAGGGTTTAAAGTGCTCACTAGGCATCTAAATAAGTTCCTTGGGGGGTCTAGTTTCCAAAATGGGGTCACTTGTGGGGGAGCGCCAATGTTTAGGCACACAGGAGCTCTCCAAACGCGACATGGTGTCCGCTAACGATGGAAATAATTTTTCATTCAAAAAGTCAAATGGCGCTCCTTCCCTTCCGAGCCTTACCATGTGCCCAAACAGTGGTTTACCCCCACATATGAGGTATCGGCGTACTCAGGAGAAATTGCCCAACACATTTTAGGATCCATTTTATCCTGTTGCCCATGTGAAAATGAAAAAATTGAGGCTAAAAGAATGTTTTTGTGAAAAAAAGTACTTTTTCATTTTTACGGATCAATTTGTGAAGCACCTGGGGGTTCAAAGTGCTCACTATGCATCTAGATAAGTTCCTTGGGGCGTCTAGTTTCCAAAATGGGGTCACTTGTGGGGGAGCTCCAATTTTTAGGCACACGGGGGCCAATTTTTGATTCAAAAAGTCAAATGGCGCTCCTTCCCTTCCAAGCCCTGCCGTGCGCCCAAACAGTGGTTTACCCCCACATATGAGGTATCAGCGTACTCAGGACAAATTGGACAACAACTTTCGTGGTTCAGTTTCTCCTTTTACCATTGGAAAAATAAAAAAATTGTTGCTAAAAGATAATTTTTGTGACTAAAAAGTTAAATGTTCATTTTTTCCTTCCATGTTGCTTCTGCTGCTGTGAAGCACCTGAAGGGTTAATAAACTTCTTGAATGTGGTTTTGAGTACCTTGAGGGGTGCAGTTTTTAGAATGGTGTCACTTTTGGGTATTTTCAGCCATATAGACCCCTCAAACTGACTTCAAATGTGAGGTGGTCCCTAAAAAAAATGGTTTTGTAAATTTCGTTGTAAAAACGACAAATCGCTGGTCAAATTTTAACCCTTATAACTTCCTAACATGTTTCCAAAATTGTGCTGATGTAAAGTAAACATGTGGGAAATGTTATTTATTAACTATTTTGTGTCACATATCTCTCTGGTTTAACAGAATAAAAATTCAAAATGTGAAAATTGCGAAATTTTCAAACTTTTTGCCAAATTTCCGTTTTTATCACAAATAAACGCAGAATTTATTGACCTAAATTTACCACTAACATGAAGCCCAATATGTCACGAAAAAACAATCTCAGAACCGCTAGGATCCGTTGAAGCGTTCCTGAGTTATTACCTCATAAAGGGACACTGGTCAGAATTGCAAAAAACGGCAAGGTCTTTAAGGTCAAAATAGGCTGGGTCATGAAGGGGTTAAGTACCAAATTGGCTCTGTCACTATGGGGTTAAAGCACTAATGCACTTTATTTAGGTATTAAGTGCAATACTTCATTGTTATCTCCTACACGGATAACAAGATTGTTAAATAGTCCACCTTGTCAGCCACAGTTCCATTTTTTCTGGTTGACCAATTGTTCTTCGCCTCTTATCCCCAAGCCGTTGAGGAATGGGAGCGCCAGAGTGCATGTCCCAGAGTGCCAGCCTTCGCTGCAAGGAAGGTCCAATCTAGCAACCTGATAGATTCAGGCACTTCCCTGGTTCCTATCCTTTCCTTTTAAATTGTGCTGGTCGTCTTTTTAAAATATATATTATTGTCTTCATGATAAGTCAAGTCTTTAATCCATAGCAAAATAAAGGTTATAGGGCATGGCCTGAAATCCTGGCATGTAGTTAGCAGGATTCCTGAGCTCCATGGGGACACCAGAGAAAGCCACCTATAACTCAACAAAAAGAAGCTGGTCTCATTTGGACCCCGTTTGGGTGGATTCAGAACTGCCTGTGAAGCAATCCAAGACCACCTGTGACCCTCTACGTGCTGGCACAGCCGAGATATTGGCTTTGAAACCCAGCAGGACCGAACACTGCAGGCTGGTGAGTGGAGCCGCACCACAGATACCTGCGACTCATTAAAATAGTTCCCTATCCCCAGCTCCTAGCACAGCCATCAGGCGATGGTGGCGACAAAAATATACCCCACTCACTTCTGATCACTAGTGGTACTGTCACCAGCTCACTCTCGCCCTTCCTGAAGGTGGCACACCATAGCAGCATCTGTTCCTACGATCTTAGCAGAAGGTCTAGTTTGTTCCAGAGACTACCTTCAGTATACCGGACTCAAATTAGTCTGCAGTTAGACTTTAGCTATTAGTTAGCTATTAGATTTTCATGTATGGTGAATTATACATAGAGTGGATATTGTTTGGGTAAAATTTTGTTCAGGACTTTGAGATGTTTATTTTGACTACTTGTGGTGCTGGGTTATTCACGTAAATCGCTTATTTAAGTCGTGCATAATCAAACGTACTCAATCGTATCCAGGGATTCAAGCTTCAATCCAGGGATTCAAGCTTCAGGAGGCTAATTTGCATATTCCAGGTGCCTTCTGGGAGAAGCGAAGTCTCCCTAAGCTAGAAGATCGTTGGGTACAGCCGGGACCAGCTGCTTCGAAAGCATCACCAATCCAGGGATTCAAGCTTCAGGAGGCTAATTTGCATATTCCAGGTGCCTTCTGGGAGAAGCGAAGTCTCCCTAAGCTAGAAGATCGTTGGGTACAGCCGGGACCAGCTGCTTCGAAAGCATCACCAAACCAGGGATTCAAGCTTCAGGAGGCTGATTTGCATATTCCAGGTGCCTTCTGGGAGAAGCGAAGTCTCCCTAAGCTAGAAGATCGTTGGGTACAGCCGGGACCAGCTGCTTCGAAAGCATCACCAATCCAGGGATTCAAGCTTCAGGAGGCTAATTTGCATATTCCAGGTGCCTTCTGGGAGAAGCGAAGTCTCCCTAAGCTAGAAGATCGTTGGGTACAGCCGGGACCAGCTGCTTCGAAAGCATCACCAAACCAGGGATTCAAGCTTCAGGAGGCTAATTTGCATATTCCAGGTGCCTTCTGGGAGAAGCGAAGTCTCCCTAAGCTAGAAGATCGTTGGGTACAGCCGGGACCAGCTGCTTCGAAAGCATCACCAATCCAGGGATTCAAGCTTCAGGAGGCTGATTTGCATATTCCAGGTGCCTTCTGGGAGAAGCGAAGTCTCCCTAAGCTAGAAGATCGTTGGGTACAGCCGGGACCAGCTGCTTCGAAAGCATCACCAAACCAGGGATTCAAGCTTCAGGAGGCTAATTTGCATATTCCAGGTGCCTTCTGGGAGAAGCGAAGTCTCCCTAAGCTAGAAGATCGTTGGGTACAGCCGGGACCAGCTGCTTCGAAAGCATCACCAAACCAGGGATTCAAGCTTCAGGAGGCTAATTTGCATATTCCAGGTGCCTTCTGGGAGAAGCGAAGTCTCCCTAAGCTAGAAGATCGTTGGGTACAGCCGGGACCAGCTGCTTCGAAAGCATCACCAATCCAGGGATTCAAGCTTCAGGAGGCTAATTTGCATATTCCAGGTGCCTTCTGGGAGAAGCGAAGTCTCCCTAAGCTAGAAGATCGTTGGGTACAGCCGGGACCAGCTGCTTCGAAAGCATCACCAAACCGCGCGCGAATTTTTGCCTGTAGGACATTATTGCAAGAGAGCTTGGCTGAGTAGATTACACAAGAAGGAAAACACACAGCAAGTCAGCAGGATCTAGGAGCAACATGGCAGATGTGACAACCTACATGGTGAGCTGCAGCATGTGCTACATGTTCACAGATCGACCAGGAGAAGAATCCAATTTCACCTGTCAGAAGTGTAGACTAGTGGCCCTTTTAGAAGAAAAGGTGCGGGGTCTGGAAGAAAGAATAGCAACTTTGAAACTCATCAAAGAGAATGAAGACTTTCTAGACAGAACAGAAGCATCTCTACTGGTCACAGAAGGTGCAAAAAGTGTCAGAGAACCTCCAAAAGCAGATGAGTGGAAGCATGTGACCAAAAGAAGCAAGAAGACCATGGAGAAATCACCAACCACACAACTGAAGAACCGATATCAAATCTTTGTAGAGGATGAAGATGACACATCTAAGGATGAAGCAATACCAGCAAGCAAAAAAGAAAAGGGCACACAGCAACAAGTGACAGCAAAAAGTACAGCCAAGAAGCAACGAAGAGTGGTGGTGGTGGGAGACTCACTACTGAGAGGCACCGAAGCAGCCATCTGCAGACCGGACATAACTGCAAGAGAAGTATGCTGCCTTCCAGGTGCGATGATCAAGGATGTGACCGATAGGATACCAAAGCTCTTCAGCTCCAAGGACGTCCACCCATTTCTTCTGATACATGTTGGCACCAATGACACGGCAAGGAAGGACCTACCGACAATCTGCAAGGACTTTGAAGAGTTGGGGAAGAAAGTAAAGGAACTGGATGCACAGGTAGTTTTTTCTTCTATCCTTCCAGTAGACGGGCATGGCACCAGGAGATGGAACAGGATCCTTGATGCAAACAACTGGCTAAGACGATGGTGCAGACAACAAGGATTTGGATTCCTGGACCACGGTGTGAATTACTGGTATGATGGACTCCTCGCCAGAGACGGACTACACCTCAACAAACCTGGGAAACACACATTCGCCAGAAGACTCGCTACACTCATCAGGAGGGCGTTAAACTAGAAGAAGAGGGGACGGGAAGAAAAACATTAGACTCGAACAAAGACGACCCAGGAAAACATACTCAGAAGGGAGGTAAGAACATTTCTAAAACAATCCACAGTGAGGAGATTGGAACAAAACAAAATCCTCTAAACTGCATGCTCGCAAACGCCAGAAGCCTGACAAACAAGAGGGAAGAACTAGAAGCAGAAATATCTACAGGTAACTTTGACATAGTGGGAATAACCGAGACATGGTTAGATGAAAGCTATGACTGGGCAGTTAACTTACAGGGTTACAGTCTGTTTAGAAAGGATCGTAAAAATCGGAGAGGAGGAGGGGTTTGTCTCTATGTAAAGTCTTGTCTAAAGTCCACTTTAAGGGAGGATATTAGCGAAGGGAATGAGGATGTCGAGTCCATATGGGTTGAAATTCATGGAGGGAAAAATGGTAACAAAATTCTCATTGGGGTCTGTTACAAACCCCCAAATATAACAGAAAGCATGGAAAGTCTACTTCTAAAGCAGATAGATGAAGCTGCAACCCATAATGAGGTCCTGGTTATGGGGGACTTTAACTACCCGGATATTAACTGGGAAACAGAAACCTGTGAAACCCATAAAGGCAACAGGTTTCTGCTAATAACCAAGAAAAATTATCTTTCACAATTGGTGCAGAATCCAACCAGAGGAGCAGCACTTTTAGACCTAATACTATCTAATAGACCTGACAGAATAACAAATCTGCAGGTGGTTGGGCATTTAGGAAATAGCGACCACAATATTGTGCAGTTTCACCTGTCTTTCACTAGGGGGACTTGTCAGGGAGTCACAAAAACATTGAACTTTAGGAAGGCAAAGTTTGAACAGCTTAGAGATGCCCTTAATCTGGTAGACTGGGACAATATCCTCAGAAATGAGAATACAGATAATAAATGGGAAATGTTTAAGAACATCCTAAATAGGCAGTGTAAGCGGTTTATACCTTGTGGGAATAAAAGGACTAGAAATAGGAAAAACCCAATGTGGCTAAACAAAGAAGTAAGACAGGCAATTAACAGTAAAAAGAAAGCATTTGCACTACTAAAGCAGGATGGCACCATTGAAGCTCTAAAAAACTATAGGGAGAAAAATACTTTATCTAAAAAACTAATTAAAGCTGCCAAAAAGGAAACAGAGAAGTACATTGCTAAGGAGAGTAAAACTAATCCCAAACTGTTCTTCAACTATATCAATAGTAAAAGAATAAAAACTGAAAATGTAGGCCCCTTAAAAAATAGTGAGGAAAGAATGGTTGTAGATGACGAGGAAAAGGCTAACATATTAAACACCTTCTTCTCCACGGTATTCACGGTGGAAAATGAAATGCTAGGTGAAATCCCAAGAAACAATGAAAACCCTATATTAAGGGTCACCAATCTAACCCAAGAAGAGGTGCGAAACCGGCTAAATAAGATTAAAATAGATAAATCTCCGGGTCCGGATGGCATACACCCACGAGTACTAAGAGAACTAAGTAATGTAATAGATAAACCATTATTTCTTATTTTTAGTGACTCTATAGCGACAGGGTCTGTTCCGCAGGACTGGCGCATAGCAAATGTGGTGCCAATATTCAAAAAGGGCTCTAAAAGTGAACCTGGAAATTATAGGCCAGTAAGTCTAACCTCTATTGTTGGTAAAATATTTGAAGGGTTTCTGAGGGATATTATTCTGGATTATCTCAATGAGAATAACTGTTTAACTCCATATCAGCATGGGTTTATGAGAAATCGCTCCTGTCAAACCAATCTAATCAGTTTTTATGAAGAGGTAAGCTATAGACTGGACCACGGTGAGTCATTGGACGTGGTATATCTCGATTTTTCCAAAGCGTTTGATACCGTGCCGCACAAGAGGTTGGTACACAAAATGAGAATGCTTGGTCTGGGGGAAAATGTGTGTAAATGGGTTAGTAACTGGCTTAGTGATAGAAAGCAGAGGGTGGTTATAAATGGTATAGTCTCTAACTGGGTCGCTGTGACCAGTGGGGTACCGCAGGGGTCAGTATTGGGACCTGTTCTCTTCAACATATTCATTAATGATCTGGTAGAAGGTTTACACAGTAAAATATCGATATTTGCAGATGATACAAAACTATGTAAAGCAGTTAATACAAGAGAAGATAGTATTCTGCTACAGATGGATCTGGATAAGTTGGAAACTTGGGCTGAAAGGTGGCAGATGAGGTTTAACAATGATAAATGTAAGGTTATACACATGGGAAGAGGGAATCAATATCACCATTACACACTGAACGGGAAACCACTGGGTAAATCTGACAGGGAGAAGGACTTGGGGATCCTAGTTAATGATAAACTTACCTGGAGCAGCCAGTGCCAGGCAGCAGCTGCCAAGGCAAACAGGATCATGGGGTGCATTAAAAGAGGTCTGGATACACATGATGAGAGCATTATACTGCCTCTGTACAAATCCCTAGTTAGACCGCACATGGAGTACTGTGTCCAGTTTTGGGCACCGGTGCTCAGGAAGGATATAATGGAACTAGAGAGAGTACAAAGGAGGGCAACAAAATTAATAAAGGGGATGGGAGAACTACAATACCCAGATAGATTAGCGAAATTAGGATTATTTAGTCTAGAAAAAAGACGACTGAGGGGCGATCTAATAACCATGTATAAGTATATAAGGGGACAATACAAATATCTCGCTGAGGATCTGTTTATACCAAGGAAGGTGACGGGCACAAGGGGGCATTCTTTGCGTCTGGAGGAGAGAAGGTTTTTCCACCAACATAGAAGAGGATTCTTTACTGTTAGGGCAGTGAGAATCTGGAATTGCTTGCCTGAGGAGGTGGTGATGGCGAACTCAGTCGAGGGGTTCAAGAGAGGCCTGGATGTCTTCCTGGAGCAGAACAATATTGTATCATACAATTATTAGGTTCTGTAGAAGGACGTAGATCTGGGTATTTATTATGATGGAATATAGGCTGAACTGGATGGACAAATGTCTTTTTTCGGCCTTACTAACTATGTTACTATGTTACATAAGTTCAATTTGAAAAGCGGTACCCTGGACCACTAGTACTCAAAATGAACAAATGAACATATCAATGTCCTGAATAATATTTGCCCAAAAATGATCAACTCTATGTGTAGTTCATAAGTTATTCACGTAAATAGCTTATGTCGCGCATAATCAAACGTACTTAATCGTACATACATTCAATTTGAAAAGAGGCACCCTGGACCACTGGTACTCAAAATGATCAGCTCAATGACCTGAATAATATGTGCCAAAAAATGATCAACTCTATGTGTAGTTCAGAAGTTATTCACGTAAATCACTTATTATTGTTGCTCATAATCAAACGTACTCAATCGTACATAAGTAGTGATGAGCGAACGTGCTCACCACTACTCATTACTTGCCCGAGTATCACTATGCTCGGTGTAATCGGCAAGCACTGAGCATTTCCGGGATTATTTGGCGGTAACTGGTGTCTCCATCCAGCGTTTTTGGCAGACTTTAGAGACCCAATCACGGTGCAGGGATTGTCTGCCAGGCCATGAAACGCTGCAGCCATCTTTGTTGTGGGCGTGCAGTGATTGGCTTGGCCACACAAGCATCATCCCGAGTATAAGAGACCTGACGCCGCCCTGCTCGCGGCATTCAGCTCCGGATTCAGCGAGAGTAGGGAGAGCTGCTGCCGAGATAGGGTCAGAATCGTGGTTTTTAGAGTTAGTGTAGGTTTGCAACTCTTAAATCCACAACTACTCAGAAACCAAAAGTCCTTTTTAGGGCTAATTCGTGGGTCCTGATATTGAAGCGGTAGGTAGGAGGGCACAGCATATCCACATCAGTGCAAGGCCTGCAGGCACTGTATGTGCATCAATTGCTCCCACTGCATCCCTCCCAAAGCTCCATAACTGTCTGCTGTTGCTGCAGCTTAATTACTATATACCTAGCTGCATTTTTTTCTAAAAATTCACCCCCCCCCAAAAAAAAAAAAATACAGTCAGACTGAAGCCTTTTGATAAATCATAGTTTGTCAGGCATACATAGCATACAGGTCCTTCTCAAAAAATTAGCATATAGTGTTAAATTTCATTATTTACCATAATGTAATGATTACAATTAAACTTTCATATATTATAGATTCATTATCCACCAACTGAAATTTGTCAGGTCTTTTATTGTTTTAATACTGATGATTTTGGCATACAACTCCTGATAACCCAAAAAACCTGTCTCAATAAATTAGCATATCAAGAAAAGGTTCTCTAAATGACCTATTACCCTAATCTTCTGAATCAACTAATTAACTCTAAACACATGCAAAAGATACCTGAGGCTTTTATAAACTCCCTGCCTGGTTCATTACTCAAAACCCCCATCATGGGTAAGACTAGCGACCTGACAGATGTCAAGAAGGCCATCATTGACACCCTCAAGCAAGAGGGTAAGACCCAGAAAGAAATTTCTCAACAAATAGGCTGTTCCCAGAGTGCTGTATCAAGGCACCTCAATGGTAAGTCTGTTGGAAGGAAACAATGTGGCAGAAAACGCTGTACAACGAGAAGAGGAGACCGGACCCTGAGGAAGATTGTGGAGAAGGACCGATTCCAGACCTTGGGGAACCTGAGGAAGCAGTGGACTGAGTCTGGTGTGGAAACATCCAGAGCCACCGTGCACAGGCGTGTGCAGGAAATGGGCTACAGGTGCCGCATTCCCCAGGTAAAGCCACTTTTGAGCTACAGAGAAGCAGCACTGGACTGTTGCTAAGTGGTCCCAAGTACTTTTTTCTGATGAAAGCAAATTTTGCATGTCATTCGGAAATCAAGGTGCCAGAGTCTGGAGGAAGACTGGTGAGAAGAAATGCCAAAATGCCTGAAGTCCAGTGTCAAGTACCCACAGTCAGTGATGGTGTGGGGTGCCATGTCAGCTGCTGGTGTTGGTCCACTGTGTTTCATCAAGGGCAGGGTCAATGCAGCTAGCTATCAGGAGATTTTGGAGCACTTCATGCTTCCATCGGCTGAAATGCTTTATGGAGATGAAGATTTCATTTTGCAGCACGACCTGGCACCTGCTCACAGTGCCAAAACCACTGGTAAATGGTTTACTGACCATGGTATTACTGTGCTCAATTGGCCTGCCAACTCTCCTGACCTGAACCCCATAGAGAATCTGTGGGATATTGTGAAGAGAAAGTTGAGAGACGCAAGACCCAACACTCTGGATGAGCTTAAGGCCGCTATTGAAGCATCCTGGGCCTCCATAACATCTCAGCAGTGTCACATTCAGAAGATTAGGGTAATAGGTCGTTTAGAGAACCTTTTCTTGATATGCTAATTTATTGAGACAGGTTTTTTGGGTTATCAGGAGTTGTATGCCAAAATCATCAGTATTAAAACAATAAAAGACGTGACAAATTTCAGTTGGTGGATAATGAATCTATAATATATGAAAGTTTAATTGTAATCATTACATTATGGTAAATAATGAAATTTAACACTATATGCTAATTTTTTGAGAAGGACCTGTACTTACCTTCCACAGATCTGTAAAGTCCAACGATGTAAATCCTTCTGAAGGGGTTAAAACATTTTGCAGCCAGGAGCTTTGCTAATGCAATGCTACTCCTCGCTGCAAAACCCCGGGGAATGAGTCTAAATATAGCCTGGGAGCTTTCAAGGAAAGTTCCCACGATCTATGAACAGCCAGCAGAGGGCGCCTCACCGCAAATGAAGCTAAATATAGCTCATTGATCTATATTTAGACTCATTCCCAGGGGTTTTGCAGCGAGGAGTAGCATTGCATTAGCAAAGCTCCTGGCTGCAAAATGTTTTAACCCCTTCAGAAGGATTTACATCGTTGGACTTTACAGATCTGTGGAAGGTAAGTATATTGTTGGTTTATTATTATTTTTTGTCACAGAACGAGGGTCTTCACTGAGTGGATTGGGCGTTAAATAAAAAATTACAACAACCTTTGTTTTTATTTCATTAAAATAATTTTTAATAATGTGTGTGTATTTTTTTAACCCTTTCTTTCAATTGGATTAATAATGGATAGGTGTCATAATTGACGCCTCTCCATTATTAATTAGGCTTAATGTCACCTTACAATTGCAAGGTGGCATTAACCCTTCATTACCCCATATCCCACTGCTACACGGAAATGGGAAGAGAGTGGCCAAGTGCCAGAATAGGCGCATCTTCCAGATGTGCCTCTTCTGGGGTGGCTGGGGGCAGGTGTTTTTAGCCAGGGGGGGGCCAATAACCATGGACCCTCTCCAGGCTATTAATATCTGCCCTCAGTCACTGGCTTTACTACTCTGGCGGAGAAAATTGTGCGGGAGCCCACGCCAATTTTTTCCGCCATTTAACCCTTAAATATAATAGCTAGAACGCCCAAATTTTGCATATACACACTACTAACATTAGTAGTGTGGAATATGCAAAAAAAATGGTGATATGAGATGGTTTACTGTATGTAAACCAGGTCTCATATCATGTCGGGTTTGTGAAGGAGAAAGCAAAAGCCGGTAATTGAATTACCAGCTTTAAAGCTATCTAGCGCTGCATTAAATATAAATATATATATATAGGTGTCTCCCTGACATATATATATGTATATATACCTATTCTATGTGTATATATCTACTCTAATCTAACCTGTCACTGTGATTTTACTGTACTCTGCGCTGAATTACCGGCTTTTCAAAGGAGACCCGTGCGTAAAAATCGGACAGCAATACAGATGTCATACGGATGTTGCGATAAAAAAATCGCATGACACTCGCATGGCACTCGCAGACGTTACATCAGTTTTTTCGGTCCGTAAATCGGACCGTTTTTTTCTCACACAAGTGGAAAGGGGCCCTTACTCTAATTATATACAGCACTATTTTGCATTTTTAAAAAAAACAAAACAGGGCACATTTTTGCCAGTGTGGTATTTCCGTGACAGGATTGTTATTGTGATTGATATTGTGCTATGAAGGTGTGGATGTGTGCCCGGGAGGGGAAGTTGGTTATAGTTATAATACACTGCTTAATGTTCAAAGTACTGTAAAACTCTATTTGTCAAATATTCAAATATTTTCAAATGCTTCTGAATAATCTAAGCACCCATTGGTTATTGTTTAGTAAAGACGGTTTTATAATGAAAAAGGTTACATTTTAATCAATAAGTTCAGAGGCTGACACAGTGATTTAATTCATTTTCTAGGAACCCTCCATGACCGCACAGGTAATTCCCATCGCAAGTTCATTATGTATTCCTTGGTGTTAAATAAATATTTTGAGTATGCATACTGTTTTGAATATGCATACTGTTTTGGCCTTCAGAAAACCGTTGAGGATAGGAAGTGGGGAAAGGCTATTTAACCTCTTTGTTTCCTGTCCCTCTTAGCAAGGGGAGGCACCTCCTGTTGTGGGGTCCTGGAGGGTTCTTAGAATAAAGACTTACCGGTAAGTCTAATACCATTTTCTTTCCCAAAGCCTGAAACGTCATTAATGAGAGTCCTGTAACATGTTCCCTTTTGACCTCCTAAATAAGGTGCTGTTGTGCAAACTGTCAACAGTTAGTCTTATTGAGTATTTGATTGCAGAAATTTCTGCATCTCTATGCATTTTTGTACAGCAACGAATGCTTGTTAGTGCTAAATACAGATATTAACACTTAGCCTAGTGTTTTCCAGATGCCCTGGTACAGTCCCATTGGGGTAATGGGATTTAGGGGTTAAGGTACCGTCCCATTAAGCAACTTACCAACGAGAACGACAACGATCCGTGACATTGCAGCGTCCTGGATAGTGATCTCATTGTGTTTAACACGCAGCAGCGATCAGGATCCTGCTGTGATATCGCTGGTCGTCGCTGAAAGTCCGGAACTTTATTTGGTTGTCAGGTCGGCGTGATTCGTCCTGTTTGACAGCAAAAGCAACGATGCCTGCAATGTTTTTCCATGGAGCGAACAACCAGCGAGAACGATAAGTACGTCACAGGATCGCTCCTGCATCGTTCTGCTGTTACAATGTTTGACGTCTCCTAGCGACCTAAACAGCGACGCTGCAGCGATCGGCATCGTTGTCTATATCGCTGCAGCGTCGCTTAATATGACGGTACCTTTAGTATGAGCAGCTGTCACTGACACCTGCATTACTAAACCTGTAAGTAAATAGTTAAAGGGAACCTGTCACCTGAATTTGGCGGGACTGGTTTTGGGTCATATGGGCGGAGTTTTCGGGTGTTTGATTCACCCTTTCCTTACCCGCTGGCTGCATGCTGGCTGCAATATTGGATTGAAGTTCATTCTCTGTCCTCCATAGTACACACCTGCACAAGGCAAGATTGCTTTGCGCAGGCGTGTACTATGGAGGACAGAGAATGAACTTCAATCCAATATTGCAGCCAGCATGCAGCCAGCGGGTAAGGAAAGGGTGAATCAAACACCCGAAAACTCCGCCCATATGACCCAAAACCAGTCCCGCCAAATTCAGGTGACAGAGTCCCTTTAAATAAACACATCCAAAATAAAACACTTTATTTTAAATATAACAGACATTCTTAATCATTTAATTTAACCCAATATACTCAGCCCAGGTCTGACAGTAATCATCAGCCTACGTCGGAGCGTTCACAGAATAAAACTACATAGGCGGTAACCAAACAGCAACTGGCAGAACTTGGCATGCACCGCACATGTGCAAGAAAAACAGACGAGTGCAATCTGATAACAAAAAAAAAAAATCGAATTGCACTCTGACCAATGTTAATCTGAGAGTCCCTGCTGATCTGCGATTTTTTTTTCTCATCTGAATTCGGACAAAAAAAAAGCAGTATGATGTGATTGTCCTCGTATATTGGCTGAGATTCAAGTCAATTGGTGCAAGGAGAAAAAAAAACCGGACGGCATACAGACCATGCGAGTGCCATCTGATTTTTATACACCCATGTACTTGAAAACCCAACATTTCATCTGCCACATACAGTAAAATCACAGCATGACCTGACAAAATGGGATAGAATAGATATATACATATAGAATAGATAAATATGTCAGTGGTTGCATAGCTTACTGTACCTGTATTTTATTAACAAACAGAGGGAAAGCAGACAGCTGGGGGCAGATGTTTATAGTCTGGGAAGGAGGTAGTATCAATGGTGTGTCCCAGACTATTAATATCAATAAGCTGACTGCTGTATACAAAGCCTTTAAGGGTTATTAATGGTGGAACCACCCCCCCCTACCAAAAAAAAAAAAAAAGACGTATGGTTCTCCTATAATAACCAGCAAAGGCAAGGCAGACAGCTGCAGGATGATAATAATAGCCTAGGAATGGCCAATGGATATTGGCCTGTCCGAGACTAAAAACATCAGTGGCAAGAGGACTGATAGTTGGTGGGAGGGTGATGTGACCTTTGTATGGCAGGTGACATCAAGCCCTGGTTAGTAATGGAGAGGCATGTATAAGACGCCTCCATTACTAAACCCATAGTGATATTGTATATTAAAAAAACAAAGAGTATATTAAAAACAAACACCCACCACACACCCAGAATAAACTCATTTATTTGAACAAATCATGCAGGCTCCTTTATTGACACTAAGTTAAACCATACTTGCATCATTGCCTATTCCACTGAAGCCAACGTCTCCTATAATTAATTAAAATAAGAAACCCTATTTCTCACCTGTCCGAAGTGAAGAGATAATCCATAATGGCAGGCTCACACTGACACACGAGGTAAATCGCTCCTGCAGTGTGTAGCACTATGCTGCGGTGAGAAAGCTGACCGGAGTTCATGAGCTGATGAGCCCCAGTGAACTCACCGAGTTCTCGTGCAGCAGCGCTATTTCTCACCATGGTGGTGCCGTGAGCTCACTGGGGCTCATCAGCGGAGTAACTCCAGTGATCTCTGATGCTCCTGTCAGTGTCGCCAGCTGCTGGGTAAAGCGGATTACAGCGGATAGGAGAGGGATACGGTGGTTTATTATTTTTTCTCTTTTGCAGGTGACATAGGCATCGGGGATTAGGCGTTAAGGTGAGTATAGGGTGTTTTTTTTATTTTATTTCCAGGAGACAGGGATTAGGTGTAAGGTGAGTATATACTGTGTTTTTTTATTTCAATATTTTTGACTGCTATGCCTGCTCCAGCTGTTGACAGCAGGCGTGGGTCACGATGACATCTGACAGAGTGACTCCGCAGCGCTTTAACTATGTCACCGGCGGTAACTTTACCGCCAAGCAGAAGAGCTGATGTGTCTCAAGATGTTTCCAACACTGTTATCTGTGTGACACCATAGGAAATCTGAAAAACGCAAACAAAACCTCAGCAAATATGCAAACATTTTTACACTTGCGTTTTTGCTGCGCATTTGACTGACTCAATTGAAGTCAAAGGGTGAAACATGAGGTAAAAAAGCACAAAGATCTGGCATGCTGTGGTTTTAAAAGCAGCACAAATTCTGAAATGAAAAATACTGATTATATATGCACAGCCCTTCAGTATTGCCATTAACTTTGCTGGTATAATGATTCCCTAGCGCTTTTGGGCCAATTCTGAGTGGAAAAAACACTTAAAAAATGCATCGAGTGCACACAGCCTTACAGTGTTTATGAATTTTTATTTTATAAATAATACATGAAAATAAGCAACTTTAATATATCTCATCAGAAAAATTATCTTTTTTTCTCTGCCAAAATTGATCAGTCATTATTAAAATTCTCAATTCTAACACAAAAATCTGTATTCAGTGAAGACAGACTGTCTAATCACGGAGATATAATCTTGTCAGTAGCAACTGCCATCTCCTATGTAGATAGGAGGGGAGGATCTCTGCCTCTGGCTTCTCCTTCGTTCGGACTACATAAAATTGTATGCATATTGTAACGGGGTCTACCAAGCTGGGGTACCTCTTTCAGTGCCACCCCGTGTTTCAGGAGGTCCACTCTGCTTTGGTTGGAGTCTGAATGAAGGATGTTGGCTGAAATTGCTTGGTTACATGGGCGCATATAAAAGATCACTGCTTCTCCATGTTTTTCCAGTCTGACAAAACTTTACTCACAGGATACAGAATATATCACTCAGATACAGAGGGCAGGCCAGACATACATTACAATAGCCGCAGGGGGCCGGAGCCTGACGATATTTACTGTGGGAATTACAAAGGTGGGGGGCGGACAAAAGTGGAATATCGTGTTCCCTCTGCCCAGGGGCGCAGCCTGTGGGCTGATGCATTAGGGACATGCATCTCACATGGAACCTATTATACATACATATAACTGCACAACATATTCTGGGTGCTGAGTGGTTCCATAACACGTAACACATATCAACTGCCATCTCCTATCTCAGTAATGGGAAAGTCAATCTTCAACAAACACAGCTCTTACCTCAGGACTGAGAATTTTAATAATGAGATTTATCACAAAGTTGCTTATTTTCAGGTGCACTATTGATTCGTGAAATAAAAATGAAAGTTGGAGCTGCACGACGACATTTGTTGTATTGCATTATTTCCTATTGTGTTGCATTGCGGCCAGCGACTTTCTGTAACAGTCACAAATGTTTCCAATTGAGATGGATAATCTATTTCAAGTCGTACAGTGGCTATGGAAAGTACTTAGACCCCTTTAAATTTTTCATCCATTTGGTAAATTAAAAAACATTTTTTTCACATTAATGCACACTATGCACCCCATATTGACTGAAAAGGAAACAAAAGTAGACATTTTTGATAATTTTATAAAAAAGAAAAACTGAAATATCACATGGTCATAAGTATTCAGACCCTTTGCTCAGACACTCCTATTTAAGTCACATGCTTTCCATTTCCTTGTGATCCTCCTTGAGATGGTTCTACTTCTTCACTGGAGTCCATCTGTGCTTAATTAAACTGATAGGACTTGGTTTGGAAAGGCACATACCTGTCTATATAAGACCTCACAGCTCACAGTGCATGTCAGACACAATGAGAATCATGAGGTCAAAGGAACTGGCCAAGGAACTCAGAGACAAAATTATGTCAAGACACAGATCTGGCCAAGGTTATAACAGAATTTCTGGAGTACTCAAGGTTCCTAAGGCCGGTTTCACAAGTCAGTGGCTCTGGTAAGTGAGGTGACAGTTTCCTCACGTACCGGAGACACTGACTCACGTAGACACATTGAAATCAATGTGTCTCTGCACATGTCAGCGTGTTTTCACGGACCGTGTGTCCGTGTGCAAAACACGGAGACATGTCAGTGTTCGTGGGAGCGCACGGATTACACGGACCCATTAAAGTCAATGGGTCCGTGTAAAACACATACCGCACACGTGTGCAGTCCGTGTGCCGTGCAGGAGACAGCGCTACAGTAAGTACTGTCCCCCCCACGTGGTGCTGAAGCCATCTTCTCTTCAGCAGCGTTCGCTGGAAAGAAGATATGAAAAATCCTTTTTTTTTGTTTGTTTCGGGTTTTAAATAAAGATCCCTGTCCCCACCCCCTGTGCGCCCGCCCGCTGTTAATAAAACACTCACCCGGCTCCCTCGCAGCATCCTCAGCGCCAGCTTCTCCTGTATGAGCGGTCACGTGGTGCTGTCGATTACAGTCATGAATATGCGGCTCCACCTTCCATAGGGGTGGAGCCGCATATTCATAACTGTAATGGGCGGCACCACGTGACCGCTCATACAGGAGAAGGTGCGGCGAGGACAGGATGCTAAAAAAAAACAAACCACATGAAGGACTCCCAGACTATGAGAAAAAAAGATTCTCTAGTCTGATGAGATGAAGATAGACCTTTATAGTGATAATTCTACGCAGTATGTGTGGAGAAAACCAGGCACTACTCATCACCTGCCAAATAGAAACCCAACAGTGAAACATGGTGGTGGTAGCATCATGCTATGGGGGGTGTTTTTCAGCTGCAGGGACAGGACGACTGGTTGTCACTAGGGTTGAGCGAAACGGATTGGACAAATTCAAAAATCGCCGACTTTCGGCAAAGTCGGGTTTAATGAAACCCGACCCAATCCTAGTGTGGAATCGGCCATGAGGTCAGCGATCTGCGCGCAAGTCACGTTTCGTATGACGCTTTCAGCGCCATTTTTCAGCCAATGAAGGAGGACGCAGAGTGTGGGCAGCGTGATGACATAGGTCTCGGTCCCCACCATCTTAGAGAAGGGCATGACAGTGATTGGCTTGCTTTCTGCGGCATCACAGGGGCTATAAAGGGGCATGCACGCCGGCCGCCATCTTACTTCTGCCGATCTTAGCATAGGGAGAGGTTGCTGCAGCTTCATCAGAAGAAGGGATATAGTTAGGGAGGGAAGATTAACCCCCAAACTGCTTGTGCTGTAGCGATTTCCACTATCCAACACCACCGTTTTTTGCAGGGACAGTGGAGGCTATATTTTTGTGCATCAGCTCTGTAGCTTATTAGGCTGCCTTATAAGGCTCCCTGATGGCTGCATTGATGTTTGCACGCTGCTGTGCAAACCAACTGCTTTTTTAAAAGCAAAAATCCTGTTGCTCCTTTCTGCGCAGTTATCTTGTTTATTTGTTCACACATTTGTGTGCAACAGTCCTTTTTATTGCTGCCATACTTTTCCTGAGATCATTGTTGGGAGATTGAAATTGTACTACAGTCCTTGTATTTTTTCATATATCTTCCAGCCACTTTCTGCCACTTACATTGTGTTGTTTTATACACTGGGCCTGAGTTTTGGTTCAGTCTCCCAGAAAAACAAGGGAGATTTAAATTCTCAACAAGTTTATATACACCTTCTACCTTGTTTTACATTACCATATAACAGTTGTTATTTTGGTTAGATTTTCCAAAAAATGAGGAAGTCTGGTGGAAGAGCCCGTGGGCAGTGGTTGCCAGCTGGTACTGATGGTGGTGGTAGTGCATCTGGTGGTAGTGGCAAAAGCACAATAGCACCTAAGGCTGGAGGTGTTGAGCCAGTGTCATCGTCTGGCTACACAAAGCCTCGAAGGCTCCCTTATCTGGGAGTAGGAAAACAGCTTTTAAAGCCGGATGATCTAACCTTCATTAAAATGAACCAATCATGGATTTCAAATTATTTTGCCCCACCATCCCCTGCTGACACGTAGCTTGCCTGAAAAATGTCTTGGTTTTGGCCTCCTCTTACTGACTTCTCCAATTCCTCCATTTGCAGCTGCTGAATGTCCACCATAGGCCATTTTTATAACTCCCTAAATGGGCTGACTCCCTCCACAGGGCCGTGGTCACCACCTGGCACAAGCACCCGTGCGAGTGCCGTTTGCCTGGACAGGTTGGTGTCCCCACTCTTGGGCGACGGCACTGGCACAGGGTCCCTCACAGTACAATGAAGTGTCTCTGAGGGTGGTGGTGCACAACCAACGTCAGACACGCAGTTGTAATATGAGGGGCCCTGTGCCAGCACCGCCGCCCACGAGAGAGTGTTCCCCCCCCAGCTCGAACAGTGCTCTACCACTTGCAATACTTACCTCTCCCTGCTCCACCACTGTGTAGTCTGTGCTGTTAAATCCTTCAATGGCACTGCCAATACAAATTTGTTGAAATGATAGATGATAGTTAAAATATACAGGGGCCCTGGCATCCATTTAGATCAGTTAATACTTTGCGCCTACTACCACTGTCTGCTACTCAGCAGAGGAGCCCACCCCTGTACCTAGCTATGCCACCTGTTTAGTCCTGTTACCAATTTTGAACTGCATTTAGCCTACTTTATTATTTGGGCCTACTGTGTCTGCCACTCATTACAGTTGTCCTCCACTGAACAAAGAAATGCCACCTGTTTAGTCCTGTTACCAATTTTGAACTGCATTTAGCCTACTTTATTATTTGGGCCTACTAACTGTGTCTGCCACTCATTACAGTTGTCCTCCACTGAACAAAGCAATGCCGCCTGTTTAGTCCTGTTACCAATTTTGAACTGCATTTAGCCTACTTTATTATTTGGGCCTACTAACTGTGTCTGCCACTCATTACAGTTGTCCTCTACTGAAGAAAGCAATGCCGCCTGTTTAGTCCTGTTACCAATTTTGAACTGCATTTAGCCTACTTTATTATTTGGGCCTATATCTGTTTCCTCCTCATCCTGCCCATTGCCCAGCCACTGCAAGATGAGTCTGCTGGTACATTGACCCAGACCACTACATTCCCCTTGCACTCTACACAGCCAGAATCTGACCCTGCTGAAAGTCAAGTTCCCCTTCCCGCATACTATACCACCGTACACGGGGGCAAAGAGGAAGGTGCAGATGAAAGTGCAGGTTCCTTCATCAGGTGGGGGGGCATACTCGTTGGCGACATCACTGGCATAGGGCCCCTCATAGTACGCAAAAGTGTCTCTGCCAGTGGGAAGCGCCACCCACCGTCAAGCACACCGCCGTACTATGAGGGGCCCTGTGCCAGTGCCAACGAGTGGGCCCCCCTGCTTGCTCTGGATCACAGCACTTGCAAAGTTGAAATACTTACCTCTCCCTGCTCCACCGCCGGGACGTATTCCGCGTTTCCTGGGCCCACGAAAATCTTGAGTCAGCCCTACCCCCCCACAACTTTAGCCAAATGACCCCCAGTTTTCAATGCCTAAGTATTATTATAAAGTAAATTAAGATTGACAAGCTTAAGTAGTAAGAATTTATGTTTTTGGCATTAAAATGGGCACTGTAGGTGTTTTCCTGTCCTCCACTCACTGCCGACTTTGATTCCCCATTGACTTGCATTGGGTTTCATGTTTCAGTCGGCCCCTGACTTTTCGCAATAATCGGCCGATTTCACCCGACCCGACTTTTGACAAAGTCGGGTTTCGCGAAACCCGACTCGATCCGAAAAAAGTAAAAAGTCGCTCAACTCTAGTTGTCACTGAAGGAAACATGAATGAGGCCAAGTACAGAGATATCCTGGATGAAAACCTCTCCCAGATTGCTCTGGACCTCAGGCTTGGCCGAAGGTTCAACTTCCAACAAGACAATGACCCTATGCGCACAGATAAAATAACAAAGGAGTGGCTTCAGAACTCTGACCAATTTTTGACTGGCCCAGCCAGAGCCCTGACCTAAACACAATTGAGCATCCCTGAAAATAGCAGTCCACCAACGCTCACCATCCAACCTGACAGAACTGGCGAGGATCTGCAAGGAAGAATGGCAGAGGATCCCTAATTCCAGATGTGGAAAACTTGTTGCATCATTCCCAAGACATGGCTGCACTAGTTCAAAAGGGTGCTTCTACTCAATACTGCGAAAAAGGGTCTGAATACTTATGACCATTTGATATTTCAATTTTTTTTTTTTTTTTAATAACTGCAAAAATTACTACATTACTGTTTTTTTCAGGCAAGATGGGGTGCAGAGTGTACATTAATGAGAAAAAACAACTTTTTTGAATTTACAGAATGGCTGCAATGAAACAAAGTTAAAAATTTAACCCCTTAGCGACCGCCGATACGCCTTTTAACGGCGGCCGCTAAGTGTACTTAAACCACAGCGCCGTTAATTAACGGCGCTGTGGAAAAAGTCCATAGCGCCCCCCAGAGGCCGATTTTCTCCGGGGTCTCGGCTGCCGAGGGTAGCCGAGACCCCAGAGAACATGATTCGGGGGGTTTTTAACCCACCCCGCATTTGCGATCGCCGGTAATTAACCGTTTACCGGCGATCGCAAAAAAAAAAAAAAAAAAAAAAGCGATCTTTTTAATTTCTCTGTCCTCCGATGTGATCGCACATCGGAGGACAGAGAAAAGGGGTCCCAGGTGGCCCCCCAATACTCACCTAGCTCCCCCGATGCTCCTCGTGTCTCCCGGTGGGCGCCGCCATCTTCAAAATGGCGGGCGCATGCGCAGTGCGCCCGCCGGCCGGCACCGGGAGAATCTTTGGGGTCTCGGCTGCCGGGGGTAGCCGAGACCCCAAAGAGCATGATCGGGGTCGGTATTACCGACCCCTGTTTTGCGATCGCCGGTAATTAACTGTTTACCGGCGACCGCAAAAAAAAAAAAAAAAAGTAAAGTGTAATTCTCTGTCCTCTGATGTGATCGCACATCAGAGGACAGAGAAATAGGGGGATTCGGGGACCCTAGCATACTCACCTAGGTCCCTGGATCCTCTTGCTGCTCCTCCTGGCCGCCGGCAGAAGAACACGGCAGACGCATGCCCAGTGCGCCCGCCATCTGTCTCCATCTGCCGGCCGGCAGAAGAACAGCAGTTGGGGCTAAAATTAGGGTTAGGGGTAGGGTTAGGGCTAGGGTTGGGGCTAAATTTAGGGTTAGGGTTGGGGCTAAATTTAGGGTTAGGCTTCTTTCACACTTACGTCGGTACGGGGCCGTCGCAATGCGTCGGCCCGACATACCGACGCACGTTGTGAAAATTGTGCACAACGTGGGCAGCAGCTGTAGTTTTTCAACGCATCCGCTGCCCAATCTATGTCCTGGGGAGGAGGGGGCGGAGTTACGGCCACGCATGCGCAGTCAGAAATGGCGGATGCGACGTACAAAAAAACGTTTCATTGAACTTTTTTTGTGCCGACGCTCCGCCAAAACACAACTGATCCAGTGCACGACGGACGCGACGTGTGGCCATCCGTCACGATCCGTCGGCAATACAAGTCTATGGGCAAAAAACGCATCCTGCGGGCACATTTGCAGGATCCGTTTCTTGTCCAAAACGACGGATTGCGACGGAATGCCAAACGACGCAAGTGTGAAAGTAGCCTTAGGGCTAGGGTTAGGGGCTAAAGTTAGGGCTAGGGTTGGGGCTAAAGTTAGGGTTAGAGCTGGGATTAGGGTTAGGGTTTGAGCTGGGATTAGGGTTAGGATTAGGGTTGGTATTAGGGTTAGGGTTGGCATTAGGGTTACGCTTGGGATTAGGGTTAGGTTTGGGATTAGGGTTAAGGTTAGGGTTGTGATTAGGGTGTATTGGGATTAGGGTTAGGTTTGAGGTTAGGGTTGAGATTAGGATTAGGGGTGTGTTGGATTTAGGGTTTTGATTAGGGTTATGGTTAGGGTTGACATTAGGGTTGTTTTGGGGTAAGGGTTGTGATTATGGTTAGGGTTAGTGATTAGGATTATGGATCAGGTTGGGATTAGGGTTAGGGGTGTGTTGGGGTTAGGGTTGGAGCTAGAATTGGGGGGTTTCCACTGTTTAGGTACATCAGGGGGTCTCCATACACGACAGCCAATTTTGCGCTCAAAAAGTCAAATGGTGCTCCCTCCCTTGTGAGCTCTGCCGTGCGCCCAAACAGTGGGTTACCCCCACATATGGGGCATCAGCGTACTCGGGATAAATTGGACAACAACTTCTGGGGTCCAATTTCTCTTGTTACCCTTGTGAAAAAAACTTGGGGGCTACAAAATCTTTTTTGTGGAAAAAAAAAAATATTTTTTATTTTCACGACTCTGCATTCTAAACTTCTGTGAAGCACTTGGGCATTCAAAGTTCTCACCACACATCTATATAAGTTCCTTGGGGGGTCTAGTTTCCAAAATGGGGTCACTTGTGGGGGGTTACTACAGTTTAGGTATATCAGGGGCTCTGCAATCGCAACAAAATGCCCACAGACCATTCTATCAAAGTCTGCATTCCAAAAAGGCGCTCCTTCCCTTCCGAGCTCTGCCGTGCGCCCAAACAGTGGTTTACTCCCACATATGGCGCATCAGCATACTCAGGACAAATTGGACAACAACTTTTGGGGTCCAATTTCTCTTGTTACCCTTGTGAAAATAAAAACTTGGGGCTAAAAAATCTTTTTTGTGGAAAAAAAAAATATTTTTTATTTTCACGGCTCTGCATTATAAACTTCTGTGAAGCACTTGGGCATTCAAGGTTCTCACCACACATCTAGATAAGTTCCTTAAGGGGTCTAGTTTCCAAAATGGTGTCACTTGTGGGGGGTTTCCACTGTTTAGGCACATCAGGGGCTCTCTAAACGTGACATGGCGTCCGATCTCAATTCCAGCCAATTCTGCATTGAAAAAGTCAAACGGCGCTCCTTCACTTCTAAGTTCTGCGGTGCGCCCTAACAGTGGTTTACCCCCACATATGGGGTATTGGCGTATTCAGGAGAAATTGCATAACAAAATTTATGGTTACATTTCTGTTTTTACACTTGTGAAAATAAAAAAAATGGTTCTGAATTAAGATGTTTGCAAAAAAAAGTTAAATGTTCATTTTTTCCTTCCACATTGTTTCAGTTCCTGTGAAGCACGTAAAGGGTTAATAAACTTCTTGAATGTGGTTTTGAGAACCTTGAGGGGTGTAGTTTTTAGAATGGTGTCACACTTCATTATTTTCTATCATATAGACCCCTCAAAATGACTTCAAATGTAATGTGGTCCCTAAAAAAAAAAATGGTGTTGTAAAAATGAGAAATTGCTGGTCAACTTTTAACCCTTATAACGCCCTAACAAAAAAAAATTTTGTTTCCAAAATTGTGCTGATGTAAAGTAGACATGTGGGAAATGTTATTTATTAACTATTTTTCGTGACATATCTCTCTGATTTAAGGGCATAAAAATACAAAGTTTGAAAATTGCAAAATTTTAAAAATTTTCGCCATATTTCCGTTTTTTTCATAAATAATCGCAAGTAATATCGAAGAAATGTTACCACTAACATTAAGTACAATATGTCACGAAAAAACAATCTCAGAATCAGCGGGATCCGTTGAAGCGTTCCAGAGTTATAACCTCATAAAGTGACAGTGGTCAGAATTGCAAAAATTGGCCTGGTCATTAAGTACCAAATTGGCTGTCACTAAGGGGTTAAATGAGTATGAATACTTTTTGTACCTACAGTAAGCGACTAGGGTGCTTTAACATTGCGTTGTGTCCCCGTCGGGGCATACGTCTGAAATCCCGAGCAAAACAGGGTCTGGATGCATGGGCTGACAGGGCCATAGACCATAATGGTGACGGCAGAGTGAATATGCGCTTTGCTGTGCATAATTTTTCTGGAGTGTATGCCTACATCTGCAATAGACTGCATGATGTCTGCCTTCTGTAGGCATACACTCCCGAAAATGATGCATGGCAGAGAGCAGGCTCGCCCTGCCATCACCATTACAGTCTATGGCCCCATCAGCCCATGTGTCTGGATCCCATTTTGTGGGGGATTTTGGACGTATGCCCCAACGGGGAAACAGAACACAATGTGAAAGCACCCTTAGACTTCAATGCAAGCCACAAGTGAAAAGTCACATGTTGCTGCTAAGCAATTACATGACTAAATAAGAGCTCTAAAATGGTCAATGTGCCATCAAGTTATAGAAAATTTGCACAGATGTTTGTGGCACGACTATGCTAAAAATTGCTATTGCTTGACAAATAGTGTAGCCCCAGCCTTGGTCTTCTAGAATGTAACTTCGTTCAGTTTAGTACACACAAGTTTTCATCATACAGTATGTAATCTGGCTTCTCCTAGGTATATATTATCTCATTAAAAAGTCTTACTTTCAAGAAATCATACAGTAAGAATGATTGCATAACTTTTATTTTCTACAAGCAGACTAGTCTGCATTAATGCTAAACAGTACACTTCTGAAAAATACTAAAATACTTAAAAAAACTATATACATTATGTAAACAAAACATAAATAAGACAATATTCTTTATACAGAATATTTAGTAAAGAATGTTAAGGGTAAAGAATATGTACAAGTTTACAATTTTGCTAAAACCCTTTAAATTCATAAATATTTACCCCCCTCAAACTAAAATTATTTTTTATTACAACCTGTAGAAAGACAAATACTGTTCTAGATAAACTGCAAAAATATTCAAATAGAAGTGCAAATAGCTAGACTATCAATGGCAAACTATACTGGCTGATTAAAGTGAATCATCATTCACTTAAAGCAGATTGCCACACTCTGCTCTACTTATGTGAACCTAGGAAAAAAAAAAGGAATAAAAACAAAAATTAAACTACAACCAGTAAGATAACTGCGTAAACCGTACTTGATGAAGTGCATGTGAAACATTTAAAAAAAGCTGTGTCAGTTTATCATTTCATTAAGTGCCACAATATCTACCTTTTCATTGTATAACCTCATTTAGGATGCTACAGTGTGCCGCTTTTCTGGTGAAGACTGATTGACAAAAGAGGCAGAGCCTGTCATGTTGTTCTCTGAAGCAGGTACTAGATTGGCAGAGGATTCACTCACATTTGAAATAATTTGCTCCTTGACAGATATACTCTTAGGGAATTGCATTACGTTACTTGGTTGTGGGTAGCTGCCCTGGAGTATGCATGGAACGATGCGAGGTTGAGGTACAGTGGTTAACGAAGGGCATGTTGAAATCCTTTTGACTGAAGATACAGGACACGGAGACACAACTCTAGATGTCATATTTACATACTGAGTCATATTCTGTACAGAAGGTACCAATTTAGGAGCGGCCACAGAATACATATTTAAAGGTTGTTCGGAAGTCGGCACTGGTGCCACATTTTGCTTTAAAGGTTGTTGCACTGCGGTGTTATTCAGGAGAGAATGACATGTTTGCACACTATTGCCAACTAAAGATCCTTGTTTAACATTTGAGGATAAAAGCAGAACATGACTTCCTGCCCCAAGACCTTGAGGAGGAACAATTAAACGTGTACCATTAATAGTAATCTGAGTTCCAGGTACCAATGGCGTGCTAGTATTAATAACCAGTTTCTGATGGGTACAGTCATTCAACTGGGGCTTTAACTGGGTGACGGTAGTGGATGAAAATGGCGGTAAAGCATGATAGGAAGAGTCGACGGAGCTGGCTTTACATAAAGGAGGCATTAAAGGAGAATTCAATACCACCTGTGGCTTGGTGGCATTTGTTGAGAGAATTTTAGGAAAGATTTCTGAGCTATATTGAGTTTTCTCCATTCGTTCCCTAATTACTGGCGGAGATGCGGCGGTCATTGGAGGTTTTAGATGTGAACTGTCCTCTAGACAAGTGGTTGTTACAGGTATTTGCAAAGAAGATAATGCCTGTTTTACCTGTCCAGTCATTTGTGTTGACAGTAAAACTGATGATGAAAGATGTCCAGTTTTCACAGTTGATAATGCTACAATACTCCCTCCATTTGAGGGGCACAAAAAAGGTGGCAAAGGCTTTGAAAAGTCTCTTCCACTAGATGGAGTTGTGCCCGGCTTTGCTGTGGCCACCACAGTACTTTTTGCAGCAGACTTTGCAACAAACACAGTACGTAAACGGTTTGAACTTGTAACTTGTCCATTTTGCCCTTTTAACTTAAAATTCTCTACAGAGGAATCAGCAAAGTCTGTATGACTATTGTCAACTCCCTTACCCAATGTTTTTTGTAAAATAATAGGTAGGATATTTTTCATACCACTAGTGGAATTGACAGTGGTCTGTCCTATAGTTAATCCAATCTTTACATCCTTCACTTGAGACACAATTGGTGCAGAACTTGTCTTTATTGATGAAGTAATGGTGGAAGGTAGTAAAATAATTTGTGGAGACTCAGCCGGCTTGACATAGGTTTTGCCAATAATATTGGGAGAAGCCAGTTTTGAGCTTTGTAGTGCAACATTTGTGCTTGATGAACTAGTCGGAACTTGAGTGTTTATAAAAACAAATTTTTGTGGGGTTACTGCGGATGTTGTCAGCATGCCTATTTTTGGAGTATTTGGAGATGAGAGAATAGGAGGGGGAGAAATC
The DNA here is from genome assembly GCF_032444005.1 of Ranitomeya imitator. Lineage (NCBI taxonomy): Eukaryota > Metazoa > Chordata > Amphibia > Anura > Dendrobatidae > Ranitomeya > Ranitomeya imitator. The sequence continues at coordinate 449,406,903 of NC_091282.1, forward strand.
AGCAGAACCTTATGGAGGGAAGATCCGATACATAAATCACCCTTTGAAGTAGTAGTGTCAGGCTGGACTACAGAAAGACTACTTTCTGCTTGTTTTAGGTCTGTGATCTTGTTTACAGCACTACCACACTGTTCACCACTGCTACGAGTAGGAATATTAGTAGGAATATTTAAAGCAATATTTGTCGTAGCTTGGGAAACTGTAGGTCGATGAACAGTGTTGACTATATTAGAAGATTGCATGGACTTTTCTGTAGTTTTACATATCCTTGAGCTAGGATACTGGACTGGTGTCGACGTAGTGTTTATTTCTGTCAGATAACTTCTGTCACCAAAAGCTGATAAAGTCTGCAGGCCAGAAGATTGAGGTACTGGCGTAGTATTGGAAGAAGCAGAGGTTTTAGATCTTGAGACCAAGAATGACTGAAGCTGTGGGGTAAAAGTAAATAGGGAGTTTGATACTGGAGTAACTTGTTCTTGGCTTGGCTGCACTTTCACAAGCCCTGTATTGCCACCCCTAGTTCTTACAAGAATTGACTGTGAATCTCTAATGCATACAGTTTTTAATTCCTGTTTTGCTTCAGGTATATCTGTCTGTGATGCACTGGATACATTTACTATGTGGCTAGCCATAACCGCTTTGCTTATATTTGGTGGCACACCTCCAGAGTCAGACTGAACTGCTGGTGACCTTACAGATGATGGCACTGATATAGGCAATTTAGCTGTCAAAATGGAAGTACTACTTTTACTTGTTTCACAGGGTGATACCGTGGAACTACAAGCAAAAGGTACGGCTGGTTGGCAAACAACACCAGCTGAACACGTGGAATGTACTGAACTTTTGTTAAATGCTGTGACAAGTTGTGCAGTTTTCTCTGCATTTATATAACCTACAGAAGAAGACATTGGTGACAGAACAGCAGACTTCATAATGTTGCCAGATGCATCTGGCTGGGCATGGTGGTTATCACGTCTGGATAGCGTTTCATCTTTTTGCTGGATAATTAGGTTTTTAGGCAGAATAAGAACCGGTTGCATTAGTTTCTCTCCCGTTTTAGTATCTACTACAGGTTGCACCTGATTGTTAACAGGGGAGTTCTGTAGAACAGGGATACAGTGTCCATCTGGGAGCTTGTATATCATCTGTAATGGAGGTTTTAAAGAATTCTGACAAGGCAGTGCAGACTGTAACGGGAATAAGTCTTGACCATTTTGAGACATGGGTTTGTTAACAGACTGTGCAAGTTGGCTCGTTAAGGTCACTTTATTCCCAAAATTTTTAGCTAGCAAAGCCTGTATTGGTTTGCTCCTTCTAGCCGCTTCTAGGGGTGAAACACACATGACATCCGCTGTTATTTCTGTAGCATCCAGTTGATTTTGCTGCTGGTTTTCTAAGCATGTTATTCGGTCCCTGCCTTCCAAGGAGGAACCAGAGATTTCATGAGAGCTTAATTTTATTCTTTTTTGTTGGCAAGTGACATTTTCTTCATTATCTGTGTAAATATACTGTCTATTCAGACGTTTACAGCTTCTTTCTGGCAATTCTTTTAAAATTGACTCTTGCCTAGCCATCTTGGTTTTGCCACATATTCCAATCTCTGAATACACTAGCTTCTCTGTAAAACAAATATAGAAAAAAAAACAAAATCAATACATATTACTACATTTTATATGATTATCCAGAATACAGATTATGTATATGTAAAAGTATCTGCCAAATCTTAGAGGTATTGATGCAAAAATAACACTTATTTCTGTGGCTCCACCTCTACCAACTCCCACCTCTTAGAAAATGGTCATCCCCCAGTCATCGTTTTGCAACACAAGTTTGTCAGCAACCATTACTAATGAGAAGAAGCTTGTTCCATGTTTTTACAGCTCTATTTCATATTCTTTATTGCAGACAGACACAGGCAAGTAAGGCTTCTTAGCCATTTCAGTGACTTTCATAGAGAGGACTTGCTTGAGCTTTCACAGCATTTCATCACCTTAGACACCAGAATGAGGTGTATAGCAAAACAGTGAGCAATGGAGCCCCATTTTCCTCAGACAGGGTCTCGAAAGTTATGGCATACTGGCATATTGTAAAACAAAACAAAACAACAAAAAAATTGCTTCTGGGTCAAGATATACAGAAATCACTGGATCTGTGAATACTTTAGAATTGCATTTAAGGCACATTTGCAATATTACAGATATTCAAATACATTATGTAAAACGCCACAGCTTAAAGTTTAAGCTCTTATGTTGGAAAATGGTAATGAAATCCTTTATTGTTCTGTGTCCAACTTATGGAACCCCATGATCCTGTATATTTGACCATTTGGTGATATTGGGCCATATAATGTCCCTGTTTGGTTGAAACCACACTAAGCGGCGATAATGTTATTTTAAATGTTTTGAAATGTATTTGTTGTAGGTTTTGGTGTGCAATAATAAAAATACTTGTTAATTTGTTAAAAGGTGATCCCTGCTTTTGTGCAAGTCTTCTTGTTCTTTGATTGTTTCATTGATTTTTTTTCGAGAAAACAATGTCAGAATCACCGGGATCCGTTGAAGCGTACCAGAGTTATAACCTCATAAAAGGACAATGGTCAGAATTGTAAAAATTGGCCTGGTCATTAACGTGCAAACCACCCTTGGGGGTAAAGGGGTTAAAGTATGTAAGTGAGCTGTTACGATCTATGGGCCAGACATGGATCTGCATGAGAATCTGCCTCCAGAGCGTATTTTAAATGAAAGGGGGCTGTTACGAGTATGAGACATGTAATGACTGACAGTCTGCTTTCCTGATCTACATGTCTCACACTGGTAACAACCAGTTCCATTTAAAATAAGCCCTAGAGCCAGACTCTAGGACATCTATGTTCGGCCCGAAGAGCTTAACAGCTCATTTATACATTAAGAAAAATGTGGATTGCTCTAGAATAAAACATCAGATTACATCTCAAGGTATACTTTTATTCAACTTTGCATGACCTATATGCCCATATAATTGGCTGACAAGGGTTGATCCTACTGACAGATTCTCTTTAATGACCACATCTTGAGCCTGTGTCCCTTATCTTTTGACATCTTCATCACTGCCGCAGACAGCGAATTGAGCTCCATGCAATCTTTAGACTGTTCTAGTAATTATTCGGGGTGCCGCTAAGGTTGTTGGAAAACCCTTTTAGTATACTGCATAAAAATATAACCTCTCTATCAAAAACACCCAAGAATGGTGTAACCTAGGCCATTAGAGAAGTTGGTATTAAACCCTCAGGCATTTATCCTATCAGAAAGGCTAAAGGTATCGTCACACTCAGCAACTTTACAACGAGAACGACAACAATCCGTGACATTGCAGCGTCCTGGATAGCGATCTCGTTGTGTTTGACACGCATCAGCGATCTGGATCCCGCTGTGATATCGTTGGTCGGAGCTAGAAGTCCAGAACTTTATTTGGTCGTCAGGTCGGCGTGTATCGTCGTGTTTGACAGCAAAAGCAACGATGCCAGCAATGTTTTACATGGAGCTAACAACCAGCTACAACGATAAGTGAGTCGCCGTTACGTCACTGGATCGCTCCTGCATCGTTCTGGTGTTGCCGTGTTTGACGTCTCTACAGCGACCTAAACAGCGACGTTCCAGCGATCGGCTCATTGTCTATATTGCTGCAGCGTCGCTGAGTGTGACGGTACCCTTTAGCCTCCTTGTCCCTTATCAGTCCTCATCTCAATGGATAGATCTGAATAAGTGACCAGTTGGTGGATAAGGATGCCATAGTTGAAAGCCTCATTTAAGCATGTATTCCTAGAAACCGGTTTTCCGTAACTGCAGATTATCTACAGTGTGTCCGTAAAGTCATGGTGCACTTTGACCAGTCACAGGATCTATTTATAGTTTACAGGAGGGCAACAAAATTAATAAAGGGGATGGGAGAACTACAATACCCAGATAGATTAGCGAAATTAGGATTATTTAGTCTAGAAAAAAGACGACTGAGGGGCGATCTAATAACCATGTATAAGTATATAAGGGGACAATACAAATATCTCGCTGAGGATCTGTTTATACCAAGGAAGGTGACGGGCACAACGGGGCATTCTTTGCGTCTGGAGGAGAGAAGGTTTTTCCACCAACATAGAAGAGGATTCTTTACTGTTAGGGCAGTGAGAATCTGGAATTGCTTGCCTGAGGAGGTGGTGATGGCGAACTCAGTCGAGGGGTTCAAGAGAGGCCTGGATGTCTTCCTGGAGCAGAACAATATTGTATCATACAATTATTAGGTTCTGTAGAAGGACGTAGATCTGGGGATTTATTATGATGGAATATAGGCTGAACTGGATGGACAAATGTCTTTTTTCGGCCTTACTATGTTACATTTTGGTGCCCTTTCTCTGACCCAATCATATCAGACCTGTTTATGAGGAGAGATAACAAGAACCAATCAAACAACACAAACTAATTTAATTGATTATATAGATCACCAGAATATTTACACAATCAAAGATATCAAAAAATACAGACTCAAAGAGATCAATTAAATCCCTTGAGGAAGCGAGTGTTTATACTCGCGAAACGTGCGTCAGGTTTGCTGTCACATCGTGGACAAGAGGAGACAATATGGGTAATTAACCCTTGATTTATTGATGTATACCTTATGCTACTTATGTCTGATACATTGTAATGGTTTTTAGCAATGCATGCTAGCGCTAAACATGGTGATAGTTATAGGTGGAACGGATTAGTCTTGGTACAAACAAGTGACTAACTTATTGTCCTACCTGTTTAAGTTACATTGCTTGTGTGCATTGCTTTCTACATGTGTATCTAATTATTTAGCATAATATGTTGTCCTGATCGACCCTGTGACTGTTACCCCCTTTTTTGGGGGGGGGGGGAATCACACTATTTTATCATATCCTATTATATGTGTACTAGCTATTGAACCCGTTCTACGCCCGGGTGGCGAGCATTTATATTGGTATATGGTCTCCATCATGTGCTGCTGCCATCCTGCGCCCGTTCTGTCATGTGCTGCTGCCATCCTGCCTCCGTTCTGTCATGCGCTGCTGCCATCCTGCCTCCGTTCTGTCATGCGCTGCTGCCATCCTGCGCCTGTTCTGTCATGTGCTGCTGCCATCCTGCCCCCGTTCTGTCATGCGCTGCTGCCATCCTGCGCCCGTTCTGTCATGCGCTGCTGCCATCCTGCGCCCGTTCTGTCATGTGCTGCTCCCATCCTGCGCCCGTTCTGTCTTGTGCTGCTGCCATCCTGCGCCCGTTCTGTCATGCGCTGCTGCCATCCTGCGCCCGTTCTGTCATGTGCTGCTCCCATCCTGCGCCCGTTCTGTCATGTGCTGCTGCCATCCTGCGCCCGTTCTGTCATGTGCTGCTGCCATCCTGCGCCCGTTCTGTCATGTGCTGCTGCCATCCTGTGCCCGTTCTGTCATGTGCTGCTGCCATCCAGCACCCGTTCTGTCATGTGCTGCTGCCATCCTGCGCCCGTTCTGTCATGCGCTGCTGCCATCCTGCGCCCGTTCTGTCATGTGCTGCTCCCATCCTGCGCCACTATTGTATTATATGCCCCCCATAAGACGCTCCAGTGTGTATGCCCCCGTATGCTGCTGCCATATAAAAAAAAAAAAATACCATACTCACCTATCGTCCGGCTCCACTGCAGGTGTGTCTTCAAGAAAATGGCGCCGGAAAGCGCGGACTGCGCAGGCGCCGATTCCGGCAGCAGGAATCGGCGCCTGCGCAGTCCGCGCTCTCCGGCGCCATTTTCTTGAAGACACACCTGCAGTGGAGCCGGAGTGTGTCTTCAAGAAAATGGCGCCGGAAAGCGCGGACTGCGCAGGCGCCGATTCCGGCAGCAGGAATCGGCGCCTGCGCAGTCCGCGCTTTCCGGCGCCATTTTCTTGAACACACACTCCGGCTCCTCTGCCTGTGACTGGACTCTGTCACAGCAGAGGAGCCGGGAGACGGAGCCGCACGCAGCGCTGGAACGGAGGACAGGTGAATATACTTACCCTCCCTCCTGGCGCGTCCACGGTCCCTGACTCTCCGGTGGAGATCGCGGTATGCGTTCAGTGCTTACGCATACCGCGATCTCCTGGGAGCGTCACTCTGTGGGGGCCAGACTGCGCCGGCGCTTGCGCCTGCGCAGTCTATAAAGGCTTCGGACAGAGTGTCGCTCCCAGCGTTATATTATAGATTTGTATTTAGTCTATGTGGTAAATATCTACCCTTAATAAAATATTTATATCTTGAGATACATTATGACTTAAGTTCTCCTCATATTTAACAAACTCATTTAACCCCTTAGTGACGGAGCCAAATTTTTAAAATCTGACCAGTGTCACTTTATGTGGTAATAACTCTGCAACACTTCAGCAAATCCCAGTGATTTTGAGACTGTTTTTTTCGTGACACATTATACTTTATGATAATGGTAGATTTAGGACAATATGTTTTGTGTTTATTTATAAAAAATATCAAAAATTTGAGAAAAATGTTAAAAAATTAGCAATTTTAAAAATTTGAATGATTATCCCTTTAATCCAGATGGTCATACCACAGCAAACCATTAATAAATAACATTTCCCACATGTCGGCTTTACATCGGCATCATTTGTAAAATGTTATTTTAATTTTTTAGCATTTTAGGAGCTTTAAAAATGTAGCAGCAATTTTACATTTTTTCAAGGAAATTTACAAAATTCATTTTTTAGGGACTTATCCATGTTTGAAGTGACTTTAGGGGTCTCATATATTGGGAAACCCCCAAACGTGATACCATTTTAAAAACAGCACCCCCTGACATATCGAAAACTGTTGTCAGGAAGTTTATTAACCCTTCAGGTGCTTTACAGGAATTAATGCAAAGTGGTATGACAGAAATGAAAATGTGTCTTTTTACCACCTAAATGCCTCTAACTTCTGAACAGATTACTACAGCTGTCAGACTCTAAGGCCGCTATTTGGTCATGAATTGCCACGGCAAACATCAGGACCACAAAATCATGATCTGAGGGCACCAATTGGGATAAAGAGGAAGCCCCCACACTCTGTTAACCATGTATAATGATGTAGTCACTATTTAGAGCAGCATCTAATGGGTTAAACAGATTTGGACGGTGCAAACACTGATCGTGGCTGATGCAAGTTATCAGCTATAGTGCACAGTCAACAGCTGCTGGATTGTCACCTGTATGGGGAGGCTATTCTCTTATATGTCAGGTCAGTTAAAAGGCGTATTGGCTGTCATTAAGGGGTTAAACTGTTGCTGAGCCCCCAGTCAAATTAACCCCTGATATACTGAACTCTGATTAATACACTGCCAGGTCTGTGACATCATGCAACTACAAGCTTATGCCAGCTGTGTGGTTTTCCATACCAGTCGAGATGTGGAAGGTACAGTGGAAAGTTCAGTATGCTTTATGGCTCGCTAAATTCAAATCCGTGACCAAAGTGCTACGTGACTATCGGGGCATTTATAACGATGCACCACCACATAGGAATAACATTACTCAGTGGGATAAGCAGTTGAAGGAAACCGGCAGTTTGGTGGAGAAACCCCGTTCTGGTAGGCCATCAGTCAGTGACGAGTCTGCAGAGGCTATATATTTCAAAACACTGACCGTCACATCCAAACATAGACTAAGTGTGAACAGGTGCTGAACCTAGAGTCGCCAACTCGTATATAGTCAAGTAAATAAGGCAGCACACTGCAGCGCTAAAACATGCAAACATGAAACACGAAAATTGAACTGCATTACTGCACTAGAAATATGAAAAATGAGAGCGTTTAGCGCATAAAATGCAGAGGCTATATGGAATAGCTACCTAAGGAGCCCTAAAAAAATCTGTGCGTGCGTGTGCTTGACAATTATACCCAAGCAAGACTACAGTTCAAAAGATAAAGAAACGTCTCTGTTTTACGGGGTACAAATTGCAGCTGTTGCACGCTATCAAACTGGTGGATAGACCCAAAAGATGCGCGTTTGCTACCGATATGCTTCATGAGATCAGAGATGATGCAAGCTTTTTGCAGAAGATTGTGTTTAGCGATGAGGCGACCTTCCATAAAACAGAGAATCACAGACGTTATTCACTCTGTTACACCAGACGTCTTTACCCGTGTGTGGAAAGAACTTCACTATCGTTTAGATGTGTGTAGGGCAACAAATGGAGCCCACATCGAACTGCACTGAATAGGTATAAAACTGGGAGAATTTTTCTCTTATTTGGAGCAGATTTCACATTTCTATCGGTTTTTGTTGCTTTCCAGTGACTGGTCAAAAGTGCACCATGGCTTCATGGACACACTGTATTTCTAGCTCAAAAACTAGTTTAGCCCTGTACCAATTGCTGTAGAGAAAGAAGAGATTTTGGTAGCAGTGATGTAGTTTCTTAGCTGAACCTGCTTTATTACCCAGATAAGTCAATGAAGTAGTTGAGCATTTTTCAGAGAGACCTGTACCGAGACAGAGCGATCGATATTGATAGCATCATTTAGCAGGCAAGGATCTGGGCAGTGAGTGCTGGGTGTCAGCTGTCATATCAGCTGAACACCCAGCAGCGATCACACACACAGCTCCTGTGTGCGAGCGATCGCCATGACTTATATATACACTTTCTCAGTCGGGAAGTACTTTCTAACCATGATGTGTATATATAGACTTCAAATGTCAAGACGGGGTTAAATGTAATGTCAAGCTCAAAAAAAAAAAAAAAGCGAGGCCACGCCCCTATCTGCAAAGGGTCACTGTGACGTGGTGGGATGGCTTTTATGTTTTTTGGTCAAAAATATGCTCCTGGCATGATCTAAGCAGGCCACAGTTGCTGGCGGACCTGAAGGTCGTCATGGCAACCATCGGGCAGTGGAGTTGATCAGAAGGCAGAGGGAGCTCCCTCTCCCCCTAAATGGCTGTGACAGCCTGGGATCAGCCGTCATGGAAGCCGAGCTCCCGGTTGCTATTACCCTGAAGTGCTTAATGGGTATGTAAACTTTTGAATTGGATTTACTTTATTGCTAGGATTTGTTTCAGGATTTAAATAAAATGAAATAATGTATACCTTATATAAACTCTTAATACAAGCATACAACCAAAACTCTGAATTCTTACCAAGAGAGCCTTTTTCCTGAATTTCCTTTTGACAGGAAACAAATGTTTTTGACGGAGACTTTGTAGATTTGTTAGTTTGACACTCTTCATTATATGATTCCCTGGTAAGATTTTCTGAATTTGTCAGTTTTAAGAAATCATCGTAATCTCTTCTGAGGCGTGCCCTGCAGAAACACAGAAAGGACAATGAAGAAGTATAATTAAGCCTTAATTACATTTCAGTACAATGAATTCTTACGTCGCACAGTCCAAACACAAACATAATACAATAATTATAATCAATAAAGCACTTTTAAAATAAGGTTTTGCTAGCTGGGAGAGGTGACACAGTATCTATCCAGCATGTCACCGCAAGTATGCAATAAATGTGCTTACATGATCACCCACTTAAGCTGTAAATACAGGGAAATCGGCAGTCTGTATATAATGACTGCAGGCTTTTCTTTAGAGCTGGGAAATCCTTTTTTAGGATTAATATGAACAGATGGGATCACTTAGCTTCAGGTATCTCTAGCCTACTAAAGGGTCACAAAATAATTTTCATTTTCTACTGGCATAGAGAGATGGGATAGAATTGAGAAAAGTAAAAAAAGCTAAATATTCTGTTTTCATTTACAAGGGAACATATAAAAACGATATCTTTACAGCAACCTAATTTGATGTACAGAAGCACAATAACTCTTTGGTGCCATATGGAGAATGCTCTGGTGCTCCTACTAAACATAATGTATTAAATACTTGTGGGAAAGAATATGGCGCAGTTCTTGTGGCCTGCAGTGCTAAATAACTATATGTCTATTTAGAAATGGGTAAGTAAATACTCTGTTAGACATGGTTGCTCTGCTTGACTGACCAAGTGACTTCAATCAATTATTTTTAGGGAAAAAAAAGCGGCCTTTAGACATGAATGTAATTATAGAAACATTATTACCGGTTTTTCTGAAAAGCTTTTTGCAGCTTTGGTTCCCATGGCAACAGCTCATTTAACAGACGTGTCAAGGTGCTGTGTAGCTCTTTCACACCTTGTCTCCTGACGTGCCACTTTCCCTAAAACATTAATACAATAGACACTTGTTCTAAAAGTGGGTTCATCTAGTCTTCAAGCTCTCAAATACATATACGGTATATAGCTACCCATCTCATGTATCACAGTGGATAGCTGTCCATCTAAAGCGCAAGACATACAGTCACAGCAGAAGGAGTTTGCACCCTTGAAATGGCTCCAGAAAATAATTGCTTTGTGTGTATTGGAACAAAAAAAAAAAAGCAATTTGGACATTATTTCACACTACACTCCAAAAGTGGGCTGGACAAAATTGTTGGCACCTTTGCAAATTTGTGGATAAGCAACTTAACCTTGTTTCAAGCACGTGATGCTCGTTCAAACTCACCTGTGGCAAGTAACAGGTGTGGGTAAAATGAAAATCACACCTGAAACCAGATAAAAAGGGGAGAAGTTGAGTAATTGTGTGTGCCACACTAAGAATGGAAAACAAAGAGGAGAAGAGAACTGGGAGGACTGGATAAGGCCGGAGTCACACATGCGAGAAACTCGTTCGTGTCTCGCATGTGAAAAGCAAGCTCTGGCGCCGGCACTTGGGAGCAGAGCGTGGGCTCCATGTGTTGCTATGTGGCTGCACGCTCCGCTCCTAAGTCCCGGCGACAGAACTTGCTTTTCGCATGCGAGACACGGATGTGTTTCTTGCATGTGTGACTCTGGCCTAATAGTGATGAGCAAATTTGTTCAAAAAACGATCGCCAAACATAAATTCGGCACATTCGGATTCGTGATCTGAAACACGAGCAAAATTTTATAAAAATTGTAAAGAAAAAAATAAAAAATCGTAACATTTGGTAAAAAGTGCGGGAAAATATTTGCGTTGCCACAAGTATTTTCAGCCTTTTAGCAACGATAATGGTGGTGTTTCATGAGCATTTGGTACGTGTTTGATGAGGGGAGGGGGTTTGCAGAGCTCAGAGGTGCGACGTTCTTGTAAACAGTCATTTTTTCCCCCTAACTTTATGTGTGCACATTGTGGCTAGCCAATTAGGGCGCAGGAAACACCCACAATGTTTTGACACAACGGCTTGTGTCTTTGGCTGCTAAAATCACATATCCCTCTCCATATTAATAGCGTACATCTTATTTTAGCACCATTTTGACATTAACAGCGCAGAGAGGCTGCTCCTGATGCTGGCACTGTTAGCAGAAAGATTTTAGCTAGTTAACTAGGAAGTTGTATATCAGTCAGATAGTGCAGCTAGATAGTGGCCAGTGTGGATGTAAAATTTACCCCCCAGCAATTATTTTTTTGGGCCATTACTGAAGTCCACAGACAAAGCCGGCAGGGCACACGTCCTACAAGTGTGTTGTGCACTGCTTCTATTGTGCTCCATGAATGAGTATAGCATTCTAAATAATATTACTTCACTAGTTAAATGTGAAACAGCCTGCTGTATCCCACCTTGTCATTTAGTGCTGTGGTGATATAAAAAAATCAGTCTGCAGACCTAAGGACATTAAAAAAAAAAAATTGTAATTTTTCAGTTGCAAAAACTTTGACAGTCAGCCGTATCACACTTAGCCATTTTGTTGGGTTGCAATTAAGCTGTACAAATATCAACAGTCTCCAGAGCTCTTGTTTTTCCTTTGTCCACCATGTGCAACATAAATCAAGAAGTTTACAACCCATGGCACTGTAGCCAATCTCCCTGGATGTGGACGGCAGAGAAAAATTGATGACAGGTTGCAACGCAGGATAGTCCACATTGTGGCTAAGCAGCACCAATCAAGTTCCAAATAAATTATTTTCAATGTTTTATTTATCTGGAAATTCAGATAACAAGAACATGAAATAAAGTCTGTACAACACACTTATTTTAACCTCTTAGGCTGGTTTCATACTTGCGTTCCTGTGTGCTGCGGATGTCAGCGCACTTCCTCCTTGTTTCATCCGTGAAGCTCTGCCTAGTTCTGGCTGCATCCAGCGTTTCCCTGCGTACCTATCTTTAACATAAAATTTTGCGTTTCTGTGCGGGCGCCGCACACCTTAAATCGCCGCATGCGGACAGATTTGCATACAACGCATGCCCTTGCGTACCCAATGTTAAAGATAGGTACACAGAGAAACGCTGGACGCAGCCGGCAGAGCTTCACGGAGGAAGCAGGGAGGAAATATGCTGTCATCCGCAGCACACAGGAACGCAAGTCTGAAACCAGCCTTAGTGACAGAGCCAATTTAGTACTTTATGACCAGGCCAATTTTTACAATTCTGACCAATGTCACTTCATGTGATTATAACTGTGGAACACTAACGGGGCCCGCTGATTTTGAGACTGTTTTTTCGTGACATATTATACTTTATGTTAGTGGTAAAATTTCATTGACATGACTTGAGTTTATTTATGAAAAAAACGAAAATATTTAGAAAATTTTTGAACATTTTGCAATTTTCAAACTTTTAATTTTTATGCCCTGAATTCAGAGAGATATGTCACACAAAATACTTAATAACATTTCCCACGTGTTTACTTTACATCAGCACAATTTTGGAAACACTTTTAATTTTTATTTTATTAGGAAGTTATAAGGATTAATCCCTGGAACTTTTTTCGATTTTGCTTTTTCCACTCCCCTCCTTCCCGGAGCCATAACTTTTTTATTTCTACATCAATATGGCCATGTGAGGGCTTATTTTTTGCGGGACTAGTTGTAGTTTTGAACATCATCATTGATTTTACCATGTTGTGTACTAGAAAACGGGAAAGTTTGATTTTTTTTATTGTTTTATTTTGAATGGGGCGAGGCTAGAAGCTGGCATAGTCTGATCGGCTCTACTACATAGGAGCGATGCTCAGATCGCTTCTATGTAGCTAAATTACAGCATTGCTATGAGCGACGACCACAGGGTGGCGCTCACAGCAATCTGGCATCAACAACCATAGAGGTCTGCAGGAGACCTCTGGTTGTTATGCCAACGCACCGATAACCCCCGATCATGTGACGGGGGGTACCGATGCACGCATTTCTGGCCGGAATCGCTTGATAAATGCCACTGTCAGAATTTTACACCGGCAGTTAACTAGTTAATAGGTGTGGGCAGATCGCGATTCCGCCCGCACCTATTGCGGGCACGTCAGCTGTTCAAAACAGTTGACATGTCCCGGCTTCGATGTGGACTCACCGCCGGAGCCCGCATCAAAGCAGGGGTTCTGCCATTGGATGTACTATTCCGTCTGATGGCAGAAAGGGGTTAAAAGTTCACAAGCGATTTCTCATTTTTCCAACAAAATTCACAAAACCTTTTCTTTTTTTTACAGACCACCTCACATTTGAAGTGAGTCTGGAGGGGTCAATGTAATAGAAAATACCCCAAAGTGTCACCCTTCTAAAAACTGAACCCCTCAAGGTGCGCAAAACCACATTCAAGAAGTTTATTTACCCTTTAGGTGCTTCACGAGAACTAAAGCAATGTAGAAGGAAAAAAAATGAACATTTTACTTTTTCACAAAAAATTTGGAACAAATTGTTTTTATTTTCACAAGGGTATCAGGAGAAAATGGACCACAAAATTTGTTGTGCAGTTTCTCCGAAGTGTGTCAATACCACATATGTAATAATAATATAATAATAATAATTTTTATTTATATAGCGCCAACATATTCCGCAGCGCTTTACAAATTATAGAGGGGACTTGTACATACAATAGACATTACAGCATAACAGAAATACAGTTCAAAACAGATACCAAGAGGAGTGAGGGCCCTGCTCGTAAGCTTACAAACTATGAGGAAAAGGGGAGACACGAGAGGTGGATGGTAACAATTGCTATAGTTATTCGGACCAGCCATAGTGTAAGGCTTGGGTGTTCATGTAAAGCTGCATGAACCAGTTAATTAATTTTTTTTTTTTTTTTAATATAGGCCACACAGGGATCGTTAGGTTAATGCATTGAGGCGGTAGGCCAGTCTGAACAAATGAGTTTTTAGGGCACGCTTAAAACTGTGGGGATTGGGGATTAATCGTATTATCCTAGGTAGTGCATTCCAAAGAATCGGCGCAGCACGTGTAAAGTCTTGGAGACGGGAGTGGGAGGTTCTGATTATTGAGGATGCTAACCTGAGGTCATCAGCGGAGCGGAGGGCACGGGTAGGGTGGTAGACTGAGACCAGAGAGGAGATGTAGGGTGGTGCTGAGCCATGGAGTGCTTTGTGGATGAGGGTAGTAGTTTTGTACTGGATTCTTGAGTGGATGGGTAACCAGTGTAATGACTGGCACAAGGTAGAGGCATCGGTGTAACGGTTGGTGAGGAATATGATCCTGGCAGCAGCATTCAGGACAGATTGGAGCGGGGAGAGTTTGGTAAGAGGGAGGCCGATTAGTAGAGAGTTACAATAGTCCAGACGAGAATGAATAAGTGAAACAGTAAGAGTTTTTGCAGAGTCGAAAGTAAGAAAAGGGCGAATTCTAGAAATGTTTTTGAGATGCAGGTAAGAAGAGCGAGCCAGTGATCGGATGTGGGGGGTGAATGAAAGGTCAGAATCAAGGATGACCCCAAGGCAGCGGGCATGTTGCTTTGGAGTAATGGTGGAACCGCAAACGGAGATGGCAATGTCAGGCAAAGGTAGGTTAGTAGAGGGAGAAAACACGAGGAGTTCAGTTTTTGACAGGTTTAGTTTCAGATAGAGGGAGGACATGATGCTAGAGACAGCGGTAAGACAATCACTGGTGTTTTCTAATAAGGCAGGCGTGAGATCAGGAGAAGAAGTGTATAGTTGGGTGTCGTCAGCATAGAGATGGTACTGGAAGCCAAATCTACTGATTGTTTGTCCAATAGGGGCAGTATACAAAGAGAAGAGGAGGGGGCCTAGGACTGATCCTTGAGGAACCCCAACAGTAAGGGGAAGGTGAGAGGAGGAGGAACCAGCGAAACATACAGTGAAGGATCGGTCAGAGAGATAGGAGGAGAACCAGGAGAGAACGGTGTCCTTGAGGCCGATGGAGCGGAGCATAGTGAGGAGGAGCTGATGATCCACAGTATCAAATGCTGCAGAGAGATCCAAGAGAATTAGCATGGAGTAGTGACCATTAGATTTAGCTGTTAGTAGGTCATTAGAGACTTTAGTGAGGGCAGTTTCAGTAGAGTGTAAAGAGCGGAAACCAGATTGAAGAGGGTCGAGAAGAGAGTTATCTGAGAGATAGCGGGTAAGACGGGAGTGGACCAGGCGTTCGAGGAGTTTAGAGATGAAGGGAAGATTAGAGACAGGTCTATAATTAGCGGCACAGTTTTGGTCGAGGGATGGTTTTTTAAGTAATGGATGTATGATGGCATGCTTAAATGAGGAGGGAAAAATACCGGAAGTGAGGGAAAGGTTGAATATTTTTGTTAGGTGAGAGGTGACAGCCGGGGAAAGGGACTGGAGGAAATGTGACGGAATGGGGTCACTGGTGCAAGTGGTCGGGCGAGAAGATGCAAGGAGCCTGCTTACTTCTTCTTCTGTAACTGGTTCAAAGTCAGAGAGTGAACTAGATGCAGTGGGGGAGGGAGGACAGTGCATGGTATGAAGAGATTGGGAGATGATTTCCTGTCGAATATGGTCAATTTTTTCTTTGAAGTAATTGGCCAGATTGTCAGCACGGAGATCCGTGGTTGGGGCCTGCGCTCTTGGGTTGAGTAGGGACTGGAACGTGTCAAAGAGACGTTTAGGGTTATTGGACAGGGAGGTGATGAGGGTGTTGAAGTAGGTTTGTTTGGAGAGGTGAAGGGCAGAATTGTATGTCTTTAGCATGAACTTATAATGGATGAAATCTTCGGGTAGATTAGATTTTCTCCACAGACGTTCTGCGCACCTGGAGCACCGCTGCAGGAAACGTGTTTGCAGCGTGTGCCACGGTTGTTGCCGTCTGTGCCGAGTTGTTTTATGTATAGGAGGAGCAGCTTCATCCAGGGCACTTTGCAGGGTTTCATTGTAATGCTTCAGAGCAGAATCAATGAATCAATCATATGTAGGAAAAAGCCACTGTTTGGGTGCATGGCAGGTTTCCGAAGGGAGGGAGCACCGTTCGATGTTTTGAATGCAAAATTGGCTGGAATCAATGGTGGCGTCTTGTCACGTTTGGAGACCCCCTGATGTACCTAAACAGTTGAAACCCTAACCACACCCCTAACCACAACCCCAACCCACCCCTAACCCTAATCACACCCCTAACCCCAACTTTAGCCCAACCCCAACACGCCCCTAACCCCAAATTTAGCCCAACCCCAACTTTAGCCCAACCCTAAGCCCAACACACGCCTAACCCTAACTTTAGCCCAACTCACCTTTAGCCCAACTCACCTTTAGCCCAACTGTTGTGATAGGCAATTCAGTAACACAATGTACATAGCGATCAGAGCACATACAGTGATCTGACAATAACCCAAAATAATAGAACGAGCTCTGAGACGTGGGAACTCTGCAGACCGCAATCCCTGATCCTCTCCAAACACAACTAGAGGCAGCTGTGGATTGCGCCTAACGCTCCCTATGCAACTCGGCACAGCCTGAGAAACTAACTAGCCTGAAGATAGAAAAATAAGCCTACCTTGCCTCAGAGAAATACCCCAAAGGAAAAGGCAGCCCCCCACATATAATGACTGTGAGTAAGATGAAAAGACAAACGTAGGGATGAAATAGATTCAGCAAAGTGAGGCCCGATATTCTAGACAGAACGAGGATAGGAAAGATAACTTTGCGGTCTACACAAAACCCTAAAGAAAACCACGCAAAGGGGGCAAAAAGACCCTCCGTACCGAACTAACGGCACGGAGGTACACCCCTTGCGTCCCAGAGCTTCCAGCAAAACAAATAGACAAGCTGGACAGAAAAAATAGCAACAAATAGCAAAGAAGCACTTAGCTATGCAGAGCAGCAGGCCACAGGAATGATCCAGAGATACACAAGTCCAACACTGGAACATTGACAGGAAGCATGGATCAAAGCATTAGGTGGAGTTAAGTAGAGAAGCAGCTAACGAGCTCACCAGATCACCTGAGGGAGGAAACTCAGAAGCTGCAGTACCACTTTCCTCCACAAACGGAAGCTCCCAGAGAGAATCAGCCGAAGTACCACTTGTGACCACAGGAGTGAACTCTGCCACAGAATTCACAACAGTACCCCCCCCTTGAGGAGGGGTCACCGAACCCTCACCAGAGCCCCCAGGCCGACCAGGATGAGCCACATGAAAGGCACGAACAAGATCGGGAGCATGGACATCAGAAGCAAAAACCCAGGAATTATCTTCCTGAGCATAACCCTTCCATTTAACCAGATACTGGAGTTTCCGTCTTGAAACACGAGAATCCAAAATCTTCTCCACAATATACTCCAATTCCCCCTCCACCAAAACCGGGGCAGGAGGCTCAACAGATGGAACCATAGGTGCCACGTATCTCCGCAACAATGACCTATGGAATACGTTATGTATGGAAAAAGAATCTGGGAGGGTCAGACGAAAAGACACAGGATTAAGAACCTCAGAAATCCTATACGGACCAATAAAACGAGGTTTAAATTTAGGAGAGGAAACCTTCATAGGAATATGACGAGAAGATAACCAAACCAGATCCCCAACACGAAGTCGGGGACCCACACGGCGTCTGCGATTAGCGAAAAGTTGAGCCTTCTCCTGGGACAAGGTCAAATTGTCCACTACCTGAGTCCAAATCTGCTGCAACCTGTCCACCACAGTATCCACACCAGGACAGTCCGAAGACTCAACCTGTCCCGAAAAAAAACGAGGATGGAACCCAGAACTGCAGAAAAACGGCGAAACCAAGGTAGCCGAGCTGGCCCGATTATTAAGGGCGAACTCAGCCAAAGGCAAAAAGGACACCCAGTCATCCTGATCAGCAGAAACAAAACATCTCAGATATGTTTCCAAGGTCTGATTGGTTCGTTCGGTCTGGCCATTAGTTTGAGGATGGAAAGCCGAGGAAAAAGACAAGTCAATGCCCATCCTACCACAAAAGGCTCGCCAAAACCTCGAAACAAACTGGGAACCTCTGTCAGAAACAATATTCTCTGGAATGCCATGCAAACGAACCACATGCTGGAAGAACAAAGGCACCAAATCAGAGGAGGAAGGCAATTTAGACAAGGGTACCAGATGGACCATCTTAGAAAAGCGATCACAGACCACCCAAATGACCGACATCTTTTGAGAAACGGGAAGGTCAGAAATAAAATCCATAGAGATATGTGTCCAAGGCCTCTTCGGGACCGGCAAGGGCAAAAGCAACCCACTGGCATGAGAATAGCAGGACTTAGCCCGAGCACAAATCCCACAGGACTGCACAAAAGTACGCACATCCCGCGACAGAGACAGCCACCAAAAGGATCTAGCCACTAACTCTCTGGTACCAAAGATTCCAGGATGACCAGCCAACACCGAACAATGATGTTCAGAGATAACTCTATTCGTCCACCTATCAGGGACAAACAGTTTCTCCGCTGGGCAACGATCAGGTTTATTAGCCTGAAATTTTTGCAGCACCCGCCGCAAATCAGGGGAGATGGCAGACACTCCCTCTTTGAGAATACCCGCCGGCTCAGACAAACCCGGAGAGTCGGGCACAAAACTCCTAGACAGAGCATCCGCCTTCACATTTTTAGAGCCCGGAAGATACGAAATCACAAAGTCAAAACGGGCAAAAAACAACGACCAACGAGCTTGTCTAGGATTCAAGCGCTTGGCAGACTCGAGAGAAGTCAAGTTCTTATGATCAGTCAATACCACCACGCGATGCTTAGCTCCTTAAAGCCAATGACGCCACTCCTCGAATGCCCACTTCATGGCCAGCAACTCTCGGTTGCCCACATCATAATTTCGCTCAGCAGGCGAAAACTTCCTGGAAAAGAAAGCGCATGGTTTCATCACTGAGCAACCAGGACCTCTCTGTGACAAAACAGCCCCTGCTCTAATTTCAGAAGCATCAACCTCGACCTGGAACGGAAGAGAAACATCTGGTTGACACAACACAGGGGCAGAAGAAAAACGACGCTTCAACTCTTGAAAAGCCTCCACAGCAGCAGAAGACCAATTGACCAAATCAGCACCCTTCTTGGTCAAATCGGTCAATGGTTTGGCAACACTAGAAAAATTGCAGATGAAGCGACGATAAAAATTAGCAAAGCCCAGGAACTTTTGCAGACTTTTCAGAGATGTCGGCTGAGTCCAATCATGGATGGCTTGGACCTTAACCGGATCCATCTCGATAGTAGAAGGGGAAAAGATGAACCCCAAAAATGAAACCTTCTGCACACCAAAGAGACACTTTGATCCCTTCACAAACAAAGAATTAGCACGCAGGACCTGAAAAACCGTTCTGACCTGCTTCACATGAGACTCCCAATCATCCGAGAAGATCAAAATGTCATCCAAGTACACAATCAGGAATTTATCCAGGTACTCACGGAATATGTCATGCATAAAGGATTGAAACACTGATGGAGCATTGGCAAGTCCGAACGGCATCACTAGATACTCAAAATGACCCTCGGGCGTATTAAATGCAGTTTTCCATTCATCGCCTTGCCTGATTCTCACCAGATTATACGCACCACGAAGATCTATCTTAGTGAACCAACTAGCCCCCTTAATCTGAGCAAACAAATCAGATAACAATGGCAAGGGGTACTGAAATTTAACAGTGATCTTATTAAGAAGGCGATAATCTATACACGGTCTCAGCGAACCATCCTTCTTGGCTACAAAAAAGAACCCTGCTCCTAATGGCGACGATGACGGGCGAATATGCCCCTTCTCCAGGGATTCCTTCACATAACTGCGCATAGCGGTGTGCTCAGGCACGGATAAATTAAACAGTCGACCTTTTGGGAATTTACTACCAGGAATCAAATTGATAGCACAATCACAATCCCTATGCGGAGGTAGGGCATCGGACTTGGGCTCATCAAATACATCCCGGTAATCAGACAAGAACTCTGGAACCTCAGAAGGGGTGGATGACGAAATTGACAGAAATGGAACATCACCATGTACCCCCTGACAACCCCAGCTGGACACCAACATGGAATTCCAATCCAATACTGGATTATGGGCTTGTAGCCATGGCAACCCCAATACGACCACATCATGCAGATTATGCAACACCAGAAAGCGAATAACCTCCTGATGTGCAGGAGCCATGCACATGGTCAGCTGGGTCCAGTATTGAGGCTTATTCTTGGCCAAAGGTGTAGCATCAATTCCTCTCAATGGAATAGGACACTGCAAGGGCTCCAAGAAAAACCCACAACATTTAGCATAATCCAAGTCCATCAAATTCAGGGCAGCGCCTGAATCCACAAACGCCATGACAGAATACGACGACAAGGAGCATATCAAGGTAACGGACAGAAGAAATTTTGACTGTACAGTACCAATGGCGGCAGACCTAGCGAACCGCTTAGGACAATCAGAGATAGCATGAGTGGAATCACCACAGTAGAAACAGCCCATTCAGACGTCTGTGTTCTTGCCGTTCAACTCTGGTCATAGTCCTATCGCACTGCATAGGCTCAGGTTTAATCTCAGGTAATACCGCCAAATGGTGCACAGATTTACGCTCGCGCAAGCGTCGACCGATCTGAATGGCCAAAGACAGACTCATTCAAACCAGCGGGCATAGGAAATCCCACCATGACATCCTTAATGGCTTCAGAGAGACCCTTTCTGAAAATGGCTGCAAGCGCAGATTGATTCCATTGAGTGAGCACGGACCATTTTCTAAATTTCTGGCAATATAGCTCTATCTCATCCTGAGCCTGACAAAGAGCCAGCAAATTCTTTTCTGCCTGATCTACTGAATTAGGCTCATCGTACAGCAATCCAAGCGCCAGGAAAAACGCATCGATATTACTTAATGCAGGATCTCCTGACGCAAGAGAAAATGCCCAGTCCTGAGGGTCGCCACGCAAAAAAGAAATGACGATCCTAACCTGTTGCGCTGGGTCACCAGAAGAGCGAGGTTTCAAAGCCAGAAACAGTTTACAATTATTCTTGAAACTCAGAAATTTAGTTCTATCTCCAAAAAACAAATCTGGAATAGGAATTCTCGGTTCTAACAAAGAATTCTGAACCACAAAATTTTGAATATCTTGAACTCTTGCCGTGAGCTGATCTACACATGAAGACAGACCTTTAATGTCCATTGTAACACCTGTGTCCTGAAGCACCCAAATGTCTAGGGTAAAAAAAAAGACAAATCACAGTGCAAAGGAAAAAAAATGGTCTCAGAACTTCTTTTTTCCCTCTATTGAGAATCATTAGTACTTTTGGCTTCCTGTACTGTTGTGATAGGCAATTCAGTAACACAATGTACATAGCGATCAGAGCACATACAGTGATCTGACAATAACCCAAAATAATAGAACGAGCTCTGAGACGTGGGAACTCTGCAGACCGCAATCCCTGATCCTCTCCAAACACAACTAGAGGCAGCTGTGGATTGCGCCTAACGCTCCCTATGCAACTCGGCACAGCCTGAGAAACTAACTAGCCTGAAGATAGAAAAATAAGCCTACCTTGCCTCAGAGAAATACCCCAAAGGAAAAGGCAGCCTCCCACATATAATGACTGTGAGTAAGATGAAAAGACAAACGTAGGGATGAAATAGATTCAGCAAAGTGAGGCCCGATATTCTAGACAGAACGAGGATAGGAAAGATAACTTTGCGGTCTACACAAAACCCTAAAGAAAACCACGCAAAGGGGGCAAAAAGACCCTCCGTACCGAACTAACGGCACGGAGGTACACCCCTAGCGTCCCAGAGCTTCCAGCAAAACAAATAGACAAGCTGGACAGAAAAAAATAGCAACAAATAGCAAAGAAGCACTTAGCTATGCAGAGCAGCAGGCCAAATGAATGATCCAGAGATACACAAGTCCAACACTGGAACATTGACAGGAAGCATGGATCAAAGCATTAGGTGGAGTTAAGTAGAGAAGCAGCTAACGAGCTCACCAGATCACCTGAGGGAGGAAACTCAGAAGCTGCAGTACCACTTTCCTCCACAAACGGAAGCCCCCAGAGAGAATCAGCCGAAGTACCACTTGTGACCACAGGAGTGAACTCTGCCACAGAATTCACAACACCCAACTCACCTTTAGCCCAACTCACCTTTAGCCCAACTCACCTTTAGCCCAACTCACCTTTAGCCCAACTCTAACCCTAATGAAAATATTTATTTTTTTGCTAACTAAGGGGGTGATAAAGGGGGGTTTATGTTGATCATTGTGATAGGGTCTATCACAGCGATCAAAATGAACCAATAGGAAATATTTCCTTTTGTTGACGGGTGCCGGCAGATCTAGGTGGGCGCATTGCGCATGTGCCCGCCATTTTCTCCCGAAAGAATACGCCGGCGGCCCGGGGACTTCATGAGGGTTGCAGGGACAACGGTACTGGGGGGTGATCGGGAGTCATTATTTCTCTCTCCTCTGAAGTGCAATCACATCAGAGAGAGAAATTAAATGGAAAAATCAAGACTTTTTTTGCGGTCCCCGTTATACAGTTAATAACATCGATTGCCACACCGGGGTCGGTAAAAACCGACCCGAATCTTGTTCTCTGGGGTCTCAGCTACCTCCCAGAAGAATTCCAACTCTGGGGGGCACTATAGCCTTATTCCTTAGCGCTGCTTAAAAGCGGCGCTGTGGTTTATGTACCCTTAACTGCCGCCATTAAAAGGCGCATCGGTGGTCGTTAAGGGGTTAAGAGAAAATGTATGGAAATAAAGGATAACAATCATCCAAGTGACTAAGAACGTGCCCTACAGGGCTTGTTAGAGAAGTATGACTTTATAGAAAGTACCGAAAAACGTTTCATTTTTTACTTAAATGTAGCTAACAAACAAAATCAGAGTGATATTAGTGGATGTGGAAAAGGCATAGAGGTAACTAAGTGTATAGGAAGGAAAGGGCGTGTGTGAGATCGTGTTTTAGGTGTCACTTGTCTTATGTTTGATAGGGGGAGAGATTCCTTTCAAACCCCTCTGGAGCGGCTGTTGCCAAGATTGCATTTAGTAAGGTATACTTCCTTCACCACACACACTATTCGTGTGTTGTGGAAAGGGAGACGAACTGGTGTGAAGTTCTGTATTTCTCCCATGACAACCAAATCTTGTGAAAAGGGGCTAGATTATGGTGGGCAAGGGCAGCTAATTCTTCAATATGATAGAGCTGGTCTACATTAAAAAACATTTGTTTTTTAGAGAGGGGTGTTGGTTGTGCGCCACAGTGGGGGTATTAGAAGTTTGCTGGCTGCTAGTATAAAAGAGGATAACTTAGATAGTTCTGGAGTCAAAGTTACACGAGAATGAAGTAAATCTGTTAGGATTTGTGAGACATTTCTTGTTGTGAATTCTGCTTTTGGGCTCCCTCCGGTGGTTGTAGATGGTAATGCAGTTGTGCCTGGACTGCAGGATTGGGCAGATGTATCTGCTAATTGCAAAGCTGACTGGGGTATTTAGCTTTGCAGGACTCATTAGTCCCTGCCAGTTGTCAATGTTCTATTGCCAGTAATGGTTCTCTGCCTGGCCTCTCCTGCCTGCTGCCATTTCAGCTAAAGATAAGTGTCTTATTCTTTTTCTTAGGCTCACAGGCTGTGTGTCTATTTTTCAGTGCTGTTCATAGTTTCTATTTTGTTCCAGCTTCGACTGTCCTGTTGTTTTCTCAGTCTGGTTGGATTTGCTGGAGTTGGAGATATACTCTCCACACCTTTAGTTAGGTGGTGGAGTTATTGTATTTTTCTGCGGTGGATATTTTGTAGATTTTGTGCTGACCGCTCAGTATCCTGTACTATACTTTCCTATCTAGGTAGAAGTGGCCTCCTTTGCTAAATCTGTTTTCCGCCTGCGTGTGTCTTTTCCTCTCCTACTCACCGTCATTATTTGTGGGGGGCTGCCTATACTTTGGGGGTCTACTCTGAGGCAAGTCAGTTTTCCTATTTTCCATCTTTAGGGAAATTTAGTCCTCCGGCTGTGTCGAGGTGTCTAGGTCTGATAGGTACACCCCACGGCTACTTCTAGTGTCTGTGATAAGTTCAGGGTTAGCGGTCTGTATAGTTACCACTACTCCAGCGAAGGTCTTTTCATGTTGTTCCAAGGCCGCCTGATCATAACAATTTCTCCTTTTTGTAAGGCACATCATTTTACACTGTTTACCAAAAATGCAATGAGACCTTCCAAGAAAAGAACACACTACCTACAGTCAAATATGGTGGAGGTTCAAAGATGTTTAGGTGTTATTTTTTGACTCTGGCACTGGGTACCTTGACTGTGTGCAAGGCATCATGAAATCTGAAGATTACCAAAGGATTTCGGGTCGTAATGTAGTGCCCAGAGTCAGAAAGCTGGGTTTGCTCATGGGTCTTCCAGAAGAACAATGGCATCAAACATACTTTAAGAAGCACCCAGAAATGGATGGAAACAAAGCGCTGGAGAGTTCTCAAATGGTAAGCAATGAGTTCAGATCTAAATTACATTGAACACCTGTGGACAGATCTTAAAATTGCTGTTGGGAGAGGGTGCTCTTCAAATACAAGAGACCTGGAGCAGTTTGCAAAAGCAGCGTGGTGAAACATTCCAGGTGAGAGGTGTAAGAAGTGATTGATGTAGTTATTATTCCAAAAGGGTGTCCAATACACTCAGGAAGTAAACGTGTATAACAAAACATGTAAATACAATAATTATTAATACTTTATTTTCTGGAACAATGTTAAGGGTGTGAACACTTCGTTCATGACTGTATTGTAGTTTGAACTGAAGGATCCAAAGTTGAAATAGTAATAGACAATCTTACCGACTTCTTTTTGTTGTTTTCCATACACTTCAGCTCTCCCTTTATTTTCTTAATCAGTTCCCTGAGTTCATGAAGATTTGTGCAGACAAGCTGAAAATAAAAGGGTTTGGTTAATTAGCATTTTGTGACCTGCACATATTTACTCAGGGTACAGTCATTTCACCAACTATACCAAAACATTCTTAGCGTAATTGGCTTTGCTTTCCATTATACTTTCCCAGAATACTTTCAGTAAGATGTATGAATACAATCTTGCTACGATGCTGAAAACTGTTTCAACCCCATGTAACCAGGGAGCATAAATTACTCGATAGCAGGCCTTGCCGGTCAAGAAATCATGTGCTGTGCTGACATCTAGTGACTGGTATCAAAACTACCAAATTTCATTTTACATAAGCATTACAATTGAAAACTTAGTTTCAAACATATCGAGTGTTACTTACCTCTCCATGATCTAACGGTGATTACCTGCTGGCGGCCACAACTTCCCAACTCCAAGCCTCCTCATGTTTCTGTAGCACCCAGTATGCTTGGATGAGGTTAAAGCCAACAGATATATTTGCAGAGGAGCATGCTTTGTAAGGTATTTGAACTGGTTTCATTTGATTTAGAGTCTGACCTTTGTCTTGCTGCCAGCTCCACTTCAGCCCCTATCTTACAACTACATCAATGTTGAAAAGGCCACACTTATTCGTCTGATTACATGTATAATTATCATCTCTATCAGTTATGTACTACAGCAGGGGTGGGGAATCGTTTCTGCCACGAGCAATTTGGATATTTATACCGTCCTTCAGGGGCCGTACAAATCACGCGCTAATTCAGCCCACAAACTCTGTCTTGACGCTGGTGTCAGGACATAATTCTTTCCTTGCTCGCGCCTCAGGGCTCAGTAGTGAACAATGCGTGTGCTCAGAGCAAGGAGAAATTGATGGACTTGTAGCAGTCAAAATACTGCTGCCTGTACAAGCACTTCGGTACCCGGGAATCTGCCTTGTGGCCGGATAAATGGCCATTAACCCCTTCATGACCCAGCCTATTTTGACCTTAAAGACCTTGCCGTTTTTTGCAATTCTGACCAGTGTCCCTTTATGAGGTAATAACTCAGGAACGCTTCAATGGATCCTAGCTGTTCTGAGATTGTTTTTTCGTGACATATTGGGCTTCATGTTAGTGGTAAATTTAGGTCAACAAATTCTGTGTTTATTTGTGATAAAAACGGAAATTTGGCGAAAATTTTGAAAATTTCGCAATTTTCACATTTTTAATTTTTATTCTGTTAAACCAGAGAGTTATGTGACACAAAATAGTTAATAAATAACATTTCCCACACGTTTACTTTACATCAGAACAATTTTGGAAAAAAAATATTTTTTTTGCTAGGAAGTTATAAGGGTTAAAATTTGACCAGCGATTTCTCATTTTTACAACGAAATTTACAAAACCATTTTTTTTAGGGACCACCTCACATTTGAAGTCAGTTTGAGGGGTCTATATGGCTGAAAATACCCAAAAGTGACACCATTCTAAAAACTGCACCCCTCAAGGTGCACAAAACCACATTCAATAAGTTTATTAACCCTTCAGGTGCTTCACAGCAGCAGAAGCAACATGGAAGGAAAAAATGAACATTTAACTTTTGTCACAAAAATGATTTTTCAGCAACAATTTTTTTATTTTCCCAATGGTAAAAGGAGAAACTGAACAACGAAAGTTGTTGTCCAATTTGTCCTGAGTACGCTGATACCTCATATGTGGGGGTAAACCACTGTTTGGGCGCACGGCAGGGCTTGGAAGGAAAGGAGCGCCATTTGACTTTTTGAATGAAAAATTGTCTGCACTCTTTAGCGGACACCATGTCACGTTTGGAGAGCCCCCGTGTGCCTAAAAATTGGAGCTCCCCCACACGTGACCCTATTTTGGAAACTAGACGCCCCAAGGAACTTATCTAGATGCATAGTGAGCCCTTTAAACCCCCAGGAGCTTCACAAATTGATCCGTAAAAATGAAAAAGTACTTTTTTTTTTCACAAAAAAAATATTTTAGCCTCAATTTTTTCATTTTCACATGGACAACAGGATAAAATGGATCCTAAACTTTGTTGGGCAATTTCTCCTGAGTACACCGATACCTCACATGTCGGGGTAAACCACTGTTTGGGCACATGGTAAGGCTCGGAAGGGAAGGAGCGGCATTTAACTTTTTGAATGAAAAATTATCTCCATCCTTAGCGGACACCATGTCGCGTTTGGAGAGACCCTGTGTGCTTAAACATTGGAGCTCCCCAACAAGTGACCCCATTTTGGAAACTGGACCCGCCAAGGAACTTATCTAGATGCCTAGTGAGCACTTTAAACCCTCAGGTGTTTCACAAATTGATCCGTAAAAATGAAAAAGTACTTTTTTTTCACAAAAAATTTCTTTTCACCTCAATTTTTTCATTTTCACATGGGCAATAGGATAACATGGATCCTAAAATTTGTTGAGCAATTTCTCCCGAGTACGCCGATACCTCATATGTGGGGGTAAACCACTGTTTGGGCACACGGCAGGGCTAGGAAGGGAAGGCGCGCCTTTTGACTTTTTGAATGGAAAATTAGCTCCAATTGTTAGCGGACACCATGTCGCGTTTGGAGAGCCCCTGTGTGCCTATGCATTGGAGCTCCCCCACAAGTGACCCCATTTTGTAAACTAGACCCCCAAAGGAACTAATCTAGATGTGTGGTGAGCACTTTGAACCCTCAAGTGCTTCACAGAAGTTTACAACGCAGAGCCGTGAAAATAATAAATACGTTTTCTTTCCTCAAAAATAATTTTTTAGCCCAGAATTTTTTATTTTCCCAAGGGTTACAGGAGAAATTGGACCCCAAAAGTTGTTGTCCAGTTTCTCCTGAGTACGCGGATACCCCATGTGTGGGGGTAAACCACTGTTTGGGCACACGTCGGGGCTCAGAAGGGAAGTAGTGACTTTTGAAATGCAGACTTTGATGGAATGGTCTGCGGACGTCACGTTGCGTTTGCAGAGCCCCTGGTGTGCCTAAACAGTAGAAACCCCCCACAAGTGACCCCATTTTGGAAACTAGACCCCCCAAGGAACTTAGCTAGATATGTGGTGAGCACTTTGAACCCCCAAGTGCTTCACAGACGTTTACAACGCAGAGCCGTGAAAATAAAAAATCATTTTTCTTTCCTCAAAAATGATGTTTTAGCAAGAAATTTTTTATTTTCTCAAGGGTAACAGGAGAAACTGGACCCCAGTAATTGTTGCGCAGTTTGTCCTGAGTATGCTGGTACCCCATATGTGGGGGTAAACCACTGTTTGGGCACATGTCGGGGCTCGGAAGTGAGGGAGCACCATTTGACTTTTTGAATACAAGATTGGCTGGAATCAATGGTGGCGCCATGTTGCGTTTGGAGACCCCCTGATGTGCCTAAACAGTGGAAACCCCTCAATTCTGACGCCAACACTAACCCCAACACACCCCTAACCCTTATCCCAACTGTAGCCGTAACCCTAATCACAACCCTAACCCCAACACACCCCTAACCACAACCCTAACCCCAACACACCCCTAACCCTAACCACAACCCTAATTCCAACCCAACCCTAAGGCTATGTGCCAACGTTGCGGATTCGTGTGAGATATTTCCGCACCATTTTTGAAAAATCCGCGGGTAAAAGGCACTGCGTTTTACCTGCGGATTTACCGCGGATTGCCAGTGTTTTTTGTGCGGATTTCACCTGTGGATTCCTATTGAGGAACAGGTGTAAAACGCTGCAGAATCCGCACAAAGAATTGACATGCTGCGGAAAATACAACGCAGCGTTTCCGCGTGGTATTTTCTGCACCATGGGCACAGCGGATTTGGTTTTCCATATGTTTACATGGTACTGTAAACCTGATGGAACACTGCTGCGGATCAGCAGCCAAATCCGCAACGTGTGCACATAGCCTAATTCTAAAAGGTATGTGCACACGCTGCGGAAAACGCTGCGGATCCGCAGCAGTTTCCCATGAGTTTACAGTTCAATGTAAACCTATGGGAAACAAAAATCGCTGTACACATGCTGCAGAAAAACTGCACGGAAACGCAGCGGTTTACATTCCGCAGCATGTCACTTCTTTCTGCGAATTCCGCAGCGGTTTTACAACTGCTCCAATAGAAAATCGCAGTTGTAAAACCGCAGTGAAATGTGCAGAAAAACCACGGTAAATCCACAGCGGTTTAGCACTGCGGA